>NC_072392.2:84470000-84780000 GCF_028885625.2 Pongo pygmaeus | reverse complement strand
CATCTACCTCCTTAAACTGGAGACCAACCTCCTTCCTCCTAGGGTCAGTTTCCTCATGTCCTGAGCCTGCTGCCTCCTGCCCAACTGCCAGTGTATAGTCCCCAACCCCCAGGCCGTGGACCAGTGCCTGTCCACGGCCTGTTAGGAACTGGGGTGCACAGCAGGAGGTGAGAGGTGGGCAAGCAAGCATTACCGCCTGAGCTCTGCCTACCGTCAGATCAGCGGCGGCATGAGAGTCTCATAGGAGCACAAACCCTATTGTGAACTGCACACTGAGAGACCTAGGCTATGTCCTCCTTCTGAGAATCTAATGCCTGATGATCTGAGGTAGAAAGTTTCATCCTGAAACTACCCCACAACCGGGTCCATGGAAAAATTGTCTTCCATGAAACCAGTCCTTGCACCAAAAAGGTTGAAGACTGCTGCCCTAGACCATGAGCCCCTGACACAAGGGAGTGAGATTATCTTATCACCTTCATATCCGCAATTCATGCTCAGTAAGTTTCCTCCAAATGAGAGCACCAGACAACTTCCCCTCCCCATTATGCTAAACACCTGTAGGGTATACAACAAAAGTTGTAGAGATCAGTGTAACTTTCACCCTGCAATTGCAGGTCTTAGATTTTAGATGTTCACAAACATCCATGTACAAGAAGGTTCACTTAAAGATTGCTCCTTATAGTAAAAAAAATGGAAATCAGCCACATATCCAACAAAGAAGATCTTTTAAAATCTTCAAGATAACAATGGAATACTATACAGCCATTAAAGCTGTCACAGCAGGAATGTATGCATTAACCTAGGAAGACCTCTGAGACGTGTTTTGGGTTAAAAAAACCCTACAATCTAAAGTAAGTATTCTATGATCACTTTAGTTATATGATATTCATATACTCATATGTATTAGAAAAAGTTTAACAGGATATATGTCAGGGTACTAACAGCCATTATCTCTTGGTGGACAGAATTATGCTTTTTGGTGGGTTTGTAATGAAATGGATTGCTTCCAGTTTAGGAGGATGGGCGCTACTCACCCATGAGCTGGTAGGTGTCAAAAAGCTAGTCTAAGTCTTTTATAGGTCATAAGAACTTAAGATACCATGACCTGGAAGTGGGCAGACTTCACGTTCATCTGGGACTTAGGTAACTGTAAGTATCATTACCTAAGGTATCAGCAACTTGTTACTAAAGTCTCAAACAAGTGAGCCTGGAGAACCATCAAGAACAAAGGCAAGTTCCTAAAGGTGATGCCTTAAAAAGGCAAAGCAAGGCCGGTGCAGTGGCTCATGTCTGTAATCCTAGCACTTTGGGAGACTGAGACAGGTGGATTGCCTGAGCTCAGTAGTTCGAGATCAGCCTGGGCAACATGGTGATACCCTGTCTCTACAAAAATGCAAAAAATCAGCCAAGCATGGCGGTGGGTGCCTGTAATCCCAGCTACTCAGGAGGCTGGGGCACTAGAATTGCTTGAACCTGGGAGGCGGAGGTTGCAGTGAGCTGACATGGTGTCACTGTACTCCAGCCTGGGCAACAAAGTGAAACTCTGTCTCAAAAAAAAAAAAGGCAAAGCAAAACAAAACAAAACCTCAGAAAGGAATAAAAAAGGCTCATGTAATGATAATAACTGCATATATGGGAACTGTAATGATTCATTAGTTTAACACACCACCAACTTGTCTCAGGAGCAGAATAAATAGACCCTTTTACAGATGCTTCTTTTAAAGGTTGAATGCTCTTCCCTATTTCTCATTTCTCTTTCATCAAAATATTTTATGAAAATGTCACATCCCAGCAGAAGATAATTTGCAACTTACATCAACAAAAAATTAGTATCCAGAATATGTAAAGAATTTCTACCAATCAGTGAGTAAAGCATCACCTCTCTTCCTCATGTCCCAAAACAGGAAGGAGGGAAAAGGTGCTAGAGATATAAACAAACAATTCACAGAAGAAGCAACACTGATGGCTAATCAACATGTGAAAAGGTGTTTAACCTTCCCAGCAATCACAGAGGGCAATACCTGCTATTTCACCCCAGCCACATGGAAACTTTTTGGTCAACCTGATAAAAACATTCACTGGTAAGAATTTGAGGAAGTAGAATCCTCCAACACTGCTGGTGGAATGTAAATTGGTTCAGACACTTTGCAGAGCAAGTTGCCAAAGCTAGTAAAGTTAAAGATACATATGACTGGCAGTTACCCTTCCGAGTACACCCCAGACCTAGGGGAATTCTCACACAGGAGAATCTCACAAGAAGAGCTACTGCAGGATATATATATATACACACACATATATACGTATATATATATATATATACAGGATATATATATACACACACATATGTACACACACACATATATCTGTTATATATATATACATCTGTTATATATATACATCTGTTATATATATATACATCTGTTATATATATATCTATATATATATTTATCTGTATATATATATATCTGTTTAAAAGAGCATAAATGTGGAAGCAATCTAGCTGTCCTCCATTAGGAAAACGAACAAATTACTCTCATTATATATAATAAGTAAAATGAATGAACTAGATCTACATAAATCAATATGGATAAATCTCAGATCTATCAGGTTGGACAGAAAGCAAGTTACAAACAAATCTGTAGAGTATAATACAATTTATATAAAATGTAAAACAACACAAAATGATGCTAGATTATAAGCTAGACAGACTTGCACATGCTGAAAAAGTGTACAGTAACACTGCACATCAACTTTGGGATACCTTGGAAGGAAAGGAGAAGGATATAAGGGATGATAGTCCCCAAAAAATAACTTAAAATTAGCCCCAATAAAATACTGTGTTAGAAAGAAATGTTCATAGAACTGCAGGAAAACGGGAAGAGATCAGACCTTAGTGATACCAGGAAACATACTATCACGTTCAACATCCATGGCTCCAGACCTGGATTCTGTTCATATTCTATCCCAGGAGGACAGACATTGTGAGGTTTCTGAGTAGACACTAACCACTGCCTGGCCTCACAGAGACCATTTATAATGGCATCGTAGGAGCAACATGGCGGCAATAAATGTTAAAAATAGGCCCTTCACCATCGACTCTGCCTTTGCTCCACAGCCTCACCTGTGTCTGTGCAGCCATCTAGAGTTCTAATGGCCCTCAGACCCACAACCCCAGTGCAGGTACAGGATCTTCTTTATGCGTCCCGACTGAGTCTGACATGTTATGGATATTCAGCCCATGTTAACTGGTGATAGCGGATGATGACCATGAAGAAACTCAAGCTTCACTGGAGTATATACAACTTCAGACAGCAGCAAAACATTGAGCCACGTAGGGAGCAAGCTGTTGAAGGAGCTTAGTGGAAGTTATTTTGAGCTCAAAGTAGTGTTCTGTTACTGAGCATCAATAAAGCACCAGCTTCCCATTAAGGGTCTGACTTCAGGCTGGCTAAGGCATGCATGGCTTTTCTTAAACTAACTCCTAAAGGGACCAATTACTGGTCCAAGGTTGAAAGGATGGAGAAGCTCTTCCTTCTGATAAAAGGAGAGAGGATTTTGCATGCTCTGTGTCTTTTGCAGTGGCCACTGGAGGAACTCTACTCTCATCACATCAGTTGAGGATATTATTAGCAGAAAGTCACGCTAATTCTGCTCATTCCCTGAACACCTGGAATAAGAACTTTCAGCTAATAGTTAATCCTATTTTTTGAGGGCCCACTGTGTACTGAGTCCTGGGCTGAAGGATGTCACAAGTTAGGTAAAGGAAAGAAGGCAGCCACTTTCACAACATACCTGGGGGTGGGCTTAGGGCTCCTCAACTGTGATCTCCAGGGGCCACCTCAAGGCTTCACCTCTACTGGTTCAGATCGACAGGGTTATGGTGCCATAGCAATGGCAACCACAGCAACGACAATGACAACCACAGATATACGTCCCTTTGCCGCACCAGGCACTGCCAAGACTCTTTATATTAACGTATTGAATATGTTAACTCATGGTCAACAACCTGTGTCATCCAGAAAGATCAACTCCCCATTTATCTGGATTCACCCAACAGATTTGTTAATCCTCAAACATCATCCACCTGAGAGCAAGGCAGTTAATACTGAGGACCCTGAGTGACTGCATTCAGACTCAAGGACACATATTGAGTTCCTGCTGTAACTCGTGCACCCTGTCAGCTACTTTCCCATATTCTCCCACATGCTTCTTGTGACCCAAAGGGGTAGACACTGTCACCTTCACTTTACACAAGACAGGAACCAAGGCTGGCAGACATTTAATAACACCCTCCAGGTTCCAGTCTCAAGAACAGGGAGCTGGATTTCAAACTTAAGCTGCTGGCTCCCTGCTCCGCGGCTCCCCACTCCACGTTGCCGGTGCCACGGGGAATGGGGAAGTGCGTCCTTGGGTGGAAACCCCTGCCTGCTGGTCAGCTGAGACATCTGTGAGGTCAGCTACAGTGGCTTAAGGAGTGGTCTCAAGTCTTAATCCCCAATACCTGAGAATGTAACCTTATTTGTGCTACAGGAACTAGAAAGAAATTATTTAGGCAGTTAGCGAGGGTAAGAGAGTCCTCAGCAAGGTTTCTCTTTTAACAAAGCAGCCCCCAGATCATTTCTTTTCTAGCACAGCAGCCTGTAAAATCGAGCTGCAGACATAGATAAGCAAGCTGGAAGCCTGCACGGGTGAATGCTGGCAGCTCTGCCAATAGGAAATGGCTACCTGGGAGCCAGGCATGTTGGACATGGAGGGTCCATCATCCCTTTTGTCAGCCAGGTGTGCAATAAAGAAGCAGGCAACATGGCGCTGGCCACCTGCATAACAAAAGATTAGGTTGGGGCAGCCAGCTTCTTCCTACACTATGTAAATGGCACACCTATCTGACCAATCATTTGGGCCCTATGTAAATCAGATACCGCCTCTTCACCCTCATCTATAAAACGCCCCCATGCACTTCACCATGGAACTGGAAGACTCACTCAGGAGCCCCTCTCTCTCTGCAGGAGAGAGAGCTTTCCTCTTTCTCTTGCCTATTAAACTCCTGCTCTTAAACTCACTCCTTGTGTGTCCGTGTCCTTGATTTCCTTGGCGTGAGGCAATGAACCTCAGGTATTAACCCAGACGAACAATGCCACTTCATGTAGAAGTAAGGTTTTTGCAGGTGTAATTAAATAAAGACCTGGAGATGAGATCATCCTGGATTTAGGGTAGGCCTCAAGTCCAATGACTGGGGTCCTTAGAAAGACGAAGGGGATTTGACAGAGACAAAGGGAAGAAGGCTGTGTGAAAACAGCGGCAGACAATGGAGTAGTGCGGTCACAGGGCAAAGGAACAACAGAAGCCACCAGGAGTGGGAAGAGGCCAGGGAGGATCTTCCCCTGAGACTTTGGAGGGAGTGTGGACCTCCTGACATGTTGATTTGGGACTTCTGGGCTTCTGAACTGTAATATAATAAATTTCTTTTGTTTTAAAATTACCAGATTGGCTGGGCACGGTGGCTCATGCCTGTAATCCCAGCACTTTGGGAGGCCGAAGCAGGCAGATCACCTGCGGTCTGGAGGTCAAAACCAGCCTGAAAGGATGGAGAAGCTCTTCCTTCAATATGGTGAAACCCTGTGTCTACTAAAAAAAAAATACAAAAATTAGCTGGGCGTGGTGGCGGGTGCCTGTAGTCCCAGCTACTCGGGAGGCTGAGGCAGGAGAACTGCTTGAAACCAGGAGGTAGAGGTTGCAGTGAGCCGAGATCAAGCCACTGCACTCCAACCTGGGCGACAGAGCGAGATTCCATCTAAAAAAAACAAAAACAAAAAACAAACAAACAAAAACCAAAATAAAAACTACCAGAAGGTGATGATTTGTCACAGAAGCCCTAGGAAGCTAAGCCACCAACCTTTACCTCACAGACTTGCTTGAAGTTGAGCCAGACGACGTGGGAGAAGGAAGAATGCAAAGGACAGACAGGACTCGGACTTGTGTCCCAACGTGATGATTCTTCCTTTCTGTCCACCCAACAGACTTCTGCTGTGAACTCAAACCAAGATCAACCCAGGAAACTAACAGCACAAAACGCCAGCACTTTTCAGAGAGATGTTACCAGTGTCTTAGAATAGTCTTACCTATTAGAGGGCTTAGGCTGTGGGTCCTAATTTTATGATACTTAGCTGCACAATGCTGGATTTCAGTGAGGATAATTTAGTTTAGAGACAGACTGTAACAGCTTCAGGCTTTTTTCCCCTTTCCTTTTAAAAGGCAAATCCATCTTCAAAAAAAGAAAAATACTTATCCAGCTTCAAAAAAAGAAAAATACTTATCCATCTTCAAAAAAAGAAAAATACTTATCATCTGTAATCCCACCATCGTAACATAATTATTTCTCATTTTCAAACATTTCTCCATTCAAATAATTAATATTTTCCTCTGCTTCTAACTAAGCAAAGTGATACTTTTTTTTTTTTTTTTTTTGGTTCATTTAACTAAACATTAACCCAGGAGTTGTTTGGTTTCCATCAAAGATATGTGAGAGCAGCACTCTAATTCTTCAAGAATATTTCCCTAAAGGAAACTAACCATTAACTGTGACTTCCTTCAGGACATCACTTTAATTCTCAAAGGAATAAATTCATTTTGCAAAGCACTTAAGACTTGATTGTCTATTCTTAACCCCTGCATTTCAGAATTTTTACGAGTAACAGAACAGTAAAACACTAGCTCAGGGTTAGATGTCTAGAGCTATTAAAAAGAGGACAATGAGATACAACAGAAAATAATCAAATCCTAAAAAAAAAAATGCCCATGAGATTCTCCCCAACACCAAATCTGTCACTTAATATGTAACTTCTCTAATCTGGAGGTCATATACCCAGGAACCTCAACTATCTCTAGCAAGCATCAGAACCAAGCAATGTGTTTTGAGTGAAAACAAAAAAATAATGATAGCAAATATTTACATAGTGCTTCCTGGACTGTTTGAAATGTTCTCACACACTAATTCACCTAATCCTCACAGTAACTATGCAGTAGGTGCTATTTCTCCCCATTTCACAGAGGAGGAAACTGAAGAACAGAGAGGGTAAGTAACACGTCCCAGGATGCATATAACATCAATGGCAGGGGCTGGGGTTCCACCAGGCTGTCTGGCCCCAAAGTCCGTGCTGCTGACTTCCTAGGTCACACAGGGCTCACACTCAGCTGAGGGTAGAATGCAGGCCTCCTCTGGCTTTAGAGAGTTTTAATCAGCCTACCAATCTGAAACAGCAAGGTAGAGTTGGTAGAGGAGCTGACTTAAAGGTAGGCTAGGTGAAGGTACAGCTCACATCCTGGTGGCCACTAGGGGAATAGAAAACTATACAAACTACAGGTCTAGAATCCTGTATTAGTCTGTTCTCACGTTGCTAATAAAGACATATCCAAGACTGGGAAATTTACAAAGGAAAGAAGTTTAATGGACTCACAGTTCCACAAGGCTGGGGAGGCCTCACAATCATGGTGGAAGGCAAATGAGGAGCAAAGTCACATCTTACATGGCAGCAGGCAAGAGAGCTTGTGCAGGGGAACTCCCATTTATAAAACCATCAGCTCTCATGAGACTTATCCACTACCATGAGAACAGTATGGGGGGAAGCGTCCCCTTGATTCCATTATCTCCACCTGGCACCACCCTTGACACATGGAGATTATTACAATTCAAGGTGAGATTTGGGTGGGGACACAGCCAAACTATATCAAATCCCAAATCCAAAAATCTGAATCTAAAACACATCTGGTTCCAGGCATTTTGGATAAGGATATTCCACCTGTAGCACAAAAGTCCTTGAGTTGCACTAGTTAATACAGAAGTAAAGTATCCCTCTTAGCCAAGAATGCCTACAGCCATTTCCATGTGAAGAGGGGAAACAGCAATTACTATATACAAGCCAAATGCTGGCCATAGTGTATACAAGACCTCAGTAGAGAGGATGTCATGACAAAGAGTGATATTCAAAATATTTAACAACTGCCACAGCCTGGACGCTGACCAACTAGGATCCTCTGTGACTCTTCAGATGGGGTTCTGTTCACAAATAAACTAGCATGGCTCTCCTGGGGCTACTGGCTAAATGTCCTTCCTATTATCCCCATCCCATAGAAGATGAAACAGACCCAGAGAAGTTAAAACTTGCCCAAAGAGACACGGCAAAAGGACAGTGCCAGGGTTTCCACGTTTTATTAAACCATGCTGCCCATATTTACTAAGAAAATGTTCTCAGCTCATCCTGAGAATTTAGATCAGTGTTTAAAAACTTCAGAAAGATGGCCGGGCACGGTGGCTCATGCCTGTAATCCCAGCACTTTGGGAGGCTGAGGCGGGCAGATCACGAGGTCAGGAGATTGAGACCATCCTGGCTAACACAGTGAAACCCCATCTCTATTAAAAATATGAAAAATTAGCCAGGCATGGTGGCTGGTGCCTGTAGTCCCAGCTACACAGGAGGCTGAGGCAAGAGAACGGCATGAACCCAGGAGGCAGAACTTGCAGTGAACTGAGATTGTGCCACTGCACTCCAGCCTGGGGAACAGAGCGAGACTCTGTCTCAAAAAAAAAAAAAAAACCACTTCAGAAAGATTCCCTCTCAAATATGGTTCAAGTTTAAAAAGTTGGAAGAATAATATTTTGTGACAAGTGAAAATTATGTGAACTTCCTATTTCAATATCCACAAATGGAGCTTTTTTGGAACACAGCCAGCCTCATTTGTGCATATATTGTCCAAGGCAGCTTTTGCATCCCAAGAGCAGAATTGAGTGGTTGCAACAAAGACCATATGTGCCTGCAAAGCCAAAAATATTTACTAGCTGGCCCTTGGCTGAAAAAGTTTGCTCACCACTGATCTAGAACATTCACTTAGGAGGATCACTCTTTCTCTGGTGATAAAAAATAAACAAGGCACTAATGTACTCATAAAACAATTTATAAACAACACAGTCATTTTAATTACTGCTAAATCCTAACAAGTGGCTCTGTGCCAAGAATGGTTTGACCCCGGATGGGTAACCTTCCTCTCATGAGACCGTGAGACTGTCTTTCCACTTGTGTTATCTCTATTATTTCTAGGAACATGGGATAAATCGAGCATTGGTGGGGGGAACAAATCTCATCTTAAACCTACATCCTCTCTACACATTGTATGACTCCATTGGTAGAAAGCTCAAAAAACAGGCAAAATTAATCCATGCTGTCAGAAACGATGACAAAGGTTACCTTCACGAGGAGTGCAGTAAAGAGAAGGGAAGCAAGAAGGACGCAGGGTGGCGTCATGTTCTGTTTCCTGATCTGGGTGCAAATCTGAGCATGTTTTCATCATAAGCGTGTTTAGTTGGCGAAAACCCATTTTACCGCACATTGACATTGCACTTTTTATGAAGTATGCATGTTTAAATGTCAGTAAAGTTTATATTAAAACACGGACAACTTTCTTACGTTTAGCTATGGGGAAGCCTATGCGTTTGTTTCCTTGGATTGCTGAGATGCTAAGAATGCATGGAACCCTGGAGGCGGAGCCCAAACATGGCTCAGTGTCTCATGTGGGACCACATGGCTCTCAGGCCTATATGGAGAGCCAAGGGGGGCAGCCTGTTCCCATCCCAGCCAGCCCCCAGTGCCAGCCCTGTCAGCTTTCCAGAGCACTGCAAAATCCCAGGGTCTCTGAGATCTGAGTAAGGAATGCTGCGGCACCAGCAGGTCGTGCGCAGATTGGCCTGCTGAAAGCGACCTCTTGACTCCCTAAGAATGTGGAGCTAGGGGAGTAATCCTGGTCACTCAGGCTAATAAGGAAATGGAAATTTTAGCTTCAATAACAGACCACTGGTACTCCATAAGTATCAGCCGCAGGCAGCTTACACTGTGAAAGTCACATCAGAGTTATGAACGTGAAAAGTTAAATTACTCAATAAAACATCTTGCTTCTTAGCTTTGTAACTATTTTCCCTCCATTCCTTTCATCTATTTGTAGAGAGCCCCCTGTGCATGAGGAACCCTGAGAGATGCCAAGACATCTCTGCTGATCTTGAGGATCTCTGGCGTAGAGAAAGAGAGTGAGCCGAGGAGAGAAAGTGACACCTGCACCAGGTCTTGAAGGACAAGGAGAAAGCACCAGGTGAAGGAAGGAGGGAAGTCCAACCCCCGATTTTTTTTTAACCTTCGGTGTATAATTCCTCTCTCTGCCTCCTTCCCTTGCCTCTCCTTCAATCCACTGTCCTATCTGACCGCATAAAAATCCAAATTCCATCACTCACTTCCTAAACCATCTCCCTGGCCCTGCCTCTGCCTTCCAGCCTTAGCTCCCTGGTTTCAGTTCCAGTCACAAAGGCCCCTTTCAAGGTCCCAGCAAGATGCTGCAGTGACTGCAGCTTGATCCTGTGAGCTCAGGATCAAGCCACCCTACCAGCCATGTGAGCTCAGGCATGCCCACTGGCCTCTCTGTGCCTCAGTTTTCACATGTGTGCAGTGGGGATGGTAAAAGCACCTTTCTTGCAGTGTCGTATGAGGACGTGATGGGGTAACACAGACCCATGCCTGACACGGTAAACCCTTGGTAAGCGTGATCTCTGACCCCTACCCACTGCTACCGTTATCCTCATTTTCCCATCACGACTTTCACACATCTTGATCGCAGGTTCCAGAAACGTCTTTCTTCAGGCTCTTTCTCCAGCTATTTCCTACCCAAATTCCAGCTTACACATCACACCACAGGAAGGCCATCCTTGACACTGGTTTGCTTCTTTCCTGCCACTTCACAGCTCTTGTCACAAAGGGTAATTATGTAATTATGGCCGTGATGACTAGCTTGATGTCTGTCCTCCCTACTAGTCTGTCTGTTCAATGGGAGGCAAAGCCACTTCTCTTGCTCTCTGCTGTGTGCCAGCGCCACAGCAGGGGCTGACTGTGTACTGACTAGGGAACGCGCACGTGCACATGCTCCAGGCAGAAAGCAGCAGCCACCACAGACGCAGGGAGCCCCGAGCGGCCACGGCCCGCACAGAAGCACAAGTAGCCTCTTGCAAGTGCAGAGGTGAGAAGCAACGGTGGGGCCGGAGAGCACGCTCAGAGTCAGTTCACAGAGGCCTGCCTGGCAAGCTGCACGGGGAGCCACCCGCAGGTCGAAACAGATGAGGGTTGGCATGGGGACGTGATCCACAGTGCAAGGGGGCCCAAGGATGGCTGAGAGGAGGCACAAGACCAGAGACACAGGTGGTCAGTTAGGACACTATCACGACAGTCACAGATCTGGATGAAGAGGACAGGAACCACAGGCCCAGGATGCAGAGGTGGGCCCTGATGTCTTCTACACTAAAGGGTGTGGAAGACAAACCCGGCCATCCGAGACAGGGCTACTTCTTTAGAATGACTTGGCAGGGGGCTGGGTTTACTTTCTTATTTATACATCACTCAGGGGAGGGGGTAGTTTGTGCAAACCAAACCAGCCCCAGGTACATTCATGGCCTTATACATGTTTTGCTCTTGTTGACCAGATGGTTTTAAGGCTTGCTGAGACCACCCCGTCTAGAAGGTGCACTTCTTGAACGATCATAATTTTTGGGCAGTGAATATGAACAGAAAGACTCCCTCACGCTGCATTCCCCTTCCACTTTATCCTTCGCCAAGGACTTGAGGCTCCCTGGAGCTGAAGGGTTTCCAAGGACAAACAAACCCATGTGGACAAACCCATGGGCACATGACCATGTGCGGAAGCCTGGGCCGACTTGCTGGGCTCTACCTGCCGCAGGTGAGGCGTCTTTCCAGAGTGCTGGCCTAGGTGGATGTCCCCACCCTGGGACAGATGAGATGAAAGGCAAATATCAAAGGGAGACAATGAGGGTTGTTTTGTTTTTTTAAAAAAAATTCAGTCTCTCGTTAGCTGGCTGAGGAAGGGAAACAGAGCTTCTGAATTTGGCATTTCAAAGGAGGCTGAGGAGGAGTTGCAGGAGAAAGGTTAAAGAAAGAGCTCACGGGGTGGAGGGGGCCCATGACACAAACCCTGCACTCCGGCTGGTCCATGGCACAGAGCAGGTGTGCGGCAGCTTCTGAGGGGGTGGCAGGGTGACAGGGGTCGGAAGCTAAGCACACAGGATTGAAAATGATGACTTACGCAGCATCTGGGAACAGGCTAGGGCAGCACCCCACCCCCCACCCCCGCGTCCTCACTCCAGTGTCACTCTCTGATCTAAGGATAAATGTGGCGGGAACTTCTGGCTAAGGTGAAGTATAAGCTCATGCTGTGGACCTCTCCTTTAGCTCTAAATACGTGGACACAATAAAAAAGAAAAGAAGGAAATGTATTTTTAAAAAGATGTAGTTCACTCCCATACAAACTACGCACTTCCCTGGGCTAGAAACAGAGCAGATATCCAAGCCGTAACCAGAGCCGAAGCGCAGGCTGGCTGAGCTCTAGGTCTGAAGCAGGCCAGGGGCTGAGCTATTTCATGGCCTGCAGAAAAAGAGACTAAAAGTGGACTGAGTCAGGAGAGCCAGAAGTCAGGGTGGCAACCTGGCTGCTATGGAGGACTCATCTCAAGGGACTCCCTTGCCCAGGCCACAGTCCACATCCCACATTGCTCAGAATCACCATCTGCTTATTCTGCTCTGGAAAGGGAGCTCGCACCTCTCAGGCCCAAACCAGGAGTAGACATCAGGAGTAGAAATGAGGCCTTGATCAATGTGAGAGAGGGATGCAAAGATCTCCATCGCCAGATTCTCATGGAAGACCAGGTGTCCCTCCTGGATGCTCCCTAGCGCACAAGCCTATTTATTCTATCATCTTTTAACTCCTTTGACCAAATACCGCTGTGATCAAAAGTACATCACAGGGCCAGGCACGGTGGCTCATACCTGTAATCCCAGCACTCTGGGAGGCAGAGGCAGGCAGATCGCTTCAGCCCAGAAGTTCAAGACCAGCCTGGGCAACGTGGCCAAACCCCGTCTCTACCAAAAATACCAAACTTAGCTGGTGGTGCGTCGTCTGCAGTGCCAGCTACATGGGAGGCTGGGGTGGGAGGATCACCTGAGCCCGGGAGGTGAAGGCTGCAGTGAGCCAAGATCGCACCACTGGACTCCAGCCTGGGTTAAAGAGCAAGACCCTGTCTCAAAAACAAACAAACAAACAAACAAAAAAAAGTACATCACCATTTTCCACGGAGAAAACAAGGGTTTTAGAATAGAAATGAGAGACAGTGAACACATAAATCCTCCCTAAGCCCTCTCTAAGTGAAAAGAACGTCGTGAATGCTCCTCACTCAGGAGACAGGAACAGGCCACAGCTGCTGGCTGTGTGTGTTCCCTACTGAAGCCTGAACCCATTAATTTATATGTGACTAGCCGGACCACCAAATAAAGTGAAATTTCAAGCCTGGTCAAGTCGTACATGGGTATCAAATTTCTCTTGTCCTGTGAACAGCAGAAATGAAATTTCAGCATGAAAAAAGTCCTCAAGCACCTTGCAAAAATCAATAGGAATCAAATTACATGCTGCAGTAAAGAGCCACTGGCTTTGGCACTTCAAAATATATTTATTTCAAATTATAGACTGGTCCAGAATTATCAAGCTCTTCCTTCATCTTAATAGTCTCTATAGTATGGGCTTAAGTCCATCTCATGCTTTAAATTAATTTCAAGAGGCCAAAACCCAAGCTTCTTCATGCTTTGCCAGGCACCATGGAAGCTGGTACTATAACTGTGGAATAAATCTCCTTTTACTTCATCTTCCTATGCACATATCCTTTGGTATAGCAACCGTGCACATAAAATTTGGTATCCTTACAATGAACACTGTGTTGTTACCAATTGTGACATAGTCTTCACAGCGTAGCCTCCATCTGAAATTTATTTTGCTTTTCCTCCAGTTATTAGATGAATATTTGTTTCTAAGTTTTTGTTTGAGATGGAGTCTGGGTGTGTCGCCCAGGCTGGAGTGCAGTGGCACAATCTCGGCTCACTGCAACCTCCACCTCCCAGGTTCAAGCACTTCTCCTGCCTCAGCCTCCAGAGTAGCTGGGATTACAGGCATGCGTCACCACACCCAGCTAATTTTTGTATTTTTAGTAGAGACGGGGTTTCACCATGTTGGTTAGGCTGGTCTCAAACTCCTGACTTCATGATCCACCCACCTCGGCCTCCCAAAGTGCTGGGATTACAGGCGTGAGCCATGTGCCCGGTCCTGTTTCTAAGTTTTATGTACTAATACTAACACTAAGAGTATCATCTAACATGGGATGCTGGTTTACTCTATCCAGACACTGCTCTCAGGTGTTACTCCATTCAAGCCTCACAGCCATGCATAAGGTGGTAACAGGCAATGTTTACAAGTAATCCCTGTATGTGTGGTTTTGCTTTCCAGTTTCAATTACCTGTGGTCAGCCTCAGTCTGAATATATTAAAAGGAAAATTCCAGAAATAAACAACTCATAAGTATTATTTATTTTTTTAAGACAGAGTTTCGCTCTTGTCGCCCAGGCTGGAGTGCAAGGATGCGATCTCGGCTCACTGCAACCTCCACCTCCCGGGTTCAAGTGATTCTCCTGCCTCAGCCTCCTGAGTAGCTGGGATTACAGGTGTGCACCACCATGCTCGGCTAATTTTTGTATTTTTAGTAGAGATGGGGTTTCACCCACGTTGGCCATGCTAGTCTAGAACTCCTGACCTCAGGTGATCCGCCCACCGCGGCCTCCCAAAATGCTGGGATTACAGGCATGAGCTACCACACCTGGCCCAATTCGTAAGTTTTAAATTACACACAATTCTGAATAGTGTGATGAAATCTCATACCATCCCACTATATCATCTGGGATGCGAATCATCCCTTTGTCCAGCAGACCCCTTCTCTATAGATGCTGCTACCGCCTCTTAGTCACTTCGTAGCCATCGGTTATAGATCAACCGTTGAGGTATCACAGGGCTTGAGCTGAGGGAATCCTTATTTTACTTCATAATGGCCCTAAAGTGCCAGAGTTGTGACGTCGGCAATTCAGATATGTCAAAGAGAAGCTGGAAATTACTTTAAGTGAAAAGGTGAAAATTCCCGATAAGTGAAATTTCATACACCCAGATTGCTAACATCAACAGTATGATATTTTCAGAGAGGGAGAGACCCCATTCACATAATTTTTACTACAGTATATTGTTATATTTGTTCTATTTTATTATTATTGTTAATCTCTTACTGTGCCTAATTTATAAATGGATCAAACTTATTAATGCATAACAAACATAGTACAGGTTGGGTATCCCTTATCCAAAATGCTTGGGACCAGAAGTGTTTTGAATTTAGGATTTTTTTTTTTTTTTTTTGATTTTGGAATATCTGTTTTATGCTAACTGGTTAAACGCCTCAATCTGAAAATCCAAAATGCCCCAGTGGGGATTTCCTTTCACTGCTGAGTTTTGGATTTTAGAACATTTCAAATTTTCAGATTAGGGATAATCAATCTGCTTATACAGAGTTGACACTATTGGAGTTTTAGGCTTCCACAGGGGTCCCTGGAATGTATCCCCTGCAGAGAAGGGGTGACAACTGCGCTGAGTGTTTCTCTGTGCTAGACAGGGTTCTAAGTGCTTTGCATATTAAATTCCATTGTAATCGTCATAAAAACACTCTGAGGCAGGGATTATTGTCATCCCCATTTAAAAATGTAGAGACTGACTGAGGCTTAGAGGTTAAGTGACCTGCCCAAGGCTCGGGGCTGTTAGCCATTTGAATTGAAGTCCAACTGAGGTACAGCCCATTCCGTGTAGGCCATTTCCACTGCAATGACCATTTCAACACAAACACCCTTATAAATATAGTCTTTCTTTAGGCAAATAAATATAAAAACGAAGTTCTCAGATCAAGATTATAAACAGTAAAGCTTATTGATACATATCACCAAATTCATTTCCAAATATACCATATCAACGTATAGGCCATAAGGCAGAAAAAGACTGCCATTTTTGGCTCCCTTGTCAACTCTGGGTGTTGTGATTTCATTAACTTAATAAGCAGGATCTTGTTTTACATTGTTGTCTTTAATACCCTTCGGGCCATTTTAAAAAATTTTTAAATAAATTCATTTTTTAGAGATGGAGGTCTGTGTTAAACCCAGGCTGGTCTCAAACTCTTTGGCCTCAAGGGATCCTCCAGTCTCAGCCTCCCAAGGAGCTGGGACTACAGGCGTGCACCCCTGTGCCCAGGGAGGCCATTTTTCTAGGTGTTTATTTACAGGTTGTATTTCATCTTTTGAAAACATGGAATATTTTTATGAGTTCAGTGTATATTCTGGTGGGTGAATGTCGCACTTCAAAATGAAAAACAATGCTTAGGAAGCTAGATGTAGCTTGTTAAAAACAACAACAAAGCATAACGTCAAAGAATAATGTTATGCTTTGTTATAAATGCTTGTCAACATTGTTATAACAATCTTTTCCCAGAATTTTGGGTAATCTTTTATTCTTCACACTTTTTGATACTCTTAGAACTTCCTGTAATGAGCATGCAATATCTTTATAATTAGAAGAAAATAGACACTTTTCCAACTGAGGATAAAAAAGATGGTTTCGTTTAGGTACTGCTTTTCTCTTTTCTATTCTACTTGATATTAATGACCCATGTATTCCTGATTTCAGCAGAAAACGAACAGATCACAAGTTTTGGCGGTATAATTCAGTCATGGAGATTTTAAAGTTGGCCTCTATCTGTTGCTCATAGTGTGCTAGGCAAGCTAGAATTACTCAGAAAAAAACCTCCTTTATCTCTCATTTTCACTCTTACAATGAAAAGGCATTTCAGGAGTGTGGGCTTAGCTGCTCATGACAAGGTCCTTTTATCCACTGACAACTGCTGAACTCACCTTGAGAGAGGAGCTGCTTTCTATTTTGGTTTGTCTATAATTTTCTTATTTCCCAGAGTTTATGTCATGGGCGCAACCCACGAACCAAGCATTTCTATATAAAATATCATAAGAGGAGGGATTCATTAACAAGTTCCTCTGTAGACAGAGCGCAGCTCTTACAAACTCACAAAAACAAATACATACTTTTAAAAGTTCCCAAGCCAGCAGTTCTCAGAATCCTTTCAGAAATGGTGGAAGGGGATGTAATTCTTCAGGTTTGAAAGTAAGGGCCTCCCCAACTCCCTTATTACTGAATTACAGGACTCTGCATTTTTTAATTGAAATTTACTCAAAAGGGGACAGATATTCATCTCATACTATAGCAAAAACTAGTTTTAAAAATATATAACATTTTAAAATATTTTAGTCAAAAAAGCCTCAGGGCCAGGTGGGGTGGCTCATGACCCAGCACTTTAGGAGGCCAAGGCAGGAGGACTGCTTGAGCCCAGAAGTTTGAGACCAGCCTGGGCCACATGGCAAGAGCCCATCTCTACAAAAAATCAAAAAGCCAGGCATGGTGTTGTGCACCTATGGTCCCAATTAGTTGGGAGGCTGAGGTGGGAGGATCTTTTGAGCCCAGGAGATTAAGGCTGCAGTGAGCTGTGGGTTACCAGGATAATTTGACTAACTGGAACATTTCTGGAAAGGTGGTTCATCTTGGATATTTTCTCAGTTACTGATACTCTTTTTTGTTTCCTCCCCGAGATGGAGCCTTGCTCTGTGGCCCAGGCTGGAGTGTCATGGCACAATCTTGGTTCACTGTAACCTCTTGCTCCCGGGTTCAAGCTATTCTCCTGCCTCAGCCTCCTGAGTAGCTGGGATTACAGGTGCCCACCACCACACCTGGCTAATTTTTGTACTTTTAGTAGAGATGGGGTTTTGCCATGTTGGACAGGCTGGTCTCGAACTCCTGACCTCAGGTGATCCGCCCACCTCTGTCTTCCAAAGTGCTGGGATTACAGGCGTGAGCCACCACGCCCAGTCTGATATCCTTTATAGCCTCTCAAAGTACAATATTCATTCTGGAAACTATAAATTCAATCATAGCTTAATCTATCAGCATCTAGAGGTATTAGGCACTTACCTTGTCTAGGATCACAGCATCACAGACACCACAGTCCCTGAGTCCCACCTCTATCAGCTAAGTGAACAGACAGCATCCCAATTATATGGAGTGGCACGTCAGACGGAATTATATGGAGTGGCACACTGGATGGAATGTCAATATAACACAACCACATACAGAACGTTCCCTGCACCATCACACAGAGTAATAGTTATCTGGCTTTCCATGGCATCCAACAGGCTTCGCATTTCAATAGCAAAACACTCAGTGGTAAGATCTACCACCCATTTTTCTACCCTCTCCACTCCCACCCCTGCTTCAGAGTGGTTTTTTATCTGCCCTACGGACTCAGGTTCCGTGGAAGGTTTTATTTGCAAAAGTATAGGTCTACTGTCAAACAAAAGTTTTTAAACCACTTGCCTAGGTCAATAGTTTGTTTCCTGAGAAAAACAATTTCTAAAACATTCATTGAGGAAGGTTGTTCAATTAAATTTAAGTTCATTAAAACATGTTTTTTCCCCCTCTTTCAGTTAAGTATACAGTATTTCTTTTGACCAACTAATTTGACTAAAGGTTCCACCAAATTAACTTTTTCTTCCATGAAGGAGAACGCTGCAAATTTTAGTGATAATAAGACTTAAAATGATTAAGATGTGCCAAACTTATTCCTAACGTGGCATGTTGTAATTTGTTAAAAGGCAAATAATAAAACTTAAACATATTTGTATACACCGACAAGAATTACTTTTGAAATATGGGTTAAAAAAAAACAATTATTTCCTGAACCAGCACCTCTCCTGTATATTCAACCATCCAAAATGGTCAGTTAATAACATGAAAACACAGAAATAAGTACACGAAACGCCACAAGATCACAGGGATTAGGAATGGGAAAACACTACATGTTAAGACTTCTCCAGAATTCCTCCATTCTGTTGGTTATTTTTTCACTGAACTTTTGTTTTCACATCTTCATGTCTACAGACATTTAGTACGAAATTTAAGAAATATATGTAAACACTATTAGAACCCCTCTGGAATGTGTAGTTTATGCAAGCAGATTTATGACTCTGCAGTTGCGATTTGCAAACAGTGCTCACAGATGTTACCTTCCCTTACCTTCACAGCAACCTTAGAGGTGGGTGGATATGATTTCCATACATAGATTTAATATTATTTTCAGGAGGAGGTACCCACGGAGGATGGCTGAGTGACATGCTCCAGGTCAGGACTAGAAGCTGTAACTAGAACCCAGGGCTCTTGGCTTTGGGCCCAGAGAACATCCCACCAGATTATGCTGCCAATCTGCTAATGGAAATTTAATTCCCACAATTTGGGTTGAGAAGTTTACAGCTATTTAAATACACAGCTCCAGACGAGCACAGTTATATCAAGACATTACATATAATTTTAATAGGAAAACTGCCAAAACTAGTAAGGCATGGCAGAAAAGCCCGAAAAAGAGCTAAGGCAGAGTCTTTCACACCCTAAGAAAGTGATCTAGCAATATCACGATCTCACTCTACTCACTGGCACTGCCTCCTCCTCTCACCCAGGCCTCGCAGGCATCACAGACAGTAGCAACACGCTGCACAGTAGCCTGGGTGTTTGAAGGCATTGCTTTTTAAAAATTTTTAAAGTGTTTTATTTTTTCTATTGATCTATCATAGCTGTACATACTGAAGGCATTTCTAAAATAAACATGTTTTATTAGGTGTAGCATACATGTTTTACATGCACAAGTCATAATATGCAGCCTGATGGATTCTTACAACATAATCTCACCTGTGTATCCACAAGCCCGTCCATCATCAGAATGGAACGAGAGCCCCAGAAGTCCCCTTGTGCCTGTTCTAGTCACTCTTCTCCCCAGCAAGATGTGGTTATCTTGACCCCTAGGCACCAGAGATGAGTGTTGCCTCTTTTTGAGCTTTATATACAGAAAACATAATTCTGTGCCGGGGTTCTTTCTCTCAGGGTTATGTCTGCAAGAATCACACTTTTGTTGCACATAACAGGTTTTTCATTCAGGGCTGCACAGTACCCCATGATAGGATTATACAAAAAAAAAATCCATTCTACATGTGAGGAACATCTGAGTTGTTTCCAGGTTAAGGCAATTATGAACAATACTGCTGTGAACATTTTGGGCATGACTTTTGGGGTACACATGCACATGTTTCTTTTGGGGATCCACCTAGGAGAAGAATTGCTGTGTGACAGGAGTATGTATTCAGCTTTAGTCAATACTGACAGTTTTCTAAAGTGGTTATAGCAATTTGCATACCAGGAGCATGTCCTCACCAACACTTAGTACTGTGGTCTTCTTCATTTTATTCCTTCTTATGACTGCTGGTGACATCCCACTGCAGTTTTAATTTGCATTCCCCTGATGACCTAAGTTGAACACTTTATGTTTATTGTCCATTTTTATATCCTCTTTCATGAAGTTTACAAATCTCCTCCCCATTTTTCTACCAGATTGTCTTTTTCTTAGTGATCTGTAGGAAGAGGTTTTCTTTTCTTTTTTTTTTTTTTTTTTTTTGAGATGGAGTTTCACTCTTCTTGCTCAGGCTGGAGTGCAGTGGCATGGTCTCAGCTCACTGCAACCTCCACCTACTGGGTTCAAGCGATTCTCCTGTCTCAGCCTCCCAAGTAGCTGGGATTACAGGTGCCTGCCACCATGCCTGGCTAATTTTTGTATTTTTAGTAGAGACAGAGTTTCACCATGTTGGCCAGGCTGGTCTTGAACTCCTGACTTCAGGCGATCCCCGCCCACCTTGGCCTCCCAAAGTGCTGGGATTACAGGTGTGAGCCACCATGCCTGACCTTTTTTTTTCTTTTTAAATGCAGGACACAAGCCTTTTAACAGGTATAAGTATAGCAAATATCTTCCCCCAATACCAGTCTACCTTTCATTCTTTAATGTTTCGATTAACAAAAATGCCTAATTTATTAATCTTTTCCTTTAGGGTTAGTTCTATTTAGATCCTGTTTACAAAATTATTTTGTACCTCACCTTCATAAACATGTTCTCTATCATTTTCTAGAACATTTATTGTTTTACAATTAGGTCTACTATCTATCTGTAATTGGTTTTTGTGTAGGGTGTTACTTGTGGTTGAAGTTTTTAAAATATAGATATCCTATTGACCAGCCTCATTCATTGAAAAAAACCACTGCTTGGCAACTGAAGGCTTAGCTTTAAGACTAAAAAGATGACCCAGAAAAAAGTTTCCAAAGACCCCAAGTTTCCAGTCTTTGATTTACCTACATATCCCTGCCTAACTCTTTTAGGAACATGGAAGTGTAAGTCCAAAGATGAAAGGCTTTGTTCTCAATTTCATCACTTCATTGAATCCCACAAAATTATCCTTTTTCCTGACTGGTAAGCTGTAGAACATGGAACATGAGGAAATGATTTTTAAATCATCTCAAAATTAAATGATTATAATGTCATTTTATGCTACAAGGAACTGTTTATGTACTTCTCAAACCCCATTTTTAAAATTTCATTTTAAAAACATCCCTACTTCATTAGCTCCACACCAGCTATACCAATGAGCTGTCCATGGCAACAGCAGTGAGTGCACTGAAGACAGATTTCTGCACCGCCAGCCTTCCTGGCCTCCAACACCCTGCTGAGCAACAAGCGGAGGACCCAGCACCCGCACTCAAGCTTCCTAAACCACAAATTACTCCTCACCAGCACCCAAAAGCAGCTCCCAGAACAAGCTGGTGGAAAATGTAGTGGGGAAAACACTAACCTCTACCAGAAATAAAGACTCTGCACATCTATTTTTTGGGGTTTTTTTGAGACAGAGTCTTATTCTGTCATCTAGGCTGGAGTGCAGCAGTGCCATCTCAGCTCACTGCAACCTCTGCCTTTGGGGTTCAAGTGATTCTCATGCTTCAGCCTCCCGAGCAGCTGGGATTACAGGTGTGTGTCACCATGCCCAGCTAATTTTATAATTTTACTAGAGATGGGGTTTCATCGTGTTGGCCAGTCCAGTCTTGAACTACTGACCTCAAGTGATCTGCCTGCCTCGGCCTCCTAAAGTTCTGGGATAACAGGCACGAGTCACCACGCCAGACCTCTGCTGGTCTATTATTTAATGCAGTCCAATGTATTAACATTTTCCTTTACGCTTAGTGCTTTTTATAACCTGTTTAAGAATTTTTCCAGGAAACACATACAAATATTGTACATTATCTCTCTTCCCCATCCACTGGCTCACGAAGATATTGGTTGTATCACAGTCATGGCATGAATCAGATTTTTGGACTTCTTCCCATCTGATTTTCACTTATAGGAATTTTTCAAATCGTTCTTAAATAAACCTAATATGGATGTTTTCCCAAACACAGGGTACCTTGGCATCAAACTTCTCAAGTGTCTGGCTCTGAGATGGATCTGGAATTTTCAGCCTCTTTGTGATGTTAGCAGGGCTTTTTATTTCCATGAAACCTTGAGGTAACAGAGGGGAGGCAGGAGAGAGCAAACACTGACATCCCAGACTGGGAAAGGGGAGAAATGGTGGAAACGGAGACCAAAACACTAAAAACTGCTGGGTCCATTTTTCTTCCCACTGGGAATTCAGGCAACAGCATCAAGGGCTGGTACAAGGCATGGCCTCGGAGACAGACCTGCCTGTGTCCTGGCAGGATCTCCTGCTTAACCGCCTATGCCCTGCTTCATTAACAGCCACGGTTTAGCAACCACCCGCCAGCAGGGGTCAGTCTCAGTCGCCACACAGAAGCCAGGAGGCTCTCTCCGGCTACAAGGCCACGCTCTGGAATGTTCCAGAAGTTGTTTGGTGCCGCTGCACAACACCCAGCTTGTCTTCCTATCTCGTCACCTTGGTGCCTGTTTTCTGTTTTTCCAAGATTGCATTTCATACTTAGAGGAATTAATTACCTTAAATTCCTGTGGCTGTCTTCCATACTGAGCTAAATAATTTTACCAAGTTCCCCATATCATGTATAAAATCTCCCTTTCCCTTTATTTTTCTTATGGTAGCAGAAAGGTCGACCTTTTCCATATTTTAAAATTAAGGAAAGGACGCATTCTTACTTGCAGTGGAAAATGTACAAATATTACATCATGTGACAATTGTATTTTCTAATATTCCCATTGAGGGTTTAGTTATCTATGGGATAAATTTCCTTTTTCTCTCTAAATTACAGAACATCCTTTCATTAAGTATCTTCCGCCAAACAAACCCTGTCAAAGTCCCTGGGAGGCTGGCAAGGGGCTCATGGCCCATATTGCCTAACCCTGAGCTCTCCTTGGACTTACTCGGAGGCTGTGTCCCAAACACCAAACAGTAGGGGCACCTGCATTGAGACCAGGAAAGCAAATCTGATATCAAAAAGGTGTAGAATGAAGAATCTATTTCTACTTCAAATTTGAGGGTGGCTCTTTTTCAAGACACACTGCTGAATTAACAAACAGTTCTGGTCTAATAAATGATTATATTTCATGCTAGAAGGATATGACTATACTTAGTAGGTTACCTTTTCCTAAAAAAATAAAATAAAATTCCCCCATGGATCTAAGGCCCATCAAATACAACACTCAGGAGGGCATAAGTTCTCATTTCCCAAAGTGGGGAAAGCCATTGCAAAACAAAACAAAACAAAACAAAAAAAAACAATTCTTCACAATGCCTGTCTTCCAACAAGTCTGTCTTATTGGTATTTTAAAGTGTGCTCATCTAAAAGTATATTCTCTGCTTCTTTCTCCTTAAAACATATAAAATATTTCTAAAGCAAATGGCATCCATCTTCTTTCCACTTCTGGACTGATAAAACCTCAAAAGAAAATAAAGTAAGGGAATTTTGAGACGGGCAACAGAGCCCATCTGCCCCTTCCCTGGGACTGGGCTGGGTCACTCTGAAAGAAGGAATCCAGGTATCATCAACAAATCTGAAAGGGGTCATAGAGGAAATGTGTTCAAGAGTGCATCTTAGCCCAAGGGTGCTGAGAGGGGGTCCAGGAAGACAAGGTATCCAAGGACTCTGGATACTCCACCTATCTGTCCTACCCCTTGCAGCTACAATGATCTATCTAAAATTTAAATCCCCAACATCTTCAGGGCTCTCAAACAGCTGGCAGGTGTGACCCTAGCTCCTGCATTTTAGTCCTCAATTCTAATAGGCCAGATAACCTCATTGCAGGCAAGACACTTGAGGACTAGGGCTTGGTAGTCAACTTTGATTTCCCGGGGTAGTCAACAGACTCAAAACCAGCATTAAAATGAATATACATAGTGGGTAGATCAATGGGCTATAGGCAAGGCCTTTATAGAAAATAGTAAACAGGTTCCAAGTGTTTCTATGTCCTGCCATGCCATCCACCAAGACAGGACGGCACACAGGGACTTGGAACAGAAAAAGATAACACCTGTGCATTTTGTTAGTACATGTCTCTCAGCATCAGCTTTCTCCAGACTTCAGCATGCATAGATGTTGGAAGAAACACCACCACTGAGAAGAAAAAGGGACCTCCTATGCCAGAAAGAGGCCATGCGTCCTGAAGCCGCTACTGATTTGTAGCCCTGGCTTTCTGCTAGAGCAACTTCATTTTATAAATAAAGTCCCATGTTATAATTGTGGAGCTACGATTCATATTTTGCTTTCAGGCTTTTAGCCAGAGCTGGGATTAAAATTCAGAAAGAGGCTAGGTGGGTGCCTTAGAACACAGACACCCCGCTGGGGATTGCTGGATGAGAAAGCAAAAGGTCAAGAAATGTAAATGGAGAAGGTACAATGCAAATTGAACTTTAGAGCAGCTTTCCCCTGCTCAGCATGCTCTTGGGGGCTGTAAGAGCTGGGCTGGAGACAAGAATCCCAAAGCTGCAGTGCTCCAGGAAGGGATGCGGGCTGAGTGGGAATCACTTCCTGAGTACTCATTCTGACCCCATGTTGCACAAGCAGCACTCTATGAGAGGAATTACTTAGTCCCATTTTATGGTTAGGAAACCAAGGCTTAACGGGTAAGGAACTGCCAAAAGTTACACCCATAATAAGTGTTGGGACCAGAATGAGAACCGGGACATATCCTAAAGCCTCCTTTGTCTTTCCTGGGGCACTGGTGTGTGTTTTTTGTTGTTGTGGTGGTGGTGGTGGTGGTGGTTGTTTTGACATGGAGTCTTACTCTATCACCCAGGCTGGAGTGCAGTGGCGTGATCTTGGCTCACTGCAACCTCTGCCAACCGGGTTCAAGCGATTCTCCTGCCTCAGCCTCCTGAGTAGCTGGGACTACAGGTGCCTGCCACTGTGTCCAGCTAATTTTTGTATTTTTAGTAGAGACGGGGCTTCACCATCTTGGCCAGGCTGGTCTTGAACTCCCGACCTCATAATCCACCCACCTTGGCCTCCCAAAGTGCTGGGATTACAGGCATGAGCTACTGCACCCGGCTGGCACTGGTCTTTTAAAAACAGTAGTGCTACTGTGGGGAAAAAGTGCCAAAATAATTTGATAATATCCAAATCTAATGTACTAAAACCCACAAAGTCATGGGTTTTGTTTCTTTCAATCACTGAATTATCTGAAGTGCTTCAACAGTGCTTGGCACATAGCAGGTACCTGAGAAACATCAGCTGAATAACACCCTTAAAGGGGCACCATGGACAAAAGCCACGCATTCCTTTTTTTCCCAGAAGCACCGCCCAACAGAAACATGATGTGAGCTGTAGGTAATTTACAGTTTTCTAGTAGTCTCATTAAACAATTAAAAAGAGGCTGGGCACAGTGGCTCATACCTATAATCCCAGCACTCTGGGAGTTCAAGGCAGGTGGATCACCTGAGGTCAGGAGTTCGAGACCAGCCTGACCAACATGGTGAAACCTCGTCTCTACTAAAAATACAGAAACTAGCCAGGTGTGGCGGTAGGCAGATGTAATTCTAGCTACTCGGGAGGCTGAGGCAGGAGAATCCCTTGAACCCGGGAGGCAGAGGCTGCACAGAGCTGAGATGGCCCTACTGCACTCCAACCTGGGCAACAGAGCGAGACTCTGTCTAGGAAGGAAGGAAAGAAGAAACAAGTACAACAATTTTTAAATGTTTTATATAATCCAAGATATAAATTATCATTTCTATACACAACTGATATAAGAAATTAATGATACTTTACACTCTTTTGTTTATACTAAGTCTGAAATCCAACGTGCCTCTGCACAGACAGTACAAACATCTCCATTTGGACCAGCCACATTTCAACTGTTCAACAGCCTCATAGAGCCTATGGCTCCTAGACTGAACCACACAGGTCAGCACAGTCTGGAGTATTCAGACTAAGTCAACAGGAGAAAAAGAATGAGATTTTTTGTGGCCCTTTCCATCTTGTCACATCAAGGGTCAAAAACTGAAATCTTAAAAGAGCACAGGATTTGGAAGCAACCAAGATACTCTTGAATAGGTGAATGGATAAACCATGGTACATCCAGATGATGGAATACGATTTAGCACTAAAAAGAAATGAACTATCAAGTCAAGAAAAGGCATGGAGGAAACTAAAGTGCATATTACTAAGTGAAAGAAGCCAATCTGAACAGGCTACATACAGCATGACTTCAACTATATGACGTTCCAGAAAAGGAAAAACTATGGGGGCAATAGAAGGATCAGGGGCTGATGGGAGGGAAGAACAAGATGGAGCACCGAGGATTTTTAGGGCAGTGAAGATCCTCTGTATGATACTATAAAGGTGGATATGGGCCATAACACATTTGTCCAAACCCACAGACTATACACCACCAAGACTGAACCCTAATGTAGACCATGGACTTTTATTAATAACATTGCATCAGTTGTAAGAAATGTACCACACTAATTAATGCAAGATTTTAATAAGAGGGGAAACTGTTGAGGAGAGGGGCAGGTATAAGGGAACACTGTACTTTCCACTCCATTTTCCTATAACCCTAAAACAATGGCTCTAAAAAAATACTTTTTAAAAAAGAAAAAGCTAACAGGATGAAATAGCTGCTATAGTTACTGGTATATAACCAGAAGTCACAGACAAGGGCCACTATTCCCTTCCAAATAATAATAAAATAAAACCATTCTGCATAAAAATTTATCAAGGTGTCCAGGCACAGTGGCTCATGCCTGTAATCCCAGCACTTTGGGAGGCCGAGGTGGGCAGATCATTTTGAGGTCAGGAGTTCGAGACGAGCCTGGCCAACATGGTGAAACCCCGTCTCTACTAAAAATACAAAAATTAGCCGGGCGTGGTGGTGCGTGCCTGTAATCCCAGCTACTCAGGAGGCTGAGGCAGGAGAATTGCTTGAACCCAGTAGGTGGAGGTTGCAGTGTGCCGAGATCATGCCACCCCAGCCTGGGCAACAGAGCAAGACTCCGTCTCAAATAAAAAAAAAAAAATTATCAACCTAATTTACGGGCACTTACTCCACCCATGGTGGATGCATGTACAAGATGGACACAGCTAGTCTGCCTGTCAAATCCTGGCTCTGGTGCTTGTGTGCCATGGACAATCATTCTTTCCACCCTTGTTTTGGCCATCTCTACAACGGGGATAATAAGAGAATCCTTTAAAATGGCTGTTCCAGTTAAAGTATTTTTCACAGGACTTGGCATACAGTGTTTTTAAAAATTTTAGCATGCCGGGCACAGTGGCTCACGCCTGTAATCCCAGCACTTTGGGAGGCTGAGGCAGGCAGATCACTTGAGGCCAGGAGTTCGAGACCAGCCTGGCCAACACGGTGAAACCCAGTCTCTACTAAAAATACAAAAATTAGCCAGGTGTGGTGGTTGGCCCCTGTAATCCCAGCTACCTGGGAGGCTGAGGCAGGATAATCGCTTGAATCCAGGAGATGGAAGTTGCAGTGAGCCAAGATAGCACCTGTGCACTCCAGCCTGGGGGACCGAGTGAGACTCTGCCTCAAAAAAAACAAAACAAAACAAAACAAAACAAAACAAAAAACTTAGCTATTATTTTCACATACACTGGAATATCAGATAACTCCAGCTGGTAAGATGGACCACACAGAAGACTCAGGGAACCTAGAAAAATGTCTTGTCCTTGTCAGATGAGTTTCCCCTTAGGTGTCCTCCAGGGTGCCTGAGACAGACTTCCACAACTGCTGTTTCCCTTCTACAGGTCTGACCAAGAATGGACAGCATGGTGGTTGCCATGCTGGAAAAAATCCTGTAGACTTCACCAGCGTTTATAGGGTGGTACTCATCTGAATTAGGGCAGAGAGCTCCTACAAATACCTCCATTCTTTTGTTATGTTTTACTTTTTTTTATTGTGGTGAGACAGATATATATATACATAATTTAATTATATATACTTACTTATATATATATAATTAAATTGACCACTTTAACCATTTTTAAGTGTACAGTTGTATGGCAGTAAGTACATTCACATTGTTCTGCAACCATCACCACCATCCACCTCAACAACTCTTTCATCTTCCTCAACTGAAACTCTATACCCATTAACATTCCTCCTTCCCTGTAGCCTCTAGCAGCCATCATTCTACTTGCCATGATTTCTGACTATTCTAAGTAACTCATATAATCGTTTAGTATCTGTCCTAAATGCTTTTTCATCTAGCATAAAGTCTTCAGGGCTCATCCACACTGTAGCAGGTGTCAGCATTTCTTTCTTCTTGAAGACTGAACAACACTCTATCATATGTAGTTACCACATTTTGTTTATCCATTTGTCGGTTTAGTAGGCACTTAGGTTGCTTCCACCTCTTATCTATTGTGAATGTTGCTGCTGCTATGAACATGGACGTACAAGTATCTCTTCGAGACCCTCTTCTGCTATATCCAGAAGAGTAATTGCTGGATCATACGCCTTGTTTCTAAGACAGGAATTATCCCTGGTGTGGACATGACACACGCTGAATGACAACATAAAGCCAAAAGGATTCAGACTAGAAACATACATTCTCAGTGGCATGATCAAGGCACGGGGCTAACCTGGCTTCAAGGGTAAAATGGGGCTTCCTTCTGCCTGTTCTCTTGGCAGAGTAGCATCGAGCGGCACTCTAGTTCAGTTTCACGCATGGACAAGGAAGTTAGATTTATGCATTAAAACAGGCTAATGAATTCCTTACTCAGAATTTTAAACTCCAGTTCCATCCGTAAACACAAGATCTTTCATTAATTTTGACTGAATTAAAAAGCATGTGAAAGCGATCATTTCGGTGCATCTACCCTGTTACCACTTTATCAGATTAATCCCATCAGTGTAATTTAACAGGCTTCAGAATCATTTAAAATGATATGTTTTGCGGAAAATTGTAGCTCTGGTTCTCCACAGGCCCACCTCCTCAGGCAGTCAACTCGCTAGTACTTCAGATCCCAGCGGGCTGCAGCTGAATTCATATTTAAATGGGAAAGCTTCCAGGGAAGAACTGGGAGATAGGAAATGAGCAGGAAGGAAGATGGCGCTGACTTGGGAAGACAGCCGACAATCTCCTTGGACCACTGGCTGGCTGGTTTCCCAAAGGCAAGGGTGGACAGGCCCTCCAACACCTCAGAGCCCCGTCAGCCAGGCTTGCCCAGCAGAATGACCTCCAGGGCTTTGGAAAACCTCTGATGTCCAAGAGAATGAAAAATGCCAGTGGTGGGGCTGGTAAGAGTCTTAAGTTCCTCAGGTGATTCGAGTGTACAGCCTGATTTTAGAAAACAGAGCTGGGAGGAAATGGACTTTGAATGGTGTCATAGGGCTTACAAAATGTTTGGTACATTATCTCCTTTGAGCCTCTCAACAATTCAGTGTGATCAGACGGAGGTCACCCTGACTCCCGTCTTACAGAAGAGAAAACAGAGATTCCAGGAGATGGAGCGGCTGGCCTGGAGTTGGTGGTATTCTTCCCCCAACACCACACCACTTCGCAACTTGGAATAACTCCTTAGCAAAAATCAGAACTTCCCCTCTAAATAATACACTGATAATGGGCTCAAAACACAATTTTTTGTGCTTTCCTGACCAGCAATACTTACAGAATGTTCCTAAATGTTTCATAGAAATGGCTTCGATTTCAGTTTGTATTTTACATTTTAAATTGCATTCTCATTTGCGCATTTTCTTGATTTCCTTCAGGCCCAGCTGAAGCTCTCCCTGACAATTTCTTCATATTTTTTTATTCCTGATTTAACCACACCACTACTCTCCTCAGCACGTGAAATGCAACTGCCCTCCTCAAGCCTCTGGGGGTGCGCCTCCCTCCGCCAAGTGCACCCCCATCAGCTCTCCAATGCACAGGGATTAATCACCATTTATTTGGAGGAATACATCCTCAATTCTGAGGAATAGCCAACATCCCAACTTAAACCTTCAATTCCAAACCTGGACCAGAAGTCATTCGGCTGTGAGGCCCCCAGCACACCTACCAATGTGCTCCAGGCTCCTGGGGCCAGATCACAGCTCAGTGCTTATTAAAAGGGGAAGGTGACACTCGAAAACACTATAAATAGCAAATTCCAAAATCCATCTGCCCCAGCGGCCCCAACTCATTAGATCTGAATCTGTTTGGCTTTTCACATGAGAGACTGGGGCCCAATTACAGCTGTCCACATACAAGGAAAATTATCTTGGTTAACATTCAGATTCCACTTTTAAGCTGTTGACTTGAAACAGTTCCGGGATTTTGACTGGCTTAATCCTTAAATAAATTAGTTCTGAAAGGATTTATAAAAATTAGATCCTAGAAGGACTTAATGAAGACTTATAAGTCTATCATTCAAAATTCTTTAAAAAAAAAAAAAAAGTTTGCCTCATTGGATAGTTTCTCTCTGTCACTCACTGGCTGCGTGTCTTTGAGTGAATAACTCAAACCTCTCTGAGCCTGAGTTCCCTAAACTCTAAGATGAGGGTGCTGGAGAGCTTTTTTTTTTTTTTTTTTTGAGACAGCAACTCGCTGTTGCCCAGGCTGGGGTGCAATGGCGTGGTCTTGGCTCACTGCAACCTCCGCCTCCTGGGTTCAAGCAATTCTCTGCCTCAGCCTCCTGAGTAGCTGGGATTATAGGTGCCCACCACCACGCCCAGCTAATTTTTTTTTGTATTTTTAGTAGAGACAGAGTTTCACCATCTTGGCCAGGCTGGTCTTGAACTCCTGACCTCGTGATCCATCCACCTTGGCCTCCCAAAGTGCTGGGATTACAGGCATGAGCCACCGTGCCCGGCCTGGAGGGCTTTTAAGGTCTGTCACTGCATTAAGAGTCTCTGATTTAAGGACTCCTTTTGCCCAAAACTTTCCCGGTCCAGTGCAACAGCTGTCACAGATTCAAATGTGTACGTACTGTCCAAACAGTTCCACTTGAGCCCAGAGGGAAGCCAGGGCCTGTTCCAATGCATGGGGATGGCAAGCACAGGTGCTCTCAGTTCTTACCAGCACTATTTCCACCTTGCCTGCATTGGACCATCCGTTTTGCCTTTAGTAGGGCAGCATCAGATTTAACTGAGAAGCATGCCGGGTCTGAGGGTCGTCGTTCTGAACTGCGTAGCGATTACCCCTCAGGTCCACAGCCGAACCTCCATGCAGACCTTTACCGTCGGCTGCTTTTGCTGCCACCACCCCAGCTGCGGGTATCATCTTGGACTAAAACAACTGCAACGGACAACCACTACTCTTCTCTCATTCTCCCTTTTCCACTTACAGTCTGTCTTCCCTCCCCCACTTACTCTCCACTCCTCCTAGGCAGTAGTCAGGGCCATCTTTATAATGATCTCACTCCTTGCCTGAGACGTTATAACTCTTCCCTTTGCAGCTGGATGAGAATCACATTCCTCACTGCACTGGGCCCTGTCTGCCTCTGTTCAGCTCACCTGCCTCAGCCTGCACCAGGTCCCCCTTTGCCCTGGGTGCTCTAGGCCCTCGGCCAAGCTCCTTTCTCCCTGGCATGCTCCTTTCTCCCTGGCATGCTCCCCTCTCCTCTCCCTAGTCTGATTCCACACATCCCCCGAGTCTCTCCTAAAGGTCCCATCCCAGCAAAGCCCTCTTCTCCTATTCCTTACCAGTACTCCTTGTTTTTCGCCTACATAGCACCTACTGTGACTTTAAATAAATAATCTATCTATTGGCATACATGTTGACTGTCAGTCTCTTCAACAAGACCAGAAGCCCCAGGAGGGGAAATGTTTATGCTTCAGTGTCTGCACAGTACCTAGCATGTAGCCATAAATAACTATCAGGTGTGTGGATAAGCCACCAATCAAACCGACCACCAGGAGCCTGGGCCTCAAGCCTACCAGGGCAAGGCTCTGCCACATTTCACGAGCATTCCTGAATGTACAGCTGTTCCCGTATTGCCTAGAACTATAAAGTTCTTAAATATTTCAGCAATTGGGAACGGTGGGCAGTATTCAGAAGCATCACAAGGCTCCCTAGATGTCAGCAAACGAGTGCATTTGCTGGCAGGTGTCTGGACTGCATGGGGATGGTGTCCTCTGCCTGTGCAGAACTGGGGCCTGGGAGAGGATACTGGGATGGGAACTTCTATCCAGAGACACCTATTCTGTGTATGAGCTCAAAACACTGCTCTCTGGCTAACACCCCCTCACAGGCCTGTAGAAAATCTGCCCAGATGGATTTTACCACTCAGGAGAAAACAGGGAAAAGGTACTGGCAAAAAATTCTAGGTTTTGGAACTATGGAGAGAAAAGCAGCACGATAGTATTGCAGAAGAAAACCTTTGTAGGCTCTACTATAAAGCACCCTAGAAAAGGTATTTATTTGCCTTTAATAAAATTCTTCAGAAAAGTACCCGTCTCTCCAATATAAAACACGAATCAGATTTTGGTACCTATTACATGAGAGAGCAGTTGCACCAACCATTATGTTGAATTTATTCATTCGAAAATCCTAATGAGTAATCTTTTTCTTGAGACATTTTAAGACTTGCATAATCCATTAGACTGTGTACATCTTTTTTTTTTTTTGCACAGGTTTCGCACCCATTCAAAGAGCAACTGTGGGATCATGAGTGATATGTCTAAGAAATGTCAAGCAGGAAATCTATTGTAAGTAGGGTGCATGAATAAAATATATTACTAACAATTTTAGAATCGTAATTTGTATCAAGTTGTCTGTCTCTGTGCAACTTGCTTCACAGAGAGAAGTCTCTGAATAATTCATTATGTCCTTCCCCAAAGCCCTTAAAAAAGTCAGAAACACTGTAGATAATATTCTCTCCCTGAAATGAGAAAACAATCACATAAATTATCAAGATAGATAGCCCTTCTGGATCCTACCTATCATTCCATTTCCAACCAGTTGAAGAAATTCCCTCTCAGCGCAAGGGGAAGGTGGTCACTTGGTCTCTGAATCCAGAGGCTCAAAACTTCATGAAACCATCTAATCCAACTATCAACAGCTCCAAACTGCTGGCAAATTTGCTCCTCCATTGACCCAAATTGGTTTCCTGATGCTGTGGGGTTCTTCCCCGGGGAGTATCAGGTAGTGTATTAGTCCATTCTCATGCTGTTATAAGGACATACCCAAGACGGGGTAATTTATAAGGGAAAGAGATTTAATTGACTCACACTTACACAGGCCTGGGGAGGCCTCAGGAAACTTAAAATCATGGCGGAAGGGGACGCAAACACATCCTTCTTCACGAGGCGGCAGGAGAGAGAAGAATGAGAGCTGAGCAAAGGGGGAAGCCCCTTATAAAACTATCAGATCTCTGAGAACTCACTATCATGAGAACAGCACAGAAAAAACACTGCCCCCCATGATTTAGTTGTCTCCAACTGTTCTTGCTCTTGACACAATTCAAGGTGAGATTTGGGTGGGGAAACAGAGCCAAACCACAGCAGATAGCATACCCTCTCCACATTCAACTGCCTTTCAAACGTCTCATGAAAGCTTTGAGGTCTTCAAATTTTCTCTTCTTTTGGTTAAATATTTCCATTTCTTTAGCTCCAGGAATGAACCTTTTCAATAACCTCTTTAAATAATGTATTATGGACTAAAATGAAATTGCATAGCTGTTGTCATCTAATGCCCATGAAGACTATTGTTTTGACCAAAAAAAAAAAAAAAAAAGAAGAAGAAGAAACAAAAGATTATTCTCAGAGCACAGGAGGTTAACTTATTTGTTTTAAATGACTCCAGGTACAAATGCATATTTTAGTAGATGTTTTCGGTGATGATGCTAAAACCTTGAATTTTTAAAGTGCCTTTCAGTGAAAGGCCCATATGTGTTCAAAATGGAAAGCATCCAGGTGGTAAACAGAAACTCAATGCCCGAAGGTGCAGCTCAGTCAAAAAGAGCTCCAGTCCCAGGGAGGAGGCCCCATGGCTGGCTCGCCCATCCAGAGCTCACCTGGATGGATGAATGGCTTCCTTTTCATGGAGCATCTTTCTTAAAAAAAAAAAAAAAAAAAGTAGTAGAGGAAAATGCATTTGACAAAATAAATGAGAAGGCTCTATATTAACGACAGGAACAAAAAAATAATTAGTACCATGCATTGCCAAGGTATGACACATGAAATACCTTTTGTGACTTCTTGGATTCCACACATGTTTAATCTTAAATAGCAACTGGAAGGGAAACCCTTCACCTAAGGACAGTCTAAAATTGCTATGGAAACTAACAGTTTGTCAACTGTGGTAGTTCATAACAGAAGTCTCAGCAATAAAAAAAAAATTTTTTTTTAAACCCGTAATCCAAAGACTTCTTGTCCCTGTAACTCAAATAAGAACCTGGGTGGAGTTGTTTTCCAGTAGTGTAAGTGGCTCTTAAAGGATAATCTAGGCTACAAGTTGTCTAGAAATTTCTTGGATGAAGTTAGAAACTAGGATTTCTACAAGATATACTTCCAAGGAGGGACATTTGTAAAGAGCATTTATTACATTGGTGGGGAGGCAGCAATCCTGCTTCTCTGTTCAAAGGTGCCCAAGTGAAGTGGGGAAGTGTGTGGCACAAAGGAAGTTAAGGAAGAACGAGGATCCTCCACAAAGATTCTGCAATATGGCAGAAAAGCATGTTCTTGGTGGTGAAGGATCTGCAGGTGGCAACTTCCATAAAAGAAGCCACGTGTGTGTCGTAGCCAAGAAGTCTGGTTGCATGGCACTCCCTCCATCTGCCACACTCAACAATCCAGAAAGAAAAACAGCCCTTCATAAGCAAGCATTGCATTTAAAATGCTGTGCTGACTGCACAGAAAGATACGATACCTGCCTTCAAAGAATTTACAATCTACTGGCTGGGCGTGGTGGCTCACACCTGTAATCCCACCACTTTGGGAGGCCAAGGCGGGTGGATTGCCTGAGCTCAGGAGTTCACGACCAGCCTGGGCAACACGGTGAAACCCCATCTCTACTAAAATACAAAAACTTAGCCAGGCGTGGCAGCGTGCACCTGTAGTCTCAGCTACTCGGGAGGCTGAGGCAGGAAAATTGCTAGAACCTGTGAGGCAGAGGTTGCAGTGAGCTGAGATCATGCCACTGCTCTCCAGCTTGGGCGACAGAGTGAGACCCTGTCTCTTAAAAAAAAAAAAAAAAAAAAGAATTTACAATCTACTTAATGTGACAACATGGAATCACAAGTACAATGGGATGGCATCAACACAGTACTACAAGTGTTCAGAGGCAACAGATAATCCCAACTGGCTGGTCCATTCCTGGGGCAAGGAGAGGCCTCCTCTTCAACAGAACACACAGCTTGGGAAGCCAAGAGGAAGGACAAGGCTGTTAATGGGGCAGTGGATGTCATAACCAAACTCCCTTCACATCCATAGATTTAATTTATTTGCTAGTGCCCCCCCCACCAAAAAAAAGTCCTTTAAAATTAACAGGTCACCTTACCTTTGGAGAGTGAGTAGGATCTCAAAAGGTAGAGGCAGGCTAGCAATACAGGGGAGAAGAGTTGTAGGTAATAGAAATAATGTGAGTAGTCACGGGAATGTTCTCTTCCAGCCCAAAGTTTGAAACACAGGCCCCAATGGGAACAAGAAATGTGTCATAGTGTGATTGGTAATGGAGGCTCTAAAAATCTTCTGGGTCAAGGAAGCCTTTTTCAGGCTTTCTGACACACAGCCTAGGCTCCATGGCTCCACTGGGACAAGTTCACACTTGATGCAAATTTGAACAAGTCCAAGGCTATTTTTTGAGAAATAACTTTTTCTCTCTTTACTTCATTTTTTTTTTTTTTTTTTTTCATAGAGACGGGGTCACACGATGTTGCCCAAGCTGGTCTAGAGCAATTCTCCCGCCTTGGCCTCCCAAAGTGTTGGGATGACAGGCGTGAGCCACCGTACCTGGCCAGCAAAAAGTCTTAACTCTGCCCTGGCAGGCTCACTTCTGAACACAGGTGTCTTCTTTCTCTTCATGCCAATGTCTGGTGCCCAGTTCTCCACTTACAGGTCTTGTACTTCTCAGCCCCATCATTTTAATAACCTCATGCTGTACCCCAGCCTCTGAACCACTTTAGCTGTCCATCACCCTGTCTGAATTCTACCCCAAGGTCCAAAGTTCAACACTGTACTTTCAAGGAGACTGTGGATCACCCCAGCCACACACTTCATCTCCTGAACAATGAGATGGCACCGGCTTTCTCTACTCCTTAAGCACTAAAGAGAGGCCATGTCTTACACGTCTTGGTTCCCTCACAGGCCCTGGCACGGTACCTGAAAAACGGAAGGATCCACTTCCAAGATGCTTCACTCATGTCAATGTCAGCAGGAAGACTCAGTTCCTCACCAGCAGCTCCTTCAAAGGCTGCTTGAGTGTCCTCATGGCATGGCTGCTGGGCTTCCCCAGAGCAACTGATCCAAGAAAAACAGCAATGAGGAAGCTACGATTCCTTTTACAGCTATTCTCAGAAGTCACACACTGTCACCGCTACCATATTCTATCCATTAGAAGCAAGTCGCGAAATCTAGTCCACACTTAAGAGGATAAGAGTTAAGCTCTTTACCTCTGGCAGGCAGGAGTATTCAAGAATCTGTGAAAATATTCCAAAACATCAGTAGGAGAGCTCCGGGAACACACAAGAGGAAGGAAACTACCTACCAAAGATCTTTCTAGCTATGGAATTATTTATTTGCTAGAGAAAACATTATTTGATCCAATCTCATTTGAGCATAGGGGAGTCACAATTTAAAAATCATTCATCAGGCTGGGTGCAGGGTGGCTCACGCTATAATCCCAGCACTTTGGGAGGCTGAGGCGGGTGGATCGCTTGAGCTCAGGAGTTTGAGACCAGCCTGGGCAACATGGCAAAACCCCATCTCTACTAAAAATGCAAAAATTAGCTAGGCATGCTGGTACTCGCCTGTAGTCCCAGCTACCTGGGAGGCTGAGGCAGAAGAATCGCTTGAACCCGGGGGGCAGAGGTTGCAGTGAGCCGAGATCACACCACTGCACTCTGGCATGGGCAACAGAGCGAGACTCTGTCTCAAAAAAAAAAATTATTCAGATTTTTATAAAATTTAGTTCTTCTAGCTGTCTATATTTAGATGTTCTACTAAAAAGACATACTTGGGGTCATAAAACTGGTAGGCTCTTAAAACAGTTATATCTACAGTGTATTTCATCATACATGGCAGGAGGCAGCATCTGACGTGGCTGTCAGTGCGTCCCTGCCTCCTGGTGCTCATGCCCTTGTGTAGTCTCTCCTTGACTGTGGGCTGGACCCAGTGGCTCACTTCAAATGAACAGACTATGGTGAAAATGTCAGGTTGTCACCTATGTGATTAGAGTATAAAAGACCATGACTGCGATCTTGCTGGTAGTTCTCTCCTGACAGTGCAGTCTCAGCTTGGATGATTTTAGGAAGCAAGCAGCATAGGGCAAGGAACTGAGGGCAAAGTCCAGCCAACAGCCATAAGGAACTAAGAGTCCAGTCTAACGTCAACAAGGAACTGAATCCTGCCATCACATGAGCAGGCTTAGAAGGAGATCCTTCCCCAGTTGAGCTTTAGATAATTAGATTTCTGGGCTGCAGCCTGGGAGAAAACCCTCTATCACTAGCACACCGCTGAACTGTGACCCACAGAAACTGCGAGAAAATAAATGATGTTGCTTTAAGCCACGACATTTTAGGGACATTTGTTATATGCAATACATAACAAATACATCTTTTTGTTTTGTTTTGGAGACAGGGTCTTAGCTATTACCCAGACTGGAGTGCAGTGGTGCGATCATGGCTCACTGCAGCCTCTAACTCCCAGGCTCTGTTGATGCTCCTGCCTCAACCTCCCGAGTCACTGGCAGTATAGGCATGCACCACCATGCCCAGCTAATTTTGTATTTTTTCCTAGAGATGGGATTTTGTCATGTTGCCCAGACTGGTCTCAAACTCCTGGGTTCACGTGATCTGCCCACCTCAGCCTCCACAAGTGCTGGGATTACAGGCACGAGTCATCTTGCCTGGCCAAATACACCTATTGTTTACACTGTACATAAATACATACACTGTAGATAAATCTATAGTATTTGGCATTTAAAGAAATCTCGTGGCCCAGGGTTTTATAAAATAAAAAAATCCTACACATTTTTCAGAATTAATCAAACTATGCACTTAAGATCTATGCATTTTGTAATATGTGAATTATACTTCATTAAAGGAAAGAAGAGAAAGATAATTCCCCTCTCTCTCTCATATATAGAAATTAGGATTGTCATAAATATGTTTGCTTCAAGTGAAACTTACTGTTCTGCTATAGTAGGCAGCCTCTGAGTTCCCCTCTAACTTGCCCCTGTCCCCTGTCCTGGTACTCAAGTGTTCAAACAATATCCTCCCCTTGAGTATGGGCTGGACCTAGTGACTCATTTCAGGTATATGGAATATAGCAAAAGTGATGGGGTGTCACTCCTGGATTAGGTTATAAGACTGATTTCGTCTGGCTCGCCCTCTCTTACTCACTCTGATGGAAGCCAGCTACCATGTTGCGAGCTGCCCTATGGCAAAAATCAAGGGAGGCTTCCTCCAACAGCTTGCAAGGAACTAAACCCTGCAAAAAGCAGGCTTGAGAATGGGTCCTCCCCTGCTCAAGCCTTGAGATGGCTGTAACCCCAGCCCATACCTTGATTGCAGCCTTGTGTGAGTCCCTGAGGCAGACACCTTGCTCAGCTGGGTACCAATTTCTGACCCAAAGATGCTATGAAGCCAAGGCAACAAGGCAAAACCCTGTCCCCTATGGAAAAGTATAAAAACATTAGCCAGGTGTGGCGGTGCATGCCTGTGGTCCCAGCTACTCACAAGGCTAAGGTGAGAGGATCACTTGAGACCAGGAGAGCAAGGCTACAGTGACTCATGACTGTGCCACTGCACTCCAGCCTGGGTGACAGAGTGAGACCTTGTCTCAAAAACCAATAAAAAAAGACACTGTGAAATAATAAACATCAATTGTTTTAAGCCACTGTGTTTTGGGGTAATTTACTATATACAAACACAAAATTGATGTAACCGCCCATGTAACTCATATAGGCTTTCAAACAAAAGAAGCCGTTTAATAAGAGCTATGCTTGGTAACAAAAGACATTTTCATAAAACACACACAGCTCCCTACTCTTACATGCTCAACAGAATACAGCATTGCAAGCTCTTTGCAAGAAAGACGAATGTGTCGCTTCCTTTGCACCCGCATCGCACCATGGAGGAGGCAGTGAATGAACGGGCATCTAATGCTGGCAGGAAGCTTTAGTCAGGACTGTGCTTTCCTTTGCCCGCACTGGAGAATCTTTCCCATTTCTATTCCCAGAGCCTTATTGACTGATTGATTGATTGATTGTTTTTGAGACAGAGTCTCACTCTGTCGCCTGGACTGGAGTGTAGTGGCACGATTTCGGTTCTCCGCTACCTCTGCCTCCCGGGTTCAAGCCATTCTCCTGCCTCAGCCTCCTGAGTAGCTGGGACTAAAGATGCCCGCCACTACACCCAGCTAATTTTTCTATTTTTAGTAGAGACAGGGTTTCACTATGTTGGCCAGGCTGGTCTTGAGCTCCTGAACTCAGATGATCTACCTGCCTTGGTCTCCCAAAGTGTTGGGATTACAGACGTGGACCACTGCACCTGGACCCAGAGCCTCCTTTAACCTGTCGTGGAACTTTCAATTGTCAAGAGACGGGACAGTCTGTGCAGAAACTTGGCATGTTTTCCCCAAGGACCTACACCCAGGAAGACCTCAAAGGGAAGCCTTTGTGAGAGAATGCTGGCTCAGAAGCAGATGAACATCATCTAACTGGTTTTAGTAATGGGATCTCATTTTCCATCATGGTTACGTCTCTTCACCTGAGAAAAACGAGTAAAACTCTGCATGTGTCAGAAAAGCAAGTCTGCTTGTGTGTGAGACACTGGGAGGCATATGAAATACAACAGGCCAGGGATTCTCTCAAGTTGTTCTAAATGGAGATGCAAGTACCCAGGGGTCTTAAGAGTCTAAAGAGAAACATGCGGGGAATTTCAGAGGAATTCCTTGACTGGGGGAGGAGGTAGTGGTGTGTGACGAGAGGTGACTCATGTTTCCATAAACTTCATTCCTTTTAGATTTCTTAATCCCCTTCACTTCTTGTTTGGGACCAAGATGAATTCTGTGCCATCACAATTAAGAAACACACCCCACTGACCACTAAAAAGGGGCGAATAAAAACAGCAACATAGGAGGCAATTAAGGATTTCTTTCTTGCTTTAATAAAATTTCTAGAATGGAAAAATCAGTGTCTTTTTTACTCCTCTCTCTCATCAGCAAGTGGCTTGTGTTCCTACCAAATACTTTAAATAATTTGGGTTAGAACCACCACCAGAGGAGGTCCAAATGGAATTCACACAACTGCTCAATATCAATTTATGTGAAATCTGTGGTTTCTGCCCCCTTTAAAAAGTGCTGATTAAAAGCAGGTGGCTACGACACAGGCAAATGCACTGTCATTCCCCTCCCGTGGCCTGGAGAGGTACCAGCCTCCTCTAAGACTTCAATCTCTTTAGAGGGGCCTGGGCCACAAGTGATTCTTACTATCACATGGCAGAAGGGAGCAACCTGCTGAGCTACACCAGACCCTGGCTGGTACCCACTCACCCTGTTATCAGTCACAGAAGCAAATTTGCATGTCTTCACTGGGAAGAAGTTGAGAGCCCAGGCTCTGGACGAAGGACTGAGTGTGCATCCGAGCTCTACCCACACCCAATTTACAAACTTGAGCACCTTAATCCATCTCTCTAAGCCTCAGTTTCCCCCTCTGTAAAACGAGGCAATAATGGCACCTGCATGGACTTCCTGTGGTTATTGTAAAAAAAAAATTGCCATAAACTTGGTAGCTTAAAATCACAGAAAGTGGCCTGGCACAGTGGCTCATGCCTGTAATCCCAGCACTCTGGGAGGTCAAGACAGGCGGGTCTCTTGAGCCCAGGAGTTTGCAACCAGCCTGTCAACATGGCAAAACCCCATCTCTACCAAAAAATACAAAAATTAGCTGGGTGTGGTAGTGCACTTGTGGTCCCAGCTAGTCAGGAGGCTGAGGCAGGAGGATTGCTTGAGCCCAGGAGGCGGAGGCTGCAGCGAGCTGTGATTGCGCCACTACACTCCAGCCTGGGCAACAGAGAGAGAGCCTGCTTCAAAAAAAAAAACTTGCCGAAGCATATTCTGCAGGCGCTAGGAGGCAATCCTGCTCCCACCTCCTCCAGCCACCCTGCCTTGTCAGCATCGCTCCCATCTCAGCCTCACCTTTTAGAAAGCCCGTGAGATGTCATTTAGGGCCCATGCGGATAGTCCGGGATAGGGTCACCTCAAGACCCCTTTTTTCCAAATAAGGCAATATTTACAGGTTCCAGGGATTGGGATACAGATATGCACGAGAGGGGGCCACCTCTCAGGACACCAGATCACCTATCTTGACGGGTTGTTGTAAAGATTGAGTGAGAAATACCTGTGTGGTACACACAGCTTGGTGCCTGGTAGACAACTTGCTAAGTCCTCATTTGTTAGAGGACTTGTCCTTTAGGCATGTGTGTTGAACTTTGCTCACAGTAGATCCCTCAAGCATTATAAATCATTTTCTGAGGGGAGGGAGGCGGCAGGAGATGACTTTCTGCCCCTTACCTTCCTGCCAAGAGGAAGGAAGGGTCAAGGAGGGGTGTCCTCACAGGCACCAGCTGACTCAGCCCTGTGAGGTTTGGTGGCCTTCACCATCATCTCAGTAAATTTTTTGGTCTTTATTTTCACAGCTAAGGAGAAGTGTAAGGAGCTGTAGTTTTTGCTTTATAATGTTCTTCCACTGTCGACTTCAAGGAAATCCCCCCGAACAAGAATCAGCGAAAAGCTCCCTCAGGCTCTAGCCCCACAATTACAGCTACAATTCATATGGTTTCTGTAATCAGAAAACACTACAACCCTTTAAACATTTCCACATTTAAAAAATGACTTGGGATCTGTGTACAGGCCTAAGAAAAAAAGAGTGGAGCAGCATGTTTTGCAAACCTCTAAGCAGCCAGGATATGTCATGAATGTCCTTCCAATGTTTCTGGTCAAAATTATCTAAAAGATGTTTGTATGGTTTTCTTATGGTAAGTGCTTTAATGTGTCAGAATAAAATGCCGTAAGATGGTTTCTTTGCTTGCAAATAATTATTTGCCCAAGTAAATATTTGAGTTGAACTGGTGGTATCAAGGGTTATTTTCTACTTCAATGAGGAAATCATCCTATTTTTTTTTAAGGCATCTGGAAAATATGTCCACAGCCTTCTGTCAATATTTGAAGCTGTCAAAATGACTCTTGATTCTCAAGTAACTTTCGATGAAGTTAACAATGAACAACAGTCAAGGAACTTACCCAGGGTAGGTAGGATTCATCACAACACCTACTAAGGGAACATTTAGTTGTTTATAAACAATTCTCAGTAAATAGCAAGGAGTAGTGAAACCAGCACTCAACTTACTGATTCATTGATAACTTCATTCAGTGTACATTCATTGAACAGTGATTATCAGTCTGCTGACATCCTAGATGCTAGGAAATGACTCTCACAAGGTTCCTATCCCCCTGGAAGGAAGAGGATAGACAAATTATCCAGTAAAACGTAACAGGACCTGGGATTGGGACTGAGATTGTGTGTCATCCACAGCAGGGCGCAGAGGGAGACCACAGCTGACTGCATTGAGTGATTCAAAGAAGGCAAGACTTGTCTTGGTTTTGAAAGGGAAATAACTGTTTGAAAGGTAAGTGGAGGGGAAGGTGTTCAAGTTCAGTGTGAGCAAAGTACACAGATGTAACATACACAGGCATATTTGGAGACATAAACACGGTACCTAAGTGAGAAAGGAAGGTAAGGGGAAGATTGCAAAGGTAAACGGGTGAAACTCCAGACTACTTAAGACAAAAGGCAAGAAATAACAAGGAGCTCACCTTAATCAGTAGTAGTAGGAATATAGAGGAGGCGACAGATATGGGAGATGCTACAGTAGCTTAAAGCCATAGTATTTTATGCTTGGCAAAATGAGGGGAAATGCAAGTAAACTGTTGTAAGGTTCTTACACCACATGTGATGTGGTATAATATTGTTGGAAAGTAGACTGATTGATTAAAGATTTATATTACAAGCCCTAGAGCAACCACAAACAAAACAAAACAAAACAAAACAAAACAAAACACAACACGAAGAGGTAAAACTAATGCTGTAGGTTGTATTGTGTTCCCCAAAACAATATCTCAAAGCCTTTACTCCAGGTCTACGTGAATGTGACGTTATTTGGAAATAAGGTCTTTGCAAATGTAATGAAGTAACATGAGGCCAATATTGGATTAGGGTAGCCCCTAAATCCAATGATTGCTATCTTTATAAGGAAAGAAAGATTTGGAAATGGCAGGCACACACAGAGGGAAGATGGCCATGTGAAGACAGAGGCGGAAATTGGAGTGATGCAGCCACAAGCCAATGAACATAGAGGATTACTGGCAACTAACAGAACGTAGGAAAATGCAAGGAAAGATTCTTGCCAAGAGCCTTCAAAGGAAGCACGACCCTGCCAAGGCCTTAATTTTGGACTTCTAGCTTTCAGAACTGTGTATGAATACATTTCTGTTGTTTTGAGACACTCTATGTTAATCTGTTATGGCAGCCTTAGAAACTAATACAGCTAATCATATTACAAACTAATATAACCAAACATAACAAAATGAAGTAATTAAAAATACTCATCCCAACAGAAGGAAAAAGGGAACAAGAGGATGAACTGAATGCAAATAAAAGGATAGTGGTCATTAAATGTAAATTATAATCCCATGTAAATTAATGATAATTCCATTATACATAAATGGTGTAAAGACTGCAATTAAATGGCAAAGATTGTCACAGCAGATAAAAAAGGACCAGACTACATACTGATACTGTCTATATGAAACTCGTTTTAGACTTAAAGACACAGATATATGAAAAGTAAAAGGATAAAAAAACGAAGTATCATGGTAACATTAATCTAAAAGAAAGCTAGACTGGCCAGATTAATATCAAACAGTAAATTTCAGAGCAAAATTAACAAGTCTCAGTAAGGTTTATTCTCATACAAAATCTACTTTACTTTTTTTCCTAAAAGAAAAATGAATATGGTAAATGACTTTCCAATCACATGACACACTTCATATTTTCCACCAATATTCATTAAACACTTGGATTCTGCAGGAAACATTCTGCACTGACTATGATTTCTATAATGATCAGATTTTTAAAATGTTCTTCTCTTTTGTATTTGTAGTGATAAAATTTTGCCTGACATTTTTCCTTGAAGAAAGTAAACATAGCCTGCCACAAAAACTGATATTGACAGAGCCTCAGTGGTTAAGCCTTTTTTTCTCATTAATTCTCCCGATATTTTAGCTCTAGTAATCTAGCCCTAGACAAAAACACTGGTAGCTCACACTCAGAAATGCATGATGTGATGTAGGATTAAAAAAAATAACGGTCTTACTACAAGGATACAAACATTTTTAAATGTAAAGTCAGACAGTATGTAGATAAATTATCTGTTTTTTTTTGAGATGGAGTCACGCTCTGTTGCCCAGGCTGGAGTGCAGTGGCACAATCTTGGCTCACTGCAAGCTCCGCCTCCCGGGTTCACACCATTCTCCTGCCTCAGCCTCCTGAATAGCTGGGACTACAGGCACCTGCCACCATGCCTGGCTAATCTTTTGTATTTTTTAGTAGAGACGGGGTTTCACCGTGTTAGCCAGGATGGTCTTGATCTCCTGACCTCGTGATTTGCCCGCCTCGGCCTCCCAAAGGGCTGGGATTACAGGCGTGATTCACCACGCCCAGCCTAAATTATCTGTATTAAACTCCTGCAGCACTGACAAGTAGAAATAACATTTTTGAAAGCTCAGAGAAGTATTTTCCAACATTTGCTTAAGCCTAGAAAAAAGTCTGGCAATCAATAAACATTTGATTAACTTAAATAATGTAACCTTGAGCAAGCTACTTATCATTTCGTCATCCGTAAAATAGAGAAAATAATGGTAATTTATTAACCACCTAGGGAAATCGTAATAATTTACTTTTAATAAATGATATTGGTGGCCGGGCATGGTGGCTCATGCCTGTAATCCCAGCACTTTGGGAGGCCAAGGCGGGTGGATCACCTGAGGTCAAGAGTTTGAAACCTGCCTGACCAACATGGTGAAACCCTATCTCTACTAAAAATACAAAAATTAGCTGGGCATGGTGGCACACGCCTGTAATCCCAGCTACTTGGGAGGGTGAGACAGGAGAATGGCCTGAACCCGGGAGGTGGAGGTTGCAGTGAGCTGAGATCAGGCCACAGTACTCCAGCCTGGGCGACAAAGCAAGAATCCATCTTAAAAAAAAAAAATGATATTGGTAATTCTTTCTTTGAATAAAGAAGACTAAAAGTACTGTAACAAAGCTTCATGTAACTCTCATTGTAAGGGAATAAACTCATTTTCTGGAAAACTGAATATTTTCTTTTTACGTACTAAGGCTTGTTTTTAGTCTTTTCTTTTTTAAACCAGCATGTATACAAATATTTCTAAAATGCACTTTAAGTCCCTTGTTTTCTTAAACAAAATATGTCAATATACTTTAACATTTTCTCAATGATCACAGTGGTGACCTAGAATACTAGTGTTTATAGTATTTTGGTTCACGGCATTGGGTTCATGAACTACATGGGGATCACCTTCCTAAACTAAGTGGCCGTGAGAAATCTTTTGTAGTTGTTGTTGTTTGAGATGAGGTCTCGCTGTGTCGCCCAGGCTGGAGTGCAGTGGTCTGATCTTGGCTCATTGCAGCCTCCAACTCCCGGGTTCCAGTGATTCTCCTGCCTCAGCTCCCCCTACCACCCCAGTAGCAGGGACTACAGGTGCGCACCACCACACTCAGCTAATTTTTGTATTTTTTTAGTACAGTCAGGGTTTCACCAAGTCAGCCAGGCTGGTCTCGAACTCCTGATCTCAAGTGATCTGCCTGCCTCGGCCTCCCAAAGTGCTGGGATTACAGGCGTGAGCCACAGCACCCAGCCTAGCAATCTCATTTCTGTACAGTTACGAGGCCTGCTGAAGTTCAGTACTGTTCTCACTGAGTCTACTGTTTTACCATCTTCCCATTTTCTGCTCCTGACATTTGACACCAGAACGCCAGCAAACCAGGCTTGTTTCAGAACTTCGGGGTGTGGCCTTTTCTATGGTGTAGGGTACATGGACTTCATGATGCCTCTTGGGATTGCTAAGTGTCTAACAATGTTCAATTCTGTCTTCACCACAGCACCATGTTGCTTCGTATTTCCGCATTATAAAATCCGCCTGATAAATAAGCCGCTTGTTCCTCTCGTATGCTGACAGATTTCTGCATGGTCAATGGAGCTTAGAGTATTTATATAAAATACAAGTCTGGGAGAGTTTCCTTATAGTTCAAATATATAAATTTAATGTTCAAAAGAATGTAATTTTTTCAAGCAACATACTAGTAGACAAGCTGGAACTCACTGATTTCATTTCATTAGTCTCAAATAACAAAGAGTAAGTACTTCATAGCATCAAAAGCCAGACCTCACAGTAACTTATGTTTTAGAATCTTACAGTTTCTCATTATATAAATAATAAAATGACTAGGGTTTTGGTGAGAAGGAAGAGAGAAGAGCCACATGGTATTCAAAGAATGCCAGGAAACCACAAATACTGCATTCTTTTGAACATTAAATATACTTGAACTATAATGGAAACTCTTCCAGACTTACATTTTATATAAATACACTAAGCTCCATTCACTGTGAAGAAAACTGTCATCATACGGAAGAAAATAAGCTGATTATTTATCAGGCAAAATTTATAACACAAAGTGCTAAATCAAGCACATTGCATTAAACATTATACTGACTATAAACAAGGATAGCAATTATGGCAGTGCATAGCTTTGGAAATTGAGTGAAAATAACAGCATAATTCAACTTTAATTGGATGCCTATAGATGAAACAATAATTGACTCTTAACTGTAATTCCAAGATATTTTATGACTATAACATTTTCTAAGTAATCTACTTGAAAAATACCTCATTGATTCACCAAATCCTATCTTTAAAATGTTACCCTCATTCCAAGAAAATCACATGCATACACTAGAATGAAATGACTTGTCAAATATAATTTGAATCCAGTAAAACAAAAAAAGCATTAATCTGTACTTTCTCATTAATAGCATGATAATTTTCCAAGTGAAACACACACAACACAATACACGTTTGTTGAGTCTCCCCAATGGCTCCCACTTGTCTTTCCAACCTTCATAACCTTCCGCAGGCCTCTGCAGAGGAATCCCTTCCGACTATCGGTCTCTGAAGAATTCTCACACTTCCTGACACCACGCCTCTACTCAGGGTGCTCTGCCCTCTCTACTTGGGACTATCGTGTCTCCTCACCCAAGTCTTACTGGAACATCTTTCCAGGTCCTTCATAACAGCTCTATTTCCCAAGAAGCCTTCTTGGGGCAGAAATAATCCCTCCTTGCTCTCACCCCCATGGTACTCAGCACCTGGTACTCTCATGTGCGACTTCTATGCTCTGGGTTTTCTTACAGCACACATGGCTTACTAATTGCCTATCTCCCAACCACACACAGGAAGCTCTTAAGGCCAAGTAGCACCACTGTATGTCCACAGAAACTAGCCTGAAGACTGTGCACATACAAATTAATTGCAAACCACATCGTGAAAATCCTAAGCATAAAGAAAGAAAAAGGTCATATTTTAAACACCATCTAATTCAGAACAGTTTCTTAAGACCTCTCTGTAATAATTTTAAAGTTAAGGGGAAAATGCTTGGCTTAGTCTACTCCATATGAACTCCTTAAACATTAACTAGTAATTTTAAAAGCATGAAATGACTTTTTCCCCTGGGGCTTTATATAGAACCATAATAACTGCAACACGAGCTTCAGGCCTCTGAAGGGATACTAAAGTCCCACTGTGAGATTCCACGTGGTGGCTTGTTATCAGCCTTACATAGAACAAAGGTGGTCAGCCAAAAATTTACTGTGGGGCTCAAAAACATTTTAGGGGCTCATACAAGCTTAGGGCCTTGACATTTAAGTGATAACTGAGAGGCATGCACGGATAGAAAATCCTAAGAGACTCAGAAGAGTTTTAAACAATGCAGTTGTACATTTTTATAGGGCACATGTTCTGAAACCTCAAAAATAGATACGTAAATGTCATACGAAGCTGTGTCATTTTTACTTAATTTTTGGCATAACCTGTCGCCTCAAAAAGTCTTTGTGGCTTGTGTATGGCAGGCAAACGGGTGTCAGATGAACTTCCAAAGTGCCATGAGGCGTAGATTGGACGTCAGCTCTGCTTTGCACATGCAATTCCTGCCTGCAGAACTGCAGCTAGCATCTGCTGCTTCTGGCATCTGCTGCCTCTGGATGAGCCTCTATTTGGAAAGTGGGAATTATTTTTTCTTCCACATCCAAGACCAGGAGAGTAACTTTCAATCCCAGTCAACTGCTCTTTGCTGCAGAAATCAATATAAGCAACAGAGGAAAAAAAGAATAAAGGGACTAAGCCTCCAAAATCTTGCATTTTGCCTTGGCTCTGGCAAAGGTCCCCTCATTTCTTTCAAGAACACCAGAGGCAAGAGTTTGAGATGGGGGCTGCCGGAGTACGTACCACAAGACCTTCTTACTGAACCACAATCTGCAGCTAACTCTTGGTCAATCTGTGCAGTGGAGAAACAGCACACAACATATTAAAATCTAGTTAAAAAAACAAAACAAAACCCCTCATGTTCACATCTTTGTTCAAACTATCTTACTGGAGCTCGTTCTTACAAAGAATAAGATAGACTCATTTGAGAGTCTACTCTAAATCTTGCCCTCCCCTGTAGCTGGAATGGTCCCTAAACAGCTGAGATGGCCAGAGAATACCAGTGGAAACAGCTAGTAACAGCCACTTCCTACCTCTGTAGGGTTCTACCAAATACTTGCACATACCTTGTCTTATTTGGTCATTTTCCGCAGTGTGGGATACCATAGGTGTGACCATTTTCTCAGCTGAGAAAAGGGAGGCTCAGGGAGTGCACAGAGAAATATACAAGGGAATAGGTCCAGGAAGTGCCAGATCTCGAGGTCAAACCATGATACTAATAATTACCCTCGACTGCCTCTGTTGTAAGCCACCATATTCAATCTTTTGATAGACAGAGAAATGGGGGACTCAAACAAGTGACAGAGATAGAACCGGGGGTTTCACACAAGGTCTCACAGAGCCTACAGCCGGAATTCTCTGCCTAGGAACTCTCTGCAAAATCCAGATGTTCTGCCTTCAGGCCCAGCTGGCCTTCGACCACAGAGCACTCACGAAGTGCAGCAGGGCCCCGCTGGGAGGCCCCACTCCACTCCGAGTGCTGCTTCTAACTGCAGCCCCCGCACGGCAGCCCGCCACCCAACTGACTGCTCTGGGCTATTTATGAGATGGTCCCTGCTCTCGGGAGACGTCCCTCTTTGGATTATTCATCCTCTCCTCAGCCCCAAAGCAGCAAAACCAGCACACGCTGTCCCCCCAGCGTCAAGCCCCACTCCAGGGTTTGCAGGCAGCTGCCTCCCTCTCCGCCCCCTCTTTTAGAGACAGTCAGGGCTCCAGACTCTCCGCTGGGCTCTGTGCTGAATGTTACCCTTTGTCTCAGAACCCTGGGCTGGCTCTGACGGCTGGAAAGCCTGAACAACAATGATGAATCAGAGTATTTATTTTTGAGGTTTTCTCCAAGCTGCCTCTTCATCAGCTCTTAAATAGCAGCATTCAAGCTGCCACAGACACTTCCCGAAGTTTGCTGGCCTAGGGTTCCCAATGGGGAAAACATCACCTCCCTGGCAACAAACACAACAGCCTCCTAACACCCCTTCTGCAGGAGAGGCACCAACTGCATCTCTCCAAAAGACGGGTGGCCTACATGTTTAAATTGATTTTCGAAATTATTTCCAAATCCCTCGGGTTGCGTGAGCAAGGGTGGATTTCTATTTCTAAGTGTGGTGACCTTTTCTAAAACTGTTTTATGCTTTTCACTCTTCTTTGATTGGTGCCACCTAGGACTGCACACTGCATTCATTTGGTGTGTCTGAGTGAGCTGTTTAATCCAGAACAAGGAAACTCATCCCTTCAAATCTGAATTAAAGAAGCATCTCTCTGGGTACGATGAGGTTTTCTGATGTAAAACTCTCATCTAAAAGTTAGCCATTCTTATTAGGATTGAAACCTTAGGCCAGACGCGATGGCTTATGCCTGTAATCCCAGCACTTTGGGAGGCCGAGGCGGGCAGATCACGAGTCAGGTGATCGAGACTATCCTGGCTAACACAGTGAAACCCCGTCTCTACTAAAAATAAAAAAAAATTAGCCGGGTGTGGTGGTGGGCGCCTGTAGTCCCAGCTACTCGGGAGGCTGAGGCAGGAGAATGGCGTGAACCTGAGAGGCGGAGCTTGCAGTGAGCCGAGATCATGCCACTGCACTCCAGCCTGGAGGACAGAGCAAGACTCTGTCTCAAAAAAAAAAAAAAAAAAAATTTCAAAGCTTAAATGAATTTAATGAAATAACTAGCCTTGCAAAGGGGAAACGTAAGAATAACTCACAAATTAGAAACGTATTGTTTCTTGCTGTGCTGCTTGATGGCTCGTCATAGCAGAACAATATTCTCCACCTAAAGCGTTTATTTACACACATACACTCAGCCTGACGTTTAAGAGTGCAAAGGAGTTTTTAAAAAAGGCAGTTGGGGAAAAAACAAGAGTGAAAATCTGAGGACACCACACAGAAATACAATGATGTCTACACATGAAACTCAGTCTCCAATAAAAAATGTTTTAGTACATTTGCCTGTGAACAGATGAGCTTTGGTAAGTGTTGAGATCAGAAGGGAGTGGACTGTTCTTTTCATCACTGTTCGGAACATAAAAGGAGAAGTACAGACTGCTGATAAAAGTCTGGCAGCATAACTGTTAATATGCCTATGCCTGCAATGAGGGCCTCAGATACCGGGGCTCAGGAGACAGCGTGTGGTCAGCAGAAATGGCGACGCTGTTCTCCCTGGGATGGCCCTCCTGGGTCCTCTGGGCACATTACACTGTCAGGTAGTTTGCTAACTGGAATGCTTTCTGGCTAAGAGCAGAATTCTGTTTTGCTACGGTACTCATTCCAACCTATGAAGGTTATCCTCAAGTCCCAAATGCCACTAATGCCCATCACTGGAACAGGACAGTACTGCCAACAAGGGATGAGAATAAAAATAGCTGCCATTTACTAACTGCTGGAGATCCCACCAGATGCTTCAGGTCTACTCATTATTTAATTCTCACAAAGCCACCCCAATCAACCAAATAGGCTTGAGGTTTTCTCCAAGCTGCCTCTTCATCAACTCTTAAATAGCAGCATTCAAGCTGCCACAGACACTTCTCGAAGTTTGCTGGCCTAGGGTTCCCAATGGGGAAAACATCACCTCCCTGGCGACAAATGCAACAGCCTCCTAATACCCCTTCTGCAGAAGAGGCACCAACTGCATCTCTCCAATGCAGATGAGTGAGGATGAATAATCCAAAGAGGGATGTCTCCCGAGAGCAGGGACCGTCTCGTAAACAGCCCAGAGCAGTCAGTTGGGTGGCAGGTTGCTAGTCTCCCATTTTGCAGAAGAGGAAACTAAGGTTCAGAGTGGTTAAGTAACTCTGAAAGATGCACAGCTTTAAGTGACAGAGTTGGAGTTTCAAAGCCACGTTCTTTACCCTGTGACACATCTCCAGAATGGCTCAGCTCTGGGCCCTCACTACTTCCAAAATAAAGTCTTCAGTAACATCAAGAAAAAGAAAAGGAGCCAGGCGTGGTGGCTCACGCCTGTAATTCTAGCACTTTGGGAGGCAGAGGCGGGCAGATTGCCTGAGCTCAGGAGACCAGCTTAGGCAGCATGGTAAAACCCTGTCTCTACTAAAAATACGAAAAATTAGCTGGGCATGGTGGCATGAACCTGTAATCCCAGCCACTTGGGAAGCTGGGGCACGAGAACCGCTTAAACCCAGGAGGTGGAGATTGCAGTGAGCCGAGATCATGCCAATGCACTCCAGCCCCGGTGACAGAGCAAGACTCCATCTCCCAAATAACAAACAAACCAGTAAAAGAAAAGGCACCATGCAAAGGCTCCTGGATACGAAGCAATCTCTTACTCAAAAGAAATATAAAACGTCTAGGAGCTTCAGAAATGGGGAAGTGGAAAATACTTCTATTTTGTTCAGGGAAACATTGATATTTTTCTACTGCAAAGATGAGATGGGAAGATGACAAGTCTTAAACACATGCTAAAGAAAGTTCCATCAGATTTGTGTCTCATGACTTTTCTTATGACATGCTCTGAAGACCACACAGCATTCAGATGACAGAGAAAGCTGTCTATACAAAATCTTCCCAAGAATGTTAATATTTAAATGTTGCCCCACATATAGAACCTGAAGAATCCCAACTACAGTCTCAATCAAATCACAAAGAACACTTGGCGTTTAACAATGCAGTTGTGATTCTTAACACTACCTCCTAAAATCCTTAGATCCTTAGAGCAACAGACTCATAAGGTTAGAGTTCATTTCAAAATTTTGTACTTTCTCAATGATACTTACCTGCAAGCTTCCACTTGACTTCTGTGACCCCAAATAATTCTCACCATAAATTATGCTAATAATTTACTTTGGTGGACCTGGCTTTGGTGAATTACAGACCTCAAAAAGAACAAAAGGACTGAAATACCGTGGTTTTCCTCCCCACCTCTGATTTTGGGTAGGCAAGAGTCTTCAATTCCTGGACGCATGCTAAATTACTACGAATAAAAACAGCTTCAGGAGCACAGTTGGGGCTTCCCTGAGAGTAAAATTCACAAGGAAGAACTAGAGCCCAGAGAGTGAATTACTGAAATAGAGGTTCCAATAACTGGGGTGATCTACGCAAAGAATGCCCAGCTGTATGCACTGGATATGGTGGAGAGGATTTTACAGGTCAGCTCTGTGAGACCAAGCCCCCATCATTCACCTCTATCTATCAAGCACTCATCTCAGGGACTGGACCCACATGGTGCTCAATCTGATGAGTACAGGAGGATAGAAGAAAGGATGGGTGGCTAAATCTGTCCCAGGAATCCACAGGAATCAGTCACATGATCCACTGCAGAAAACTGCAATTCCCACGGGGGAAGAGCAGTTGGAGCCTGTCTCGTTAGCTCTCCTTACTAAAAACAATGGTAATAAAAGTGATAACCACCATCATTGATAGCTTCTACTGCTGCCATTGGTGATGATGACATCAACAGCAGTATCCCCTCTTCTGCAGCTCAGAGGGGTTTAGCAAGAAGCCCAAGGTTACATGGCCAGTAAGGGAAGATGCCAAGATTCAACCCTTGTCTTCCAGCTCCGAAGTTAACTATGTTTATGCTATTTTAATATTTCAGATATTTTAATCTGCATTATCCTTCTTTCCCCAGACTGCATAATCTATGCTGTAACCTCATTAAAGGCTTTCCATGTGGGTTTTATTTTTCTAATCTTGTGTGTTTTCTGCGGCTTTTCTCTGAATGATTGATCAGTGGAGGATCTATCCACAAGTCAGACATCTGCATTCAGATCGTCTGAACTGGACAGAGTAAAGTTCAGGAAAGTTCTGGAAAGTTCTAGTCACACAGACAAATAGCTCATGTTTCTTACACAGCATTTTCCTATCAGGGCTTCTCAATATTATTTGGGACTGTGATCAGAAATATGCTGAGAGGACTGCAAGAAATGTCAGAATTGGAGAGGCAGAGCATGTGCCAAAAATAAAAATAAAAAAATAAAAATAGAGCAATTAGTCCAAAACCAGGTAAGAAACAGAAATTATGAGTACATTAATATCAGAAGACAGAAGCCAACAGCTATCCAAAGTCAGGCAAATAATTAATAATCAGGGGAATAAAGAGGGGAAAGAAAGGAAATGTTGTCCATTCAGTATGTTCCAGGCTCGTGATGCTGTTTTGATGTAAGTTTTCACTTTTATTTCAAAGGTAGGTATTTTAGTGAAAAGGAAACTGGAGGTCTGGCTTGGATGATACAACCCCCCAGCTGTGTGGGCCCCTCATTAAAAGGAGAGGAATGGACTAGAAGACTTTGTGGTCTCACAGTGCACTGATATCCTATAATTGTTTAAATCTTGTTGTGAGAACAGAGATAGTGACTAGGTAGTGAGGAGTTCCCACTAGGATTAAGAAGGGAAGGACAGATCCAACAGGGAACTGACACTAGCTGCCAAGAAAAGGTCTCAGGCTCTGGTCATCTGCAGAACCCCTCAAGAGCTGTGTTTTGTGCCCTTACTCTGGTGAGAGCCAACCCCAAGGAAGCTGGGCCAGCACAGAGCTGATGGGGACACCCACCCCATCAGTTAGAGGCCTGTTTGGCAGCAGGGGCAGGGGAATTTGGGTCCAAGATGGAGTAGGTTAAAGAAGCTGCACTGCACATTTGTGTTTTATTAACTATCCCACAAGACATCAATACATATCTTTTCTGCCATATGTTGGCTTGAGGTAAGAGCCCCTAACCTGATGGACACACAGATCAACAGATGGCCTATTTATACTCAAGAAGATCTTAAGGAAGTCTCATCCTTGGTGAGTTTTCCCATCTGGCAAAATATGAGATGTGCAAGAGGCAGTGTAGATGGGCAGTGAAGGGTGGTTAAAAGTGTGAATTCACAAATCACAATGTAGGTTCAAGTCCTGCCTGCTGCTGAGTATGCCTTGGAGGAGTTACTCAACCTCTCTAAGCTGTTTCTTTAGCTACAAAGCAAAATGGTAACAGCGCAATCTCAGAGAGTTTGGGGATACTTTGAGGAATAATTCACATGAAGTGCTGAGAACAGCACCTTGTAGGTAACACACACAGGGTAAATGCTAACTACTATTATTACTTATGGTGCTGGTGGTGTAAGTGAATAATTGTAACAAAGCATTATACTCTAGTCCCATTGAAATGGAAATATATTCCAATCAGAAATCTTTGGATTAATAAAATCAGCATATGACACTAGACAGCCTAAGTCTACCCCAGGCAATTACCCTTCATGTCACTGTCAGTAAAGAATCATACAGGAGAAGGTCAAATTACCATGAGTCCTTAAAAAGGTTCATTTGTCCATTTCCCTCATGTTACAAGTTTATTACTCAAATACATTGGGCCCCAACAATCAGAAAGATCAACTTGTGATTTCTTTCTTTTTTTTTTTTTTTTTTTGAGACAGAGTCTTGCTCTGTCACCCAGGCTGGAATGCAGTGGGCGTGATCTCAGCTCACTGCAAGCTCCACCTCCCGGGTTCGCGCCATTCTCCTGCCTCGGCCTCCCAAGTAGCTGGGACTACAGGTGCCCGCCACCACGCCCAGCTAATTTTTTGTATTTTTAGTAGAGATGGGGTTTCACCATGTTAGCCAGGATGGTCTTGATCTCTTGACCTCGTGATCCGCCCACCTCGGCCTCCCAAAGTGCTGGGATTATAGGCTTGAGCTACCACACCCAGCCCGATCAACATGTGATTTCTAATACTCAGACTACAAAACCCAAGAGGAAGTCAATTAGGGATAAGAAGCGACCTTCATCAGATATGAAATACCAGCAGAATACACAGAAGACAATGGAATCTCCCTCATGCCTCAGAGACCCCAATTCCGCCTGCTAGTTAGAACAATAATAACTGACCCAGTTCCTACCTGAAAAGAATATGCAAATACAAAAACTTGGCTCCAACACAGAATCGTGGTCAGCTTCACTTGGGAAAAAAGTGGTCAAGGTGAATGTAATCAAAACTAACCATTTCTAATTTTTTTTTGGGGGGGGGCGGGCAGCAGTTCCAGAAAAGGTCATGATCTTCATATTGCCTCTAAATGACAGAAACACATAGGCTAAAAGTTGGAAGCTCCACTTCCCACTCCTCCAAAAGGCAGGGCTCCATAAACACTGTGGCATTACAGAACGAACAAAAGGAGGGGCTGATGCGCTGCAGAGTCCGACAACCTCCAGACAACTTGTTTAAATGCCTGAGAAGCTGGCTTGTCTGCACTGCCCTTTCCAACAGCCTCTACAGGGGAACACATTCCTCTGCAGCAGCAGAAAGAAGTCTGAGCAACTAAAAGCCACTCCCCCGAGTCAACAACAGCCTTGCAGGAAACTCGCAAAAGGAACGGGGTCTGCCTGGCCAGGGGGGCGGCAGCCTGGACAGTCTCCTCTGGATCTTGCCTGGTTGCTTAAGACCAACCCACTGGGTATCAAATTAAAGCCTTAGATGGGAAAAACGAATGGGCAAGATCAGCCTGTAAACCAGGAGGAGGTAGAAGGCTGACCCTACCACATTTCTCATTTGCCTAGCCAAATTCAGCATTCGTTATAAATCAAGCAGTCAACGTACAGGCTAGCAGCCTTGGGTGTGACTTGTTTCGAGACATGTACCCTTAATAATTATTCTGAGGCAAACCAGGGGGGATCAGGACAGGCCAATACTGAGCTCCAAAAAGAGATGCAGTAAAACAGGGGATTTGGCCAATGCCCTGCTGCCTTTAGAGGAGAAAGGCCTATCTCATCGGAATTAATGGTGAGCCCAGAAGCAGAGGAAACATTTCTTCTTTTAGGCAAACCAAATGCAGTTACATTGGTTAAGAGAAGACGTGATGGGGAAAAAGTAGTGAATTCATGAAATTTATAAAAAAGGGCCTATGACTTTACTGCTGTTTTAGGGCATCCCTTTAAGTATCACTTGGTGAGAGGAGAAGAAGTGTAGGAATCAAAAAGGTATTCTCTAAGAGGTACATCACAAAGAGCTCTACTATTTGAAGTCTCCTCTTCCTTAAAATCCACTTCCAAAGGACTGAAGTGTTGCTGACTGCCTAAGGTTACAATTGCCTTCCAGTATTTTCCAGCCTTGGATTCCCCTTCACTGAAAGAAGGGAAGCAAACGTGTCTGTTTTGTGCTAAGAAAGCACTGTTCCGCTCCCCGGGATGCTGGGTGTGCAAACTAATTCCACTGACAGCAGCAGTTCAGCTGCTGGGAATAAACCCCTGAAAAAAGACCTTGTATACCTCCCATGTTCAGGAGAGGCAGCAAGGCAACTTGTCCATGGTCACAGCAATTGACAGCAAGGCCAGATCATCAGCAGGGATGTGAGTGGAAGGAATTCTAGTGAGTCCTTGCAGTCGGGTTTTACCCCGTGCAAAGAGGGAAGGAGATGGGGTTGCAGTTAAACTTCTAGGATGGGCTAGGCACAGTGGCTCACACCTGTAATCCCAGCATTTTGGGAGGCCGAGGTGGGCGGATCACCTGAGGTCAGGAGTTCAAGACCAGCCTGGCCATGAACTCTGTATCTACTAAAAATAAAAAAGTTAGTCAGGCATGGTGGTACATGCTTGTAATCCCAGCTCCTCGGGAGGTGGAAGCACAAGAATTGCTCAAACCCGGGAGGTGGAGGTTGCAGTGAGCCAAGATCTCACCACTGCACTCCACCCTGGGTGACAGAGCAAGACTCTGTCTCAAAAAAAAAAAAAAAAAAATTCAAGGATGAATAAATGCTTATGAAAAACTACAAGTCAGTGGGTAGGGGGGTGGGGGGGTGGGGGCGCCGGGGCAGGAAACAACCAGCAAAAAGATAATGAATCATCACGTGACTTTTTTAAGGCTCTGAATTGGCTCCTTAATTCCCTCTGACCAAAGATGGTGGGGACAGACTCAAGGGACTCAAGGTTTTTTTGTTTTTTTTTTAATTTTTACCAGAAGTGAGTCACTTGGGAGTAAGAAAATCCATCCCTAAAGGCAAAACCATCTGCAATGTTCCCTCTTGGAAATTCATCCTGATCTGCTCAGAAGTGGAACATGGTGCTCTGTCAGCAAAGGCACTGAATAATGCAGGAGCGAATCCACAGAGGGCTGGGAGAGGCTCGGCTGCTTAGCTCCTCAGCCTAGAAGCCGAACACAGCTCCTCTCTGGGGAAATCAAATTCCACCCCTGGAAACATGGGCTCCAGACTATGAGGTCTGGGGAAGGAAAACAGCATGAAGATAAGTTTGAGAAGAAAGTCTACTCTTCAAGTCCCTGGGCACCAACCAGGGCTTGCAATTATCCACAATGTCTGGCATCCATCAGTTCCATTTGACACCCTGAGGACTGAGACCTGCCAATAATACACAACACAGGTGTGAAAAGGAATGGGTGAGAGAAGCTTATTTAACCCTTGAAGGGAGATAGCAGTGACAGGAGGCCACCAAAAAGTGATTTGTAAAAACGTCAGTCAGGTCACTGCACCTGAAACTATTTAAATAAGTTAAACATAAGTTAACTTAAAAATTTAACTTATGTTTAACCAGTTAAAAATAAGACTCCAGGGAGCCAACAACCCAGGGGATTTTCTGCCTCCTGACAACAGCCACAAAGGGAAGCGATCGCCTATGTCCACAGGTGAAAATAATCGCGCTTCAGGCGGGGCCTCTCAGCCCAGGTTTCACATTAGGGTCACTGGGGGAGTTCTGGCAAAGCAAGGATGCCACCGGCTCCCACCCCGGAGATGTGGATTTAATGGACATGCAATCTGCCCGGGCTGCCATACTTCATTTGAAAGCTCCTCGGAGGACTCTGCGGTTCAGGCAAGGCTAAGAACCACTGATCTGAAGAGTACTTGGAAGAAATGGTGGCTCCAAGGCTGCAGAACCCTATGTGAACGGGGCTCCTCCTGCCCTCCAGCTGTCTCTGGCTGCGCAGATGAACACGCAGGAGCCCTGCTGGGGCCTCTGCCCATTTAATAGAAGGCTTTCCTGAAGCCCTGTGCTCAGGTGTTTTCTGAGTGAACAGGAGCCAGCAGAGACTACCGATGGAGCAAAGAATGTTACTGAAAAGCTCCTAATTGCCAACAAAAATCAAAGTAATCAATAGAGCAACTAAAAGTGTTGTCAGGAAGACACAACGTTGGCCCTTGTGTCCCAAAAAATCTAAGTAATCAATGGAGCAACTGGAAGTATTGTCAGGAGGCCCCCAGAGTATAAGAGAAGGAGGGTGGTGGCTGTTTAACCCATACCAGGGGCAAGGTAGGGAGCACAAAGATGATTTTTTTTTTTTAGATCCTCCACCACTTGCCCCAATATTACCACCTCTGAAACGCAGAGAAGGAATATTCACATTTTAGGCAGCTTGATGGCAGGGGCACTGCGCAGAAACCTGCAAAAGAAATCCCTGCATTCTCTTGCCCGGCTTCCACCGAGAGAATGCCTTCAAGTAGGTCAGTGAGCCACCCTTTTCCCTCAGGAAACATGCAGTTGATCCCTTTAACAGCAAAAAGAAAATACGGAAGGTTTGGAAGCCAACACCTCCTCACTTCTTTGGAGCAAAGGACAGAGAATGCTGGGAAACATTCATTTTCTCCCTCTTGAAAACTAAGAGTCAAGCTCAGGGCTGAAAAGAGGCAACAAATTGCAAAGCTCCTGTGGTGCTTTTGATATCCAGCCATCTCTATAGCTGAAAAGAAATAGGTGTTATTTGATGATATTTTCTTCCTGCCCAAGTATTTTTCAGTTTCCCTGTTTTGGGAGAACCTTAAAAACTGAGAGTACGCTGACAGGTCAGGTGAGGTTTATTATTCTGCCATCCATGTATGCATATGTTAGTGAGTGTTGGTGTTACAGGGTCTCTGGGATTCAATAAAATATATTCATGTGTTTATTCCTCCTTCCGTTGTTCAAACCAAAGGATCGTCTCAATGGGAATGAATGTACTTAGGTTGTATCTCCACCATGACTGCTCAAAATCTTTGATGAACTTCAAGACAATAAGGATTCTAGCTAGGATATGCTTTGCAGCTGCCAAAGAAAACTGAACTTGGGGCAGAAACCAAATATCATTCATTTTCCACGAACTGTTAAGGGTGCATTCTATGGACAATCCAAAGCTAACGTGGTTCCTAGCGGCAAAAGGTACCCTACTTCCTCCCTGACTTAGTTTTCCTTATTGCACGTCGCAGATCTGGGACGACAATTAAAGAACCAAGGAGGAGCAAGGAAAAGTATCTGGAGTAAGCTGAAACATCAAATGTATTTGATTAGTCTGGCCAACAGGCAGTATAATCAGCAGCTTATTTTGAGGCTTAAGAAGAGAATTTTGACTCTGATTTAGCCAGCTAAGCCATGAGCCACAGTACTCAAGGACTTAGCATGAGGACTCATAAAAATGAGCAATGGCCCTAGAGAGCTTCCATAAGGACATTTTCATAATGTTCTTCGTTTTGTTGCTCAAAATATGTAAAGACTCGCCTTGGGACAAATACAAACAAATGAAAATTTTCCAAAATCTCATTTTATCTGTGGAGAAAACTGCAAAGACTGACTATGAGATTTTGTCATACCACCCATGGGCCACTCTCTCCCAGGTGACCCCAGGAAGAGCTCATCAGGTAATGTCGATTCCACCCACAAGTGATGGGCAGGAAGCTTGATGGCCCGTGAGCTCCATGGCCCTTACCAGTGGCTTCATGAGGCACGAGCTCCTTTCATCAATGAGAAACAAGGCTCTGCAAGGTCACACGGCCCTGCAGTGCTGGAGGTAAGATGAAGAAATGACTCTTTGAACTCAAAAGCCCACCAGGTCAGCTGCTGGTGGAAGTGAGCGGTTAGTCTTATTCACGTCTTATAACTTGGAAATCGCTGGACAAAATAGGGATGGAGAGAAAATTGCTATTACCATAATGTCTACGTTACAGAATGCTATTGTCATCTTATAAAACTTGTGAAAGTTTAAAAACATGTTTTTAGCTTAATACTTGCACTCAAACTTTTGCAAAGACCTTAACTACAAGGACACCAATAGTAATCAAAGATGATATTTAAGTTCAAACTCTACTGAAAACCAGACAGAGGCTTAAAAACAATAAAACGACAAGAAAAAAGAAACTGGCTTCTCCATTAAGGCTGGAACCATTTGAACCCAATACATCAAAACCCAAACTGGAGAACAATTTTGCTGGGCTTATTCATCATTTGTACTTGAATGTGAACTTGAAACTCTACCATTTTTCCCTCCTCTAACATTTAAAAGTCATCTGTTGCCTCTTAGTCTTAACCAACCAAAGTAAACTCAAAATCACCCCATCAAAATACACAAACTAAAATACACTGTCCTTCCAACTACCATTTTAAAATATCTTCCCTTCCAGTCTTATGTGCCATATTAGTTTTTCATTGCTGCTGTAACATAATACCACAAACTTAGTGACTTAAAGCAACACAAATTTATTATCTCACAGTTTTGGGGTCAGACTTCCAAAATGAGTCTTATAAGGCCACAATGGAGGTGCTTGCAGGAGTTGCAGGGCCCCTGCTTCCTTGCCTTTTCCAGTATTAAGAGGCCACCTGTATTCCTTGGCTCATGGCCCCTTCCTCCATGTTCGAAGGGCAACCCTCCCAACTCTGCTTCTGCATCCTTTGTGAGTTCATCCCTCACTCTTAGAAGGTCCTTTGTGATTACACTGGGCCTACCCAGATAACCCAGGGTAATCTCTCACGAGACCCTTAACTTAATCACACCTGCATTATACTCTTTTCCATGTAGGAAAAACACTCACAGGGTCTGGATATTAGGACATGGATATCTTCAGGGGGAAGGCACATCATTCTATCTACCACATGTACATACCTACTTATTCCATGGTTGCAATCATATACCTGCAGCAATTATGCATCTTTTTTTTTTTTTTTTTTTTTGAGACAGAGTTTCGTTCGCTCTGTCACCCAGGCTGGAGTGCAGTGGTGCCATGTCGGCTCACTGCAACCTCCGCCTCCCAGGTTCAAGCAATTCTCCTGCCTCAGCCTCCTGAGTAGCTGGGCTTACAGGTGCCTGCCACCACGCCTGGCTAATTCTTGTATTTTTAGTAGAGATGGGGTCTCACCATCTCACCATGTTGGCCAGGCTAGTCTCGAACTCCAGACCTCAAGTGATCTGCCCGCCTTGGCCTCCCGAAGTGCTGGGATTTCAGGCGTGAGCCACCACGCCCAACCTGTATCATGTTTTTAATGGAATACTGTATTAAACATTTTCCGTATTTCCACACAGTCACCAAGATTATTGTTTTTAAACCAAATCAAGTCCCACCCAGTTGAAAAGATCATTATGAATATATTTTAAGGGGGTGGAAAAATACAATGGACAGTCTTTTCTTTTAAAATGTCTTTGTCATATTTTACAAGAATGTGATTTTAGTCCTTAAAAAGCAGAAAGAAGAATAAACAGCAGTACAGATATATGCTGACCCATGAGGCCTGGGCAATTACTTCCATCACAATACCAGAGCTGACGGGAGGAGGTTTGAGCAGACAAAGGTCTGCGGCATTTCTCATGGGAGGCAGGCAGAGCGGATCAGTGCCTCATTCTACACAAAACACAATCAGATTGTCTTTCAGCAGAACAGAAATAATCACCCTATTGTCTAACATCATGAATGACCCGCAGAGCCACAAAACATTAATAATAAAGGCAAAAGTAGCAACTGGCTCCCTCATTTGTATGTCCTCTAATCTGCAATTTGTCGCCTTATAAACTTTAAGGATTATGACCTGTGGATGCAAATTGCATTGGTCATCAGTGCCAACAGCCAGGCACCAGGATTACTTTACCTCCTATTTTACCTATTTTATAAAAACACAGAATAATGAGCATGCAAAGCACAGTAGGAAAATCCTAAAAGGAACTGCGGCGGGTGTGGGGTGGGCAGGTAGAGAGGTGGAGATTATAGCCGAATGGCTTCTACTCAGTTGTATCATATCAAACAGAGGTCAGCTAACTTTACCTGCAAAGAACCCGGTAGTCAATGTTTTCAAGTCTGTAGGCCACTCAGTCTCTGCCTCAAGTATTCAACTGTCTGTGGCAGGGCTGAGCAGCTGTACACAAGACACACACAAACCACTGGACATGGCTGTGTTCCAATAAAACAAGCCTTGGGCAGGATGTGGCCCAATAAGCTACAGTTTGCAACCCCTGGTATACAGGGAAAGACAGGTGTCTTCAATGTTATACGCAGACCAAAGTATCCCCAAACTGCTTCTTCACCATCTCTCAACTAATTTACCTCTCTGCTCATCTTTAACAAGTCTTGGCCCTTCTTAGGAGTCACACAGACACGGGTGAATATCATTACTGGCCCCAAATGTTCATCCCTGGCTGTAGTATCCGTACCTTTTTTTTCATATGACTTTGAAATTCCTCCCCTAAAGATACAGTCTATTTCCCTGCTTCCTAACTTTGAGCTTAGCCACGTGACTCACTTTGGCTAACATAATGAGATAGAAGTAACAACATGCCCCTACCAAGCCTAGAATGAACCAGACTTAGTGCTTCTGCCCGTCCTCCTGGATTTGCCTTGCCCCCTTAGCCCTGGGAAGAGCACACCCAAGCTAGCTGCCCCAGGTCAGAAGTGGAGAAGAGGTACATGGCGCAGAGTCCATTCACAGCCTCACAGTGAGGGGCCGAGGTGCCTAGCTGAGCACAGGTGAAATCAGCCAACCCTCATGTGACAGGCAGATTATGTCGGCAAGTGATAACATGACTGTAAGCGATAATATGATTGTTGTTGTAAAGCCACCAACTTCTGAGGTGGATTGTTAGGTGATCACAGCAAATTAATAAATCCATTAATCATAAACCAAACCACTTATTTATTTCAAAGCCACCCAATCATCTTCACTGAAAACCATCTCCTATGAAATAATTTGCAGATATACATATAGACACATATTTCAGCTACATATTTAATTACTAATAAATGTTCTCAAGATTTCCTCATAGTTATGTGTAGCTGCTTTTATCCACTGACCAAAACAGATTTCTGTAGAGCAATATACAGTTGGCATACACAATTTCCAAAAATGTTTCAATCACAGCAGTATGTCTTTTAGACCATTTCTTTAAACATATGGTATATCATTATAAAGGCAATCTGGAACCATGATGACTCTTACTGTTTATTTATAGGAAGTATTATTAGCAAGGGCATTAAATAAAATATTGTTTATAAAATAATTATGTGCACAGAATATTCCCAGACCTTCTTCTGAATTAAAAAAAATAAGAGACTTTTGGAAGACAGGAAAAAGAGTATGGAGTGGCCCTGACATGTTTCTGTTTAATTCATGAAGTCAGGAGTTTATTTTCTACTTTGGTCCCACACTTCTGATATTACTGAGTCGTGACTTTCATCAACACTTCTAGGAAAGAAATAAGCGTCAGTCCCCCAGAATGAAACCACACTTGTCCAAACTCTGGTCAGGGTCATGTTAGACCCACACCTTTCGAGTACACTCCAACTATTTACATCCATCTGAAGCAGGTCCATGCGCCCTGACGATCTTCCACTCTTCACTAACCACTGTCTCACACGTGCCAGTGCTAATCTCTCTCTCTCCACAAAACATGTGTACAGCTGGGCACCAGGTTTCAAGTAGTTCTTTTCCAAAAATGTGTCTCTAAGTGGATGGTCCAAAATGTGAAAGGCATTTTCCAATGCCAACCTTCCAGGGCCTATTTCATTCATGACAGATAGGAAATATATTAATATCTATATTAAGTTCATAAATATTTACATCTTTCAATTATTAGTAACAAAAAAATATGATGCTGATGGTGAGCATCTTGAGACTTTAAGCTGGTGAAAGCTCATGCAGCTGCAGGTGCCTGATGGCCTAACTCAATGGTGCTGGTTTGTTTTACACTCATTTCTGCTCCACGTGGTCTCTCATCCTCCAGGAGGGTAATCAGAACTTCTGTGGCTGCAGAAGTTCTGAGTGAATAAGCAGGAGTGGGATATGTGAGGTCTCTTAATACCTCAGCTCAGAATTCCCATGATGTCAACTGCACTGCATTCTACTGGTCAAAGGAAGTCACAAAGCCACTTGACTCACAGGAGTAGAGAAATAGACATCTGACTGAAAGCATGGCAAAGACCTGTTACAAGAGAACATATAACCAGGATGGGAGGATCTGTGGCTATTCTTTGCAATATACTACATATACCTAGCAGTCACATATTCTATTGTTTCTACATAAAAAGGCATTGTGGTTTTATGACTTAGTCTCCTTGCAGGGAAGAGGTGGGGGAAGTGATCTTGGATAGAGGAAGATAGACCCAGACACCTGTCACAGACTCCTCCTCACCTGGGGCAATAGGCAAGCGTACCTTCCAGGCCAATGGCACTGTAACCTAAGCTCTGTGAGCACAGAGATTTGTCTGTTTAGTTCACTGTTGGATACCCAGGGCACAGAAGAGAACCTGGCCCATAAAAGGCAAGCAGTGAAGATCTGTGAAATGAGAAGAATAGACATCTCCTAGGTGTTCTGATTGAAAAATTACAGAAGAGTTCTGCAGCAGGAGATGAGAACTGGATTCTGACATCTGAGATAGTACTAACTGTACATATGGGTCATCTCAAGTCAACTGTTTATAAGTCAGGGACTACCCGTATTTAAAATTAGAGCAGAGAAATGATGTGCTAAGACATTCCCACATCAGTCTCCCAAAACAAGAGTAACAGTTTCTTGTGATTCAAAAACAAATGAAAGCATAAAAGGATACTTCCTATATCATTCCAATGGAACAAAAATGCTCTTTGCTAACTTTAAAGGAATCTGAATTGCAAGCAACAAATTAGCAAAACACACAGTCTTCCACTGAACAATGCCCCTTACAGAGTATCAGGAATTGAAAATCAGGGCACACGGCAAGTTTTGGGAAAGAAGTGCAGTAAATGTTTTTGTTGAATGTTGGAGCCAGAAGCCCCCAGCAGCTGTCTAGTCCCCCATCTCCTCCCACTCACACACACCCTGTACACGGTGCAGAGGCTGAGGCCTGGGAGTTGCGAGGCTTGTCTGATGTCACCCAGCTAGTCAGGAGCACAGATGGGATAAAAATTGAGGAGTTCAGACTCAGCTCTGAGCTCTTTCCACTACACCCTGCTGACAGTTTTCAGCCTTACTTGCAGCATAAACAAGCTTTTGAATATAAGCAACTATAAATAGTAATTAGTCAGAGTCTTGTATTAGATATGTTGACATCATCAGAAGGCAATTCTGTTCATTACAAGCCCCTCTGACGCTCGCTCTGAAAGTTGCTGCCTTCTTCATGTCCACCAGGCACCACCCTGGATCTGCCTTAGGTCCAAACTGCATCCTTCCAGCATCTTCCAGCAATCTGAGCTTCACTACAATGTCCCCTCCTCCTGCCAGAACTCACCAAATAGTCAGGTGCATTCGCTTTTCTCAGCCATATTCTCAGGGAAGGGAGCATGATTTTTCTAATTCTTTTGCACGTTCCCACAGTGCTAAGCAGGGATCTGACACACACATTTTGGTTAAACATAAGCTAATATTTACTGAATGATTACTATATGCTGGGCAAAGAGCTAGGCATTTTACATGCATTATTTCATCTAATTCATCCCAAAACTCTATAAATAAGTAGGATTGTTTGTCTTCTTCCCACAGATAAACTGTGGTCTGGAGAGGTTAAATGCCCTGCTCAAGGTCATACAACCAATAAAAGATGTTGATGCTGAGATTCAACCCAAATGCTTTTTGACTCCAAAGTTTGTGCTTTTTAACTCCCAGTTTTTCCTAAGAATGACCTGCCTGAATTTTGGGGAGGAACTGGAAGAATGCATTTTGGAAAGTATCCCAGGTGATTCAGATGTGCAGCCGAATTTGGGAAGTCAGTGCCCCACACTCTGAAATCCTACACTGATTGACTCATCTTGCTTGTTCTTCTGCAGCCAGAATGACAGTGTGACCAGAACCTGACCCAAGCCCACCTTTACCAGGTGACTCAGGCCACACACACTTCAGAGAGTACTGTCTTCTCTCCTGTACACAAACTTTAATCCTTCCCATCCAAATCCTCCGTGGCCATCTCTGGATACTGTTGGAAACCGGAGGGCACCAAATCTTTATTCCAGGATCAGTAACAGAATTCATGATGACACCAAAGGTCTATCAAGGAAGTCCTGGTGGCACAGCCCAGGAAGGAGCAGAAATCAAGACCCCATTGGATTCATAGTAGGTTTCATTATGAATAATGCCCTCTTCCTTTGGGGCCTGGCTTTTTTTTTTTTTTTTAATGAGCGACCCACACATACTACACATCAGCCAATGACAGCTAGACAGTCTCACGCTATTTTCCCAAACTTCAGAACAGACACTACGGTTTTCACTGCTATGCACATAAACTGTGTGCCTTAACCTTCCCTCCTGCAAGCATGCTTCTAGTTTTCCTTGGGCAGCTGGTTCCTCCCCTTCAACAAAGGTGGGGTTCAGCATGAACCCCCAGTACAGGAGGAATTGGGTCTCTTTATTACACAACCACACGGCACCTGGCGCTGGACTGAGCCTCTCCGGGAGATCACAAACAGGAGCTTCCATTTCCATCCCACGTTTCACTTCGCTCAAGGTGCTCCTACTTCGATTACTGTCCCCTCTTCCCCCTGCCTATTCTCTCCTTTTGGTCCTGCCAACTGACAAGAGCTCCTTCCTGCCTAGCATAACTGAGATAAACTCATAAAGATAGTACTAAATGCTAAGAGGAAATAAACACAGAAACTGCAAGACATGAAAAAAAAAAAAAGTGGGCATTATAAAATACTGGTGTTCTCATCCTGCCATAGTCAGGTTCCACTGGCTTTGCCCCAGGTGGCCTGCCACTGGGGGTATCCACCAGCTCTCCGCAGGGGCACATTCCTCCCACGGGGCTCCTGGTCCACATTCACCTGCAGGACCCGTCGCCCAGGAGCTCCCTACTGGACATGTTGAGGGATGTGTGCTCCAAACCAAGAGAAAGACCCCTGTCTCCGTCACACAGGGTGGAAGCTAAAATACGGCTAAGATGGAAATGAGAGGTTGAATAGTAGCTAAGGGAACCACAGACTGAAGAAAGAATTCTTTCAGAGCTAAATTTAAGTTCGTTCCTCAATTCTTTCCTTCACTCAAAGTATTTTGTTATTTCAAAGAGCATTCTGTATTCTGAAGATTTATCTAACACTAGAAACCAGGTGTCCCTATTTCCCAAGCCAATGTTCTTGCCTTTCAAACAGTCAAGAAATACAACAATTCTTGACCGTATTTTCTCTTCTCACACATATGGCATAAATCCATAAACCCAAGAGGCATTTATTCTCTACAAGATATTTGAATTTGGCTGAGACTGGTCTTCTTTTTCTTGAAAACAGTCCTACTGCATAAAGTCCTTCTTTTCAATATTTACTGTAACTTAAGACACTAAAGAATCCAGCTCCAGCCAGATGACTCGATTCATCACTGCATAATTGGATGTTTACTTTTGTTGTCCTAATTAGCCAAAAAGGAAAAAAAAAAGTCACAGTTTAGTCTTTCTCAGAGAAAAGATAAACCTTATTTTCTCATTTGTACCATCTTCTGAGATCTTGGGAGATAGTACTTATTAGAAAAAGTTAAGCGTGAAAAGCAATTGAGAATTAAAGAAAAAAAATCTCTGTGGCCATGCACAACCATTATCCTCACATAGGAGTTTGGCTCTGGATGCTGAAATCATGTTTAAAAACTATAAAAATGAGAACTCTTTTATGGTCATTATACTTTACACCATAGATCCCCATCAGGATAATATGACATTATTCCCATCTTTGGACTTCTACACTATATAAAAACATGAGTTAGCAATTGCCAAATACTTCCTTTCACTGTCTGTGAATATACTTGCAAGAGAAACTGCAGACTGCTGCAGAAATCTGGTAAATGTCAAACATTTTTAGTACTTTTTTTTTTTAAGGGGGCAATTTCCAAATCAAAATTAGTTGGAGCTGCAATTTGGTTTGTACTGAGTGGACAGATGCCCAGAGTCCTGAGGCTGCCACAAGCCACACTGTCCCCGAAGCATCTCCTACATGAAGACCCCCTGCCTCCTCATGTGCCAGTGCTGCCCTGGCATGGAGACTTTTAAATCATTGTATTTTAAAAAAACATTCTATAGCAGGCTTTTACAAAGCAACACAATCAGGAATGACAGACCTCAGAGAATTTCATTATCTCTAAAATAGCAGTGGCAAGTGGTACTGGAGTCATTTTACTTTTCCTGATAAGTTTAGGAAGAAATCTTTTAGGTTTTAAAAGTCAGAAATCAGCAGTCACATTGGAATAGGAATGAAGAATATAGAGTTAGAAAAGTGTGGCCAACTGTTTCTTCAGCCCAAGGAGAAAGTATAATTCTAAATAATAAATCTGGATACCTGAAATTTAGGGGAAAAATGGTTGCTAACTGCATTAACTTTGATAAGTTGAACTTAACGTGCCTTTTGATAGCAAGACAAATACAAATAGAGCTATGCATTCAAAGTTATTCTGTTCTTTGAAGTGGCTCACATCTGTAATCCCAGCACTCTGGGAGGCTGAGGCAGGATTGCTTGAGGCCAGGAGTTTTGAGACCAGCCTGGGCAACATAGCAAGACCCTGACTCTATAAAAGATTTAAAAATTAGCAGGGTGGGCTGGGCGCAGTGGCTCACACCTGTAATTACAGCACTTTGGAAGGCCGAGGCGGGTGGATCATCTGAGGTCAGGAGTTTGAGACCAGCCTGGCCAACATGGCGAAACCCCATCTCTACTAAAAGTACAAAAATTAGCCGGGCATGGTGGTAGGCGCTCGTAATCCCAGCTACTTGGAAGGCTGAGGCAGGAGAATTCCTTGAACCCAGGAGGTGGAGGTTGCAGTGAGCCGAGATCACACTACTGCACTCCAGCCTGGGTGACAGACCAAGACTCTGTCTCAAAAAAAAAAAAAAAAAAAAAAAAAATTTGCAGTGTGGGTGGCATGTGCCTGAGGCTATAGTAAGCTATGATCAAATCACTGCATTTCAGCCAAAACAAACAAACAAACAAAACAAACTAGTTATTCTGGCTTCCAATAGCTTAGGAATCCAAAAGCCACCTTATCCAATATCTTATTTTAACAGTGAAGTGTATGAGCTCTGGGAATTGCCAGGAATCTTACATGGTAAGGAGAACTGCACTCAACCACATCCAAGTTAATCTTGGCCCCAGAAACATAGTCTAGGGTTGTGATTCGCAAACATAGGCATTACTTGGAGAGCTTGGGAAATGCAGAATGCCAGGCCCCAGCCTCTGCCTTGCTGCTTCAGAAGATCTGCGGTGTGTGAATATCTGCTAATGAGCTCCCAGGTGATACTGATGCTGAGATCTGGGAGGCCCCTTTGAGAACTGCTGGCATAGAGAATATTAAAGAAAGAGGGCTGGAGGAATTAGTCCTTACCAAGCACCAGGCACGTCAAGATCCTTTATCATCATCCACCCCATTTAATTCCCAGTATGACTTGTAAAAGAATCACCAATTGAAAGATGAGGAAACTGAGGGCCAGGAAGGTTATGGTATTTGCTTATAAGTGGGCAGGCAAGAGATAGTCCCAGGGCAGCAAGAGTCCACTATACCTTCCAATTGCTTCACTCCCACCTTAAGGCCCCAATCAACAAAATCACGTACATCATAAAATGCCTTGCATGAATATCTGACTGGACCATCTTACAAGCTACAAACTTGCTAATAAAAACATTCTAGCTAGAGGCCTCCAAGCACTCAAACACAATATGCACAGCCATTTTTCATCCCGGGAGCCAATTTCCATCTAAACAGTTGTTGGAAATTTCCAACAATCCCTGTGAACTTTCGGCTTGCTCCTTTCCCGGATTCACTCAACAATCTTCCAAATTCTCCTTTCTCAATAAGCCAGCCCTAATGGAGCACCTAACAGTGGCCGGCCCCAAACCAGGACATAGCTCACTATCTGCAATAGAAATAGCATGAGCCCATTGCCTCTACTTTTCCAGGTTCTATGACTGAAGACCCTGATGTTTGTGTAGTGTTTATGAGTGTCAAGGTTAAATGTCTTTAGTGTAACCTCCAAACACAGATTTCCGTGCTTTGTAGTGTACACATCACAGCACAACACTTGATATTAAAGCTCTGTGTTGATGATAATGACCTGCAGTAACTCTCTATATCAGGGAGTCCCTTACACGGTATTAACAAAGCAACTCCAAGATCTGTTTCCATGACAACAGCAGCATCACACAGGAAAGAGAATGAGGAGAGTACAAAAAGGCTTTTTAGAAACTGTTACCAAAATGCACACCCAGTTTAGGAGACTAAAAATTTTCTGGGCATTAGATTTTGGGTTAAAAATCTTTTCTTTTTTGAATGTATTCTCTAATGATGTGACTATTTTTAAATGTCTAATAGGGACTGATTCAGAACACTATAAATACCATCCATCTGCCAAATTTCAGGAGGTCTAAAATTAGGTTACCAGGTTCATCAATTTCCCTAAGAAGATTCTCGTAAAAATAGAACAAACCTTTCTGGTAGCATTCACAGTAAAATCCTGATAGCTCAAATGCTGTGGTAAATAAACTATACTTATTTAAAAGCTAAAAACTATTAAGCAACTCCAAAAAATCATATTTTTTCCTGAATAAAGTTAAGACAGAGAATATCTTACGAAACAGGAGTTTCTTAGGAGGCCCTTCAATTTACAAAGCCACAGACTGAAAATACCTCCCAACAGAATGTGGTATAAGCAAATCACATATTATCAACCAAATACAAGGAAAGGACACATCACATTTTCCTTTCTACTGTGCTCATCATCAGCGTCTGCTTATGTTTGCTTTTCTCTGGTGGATGAGGTGGAAATTAAATGAAACACCAAACAATGCCCGTAGCCTTCTCCTCGCCTAATATTTTTTTCTGCCGTTATTCCTTCATTGACTATCAAAGACGACAGGGCCATCTTACTAAAAATATCCTGGAACAACAGCCAGCATTGAGATCTTTTTTTTTTCTCTCAGCTACTGGGAGGTAAGGTTATTTCACCTACATGTGTACCAAGTTATTTTTAAAACTTGCCTTGTTCTTCTCTGGTTATTCTATTTCAATAAGCAAAAGGGAACCTGCAGCCGTACTCACAACCACCCTAAACATCCTAGCTGTTAGATGGTCCATGTTATGGTCATCAACACAGACACAGAGTGGACTTTTCATGCGTAAACTGATATGCAGAAACTGCTTTGCAAAAACAGCTTGATGAGTAATTTTCAACCTTGTCACAAGCATGGAAGTTGCACACCTCAACTAGACGGCACTTGCGCCAAGAACTCGGTGTTAATTCTTTTTTCTCAGTAACTATCCATTATGCTAAGAGGCCACAACAGATTGGCTCAGAAAAACCTGTAAGAATGGTTTTGGCGTGAAAAAAGTTAGAACAGAAATTCTGTCTAACATCAAGGTTAACTCAAGCAGAATCTGATCTCTATTCATTTACTTGTTAATTCAATAAATATTTGTTGGGAGCCAGATACATGCCAGATTCTGTGCAAGCACTGAGGACAGGGACGGGGAGATGAAAGATAGGTTTTACCCTCAAGGGCCACAGTGTATGGGCAGACACAGAGGAACAATTACAACAAGTGGTATGAAAGTCTTCAAAGAGGTATGCAGGAGGTGGAAGAGAAACAACTGAATTGGGGGCGGGGAGGGGAAGAAAGGAGTCCATTGGGAGACAGGGAGTAGTCAGGAACATCTCCTGAGATACTAATTCTGAATTTTTTTTTTTTTTTTTGAGATGGACTCTCACTCTGTCACCAGGCTGGAGTGCAGTGGCCCAATCTCAGCTCACTGTAACCTCTACCTCCTGGGTTCAAGTTATTCTCCTGCCTCAGCCTCCCGAGTAGCTGGGACTACAGGTGCGCACCACCACGCCCAGCTAATTTTTGTATTTTTAGTAGAGACAGGGTTTCACCATGTTGGCCAGGATGGTCTCGATTTCTTGACCTTGTGATCCGCCTGCCTCGGCCCCCCAAAGTGCCGGGATTACAGGCGTGAACCACCGGCCAATTCCAATTCTTGAAGAAAGAGTACAAATTAGCCAGATGGCACAGGAGGAGCCGAGCTATTCCAGAGAGAAAACCCAATATCCATCCTAGCCTCATGTCAAATTCCAGCCTAGGGGAACCATCACTGCTGCTTCAGCCCAGATCAGAGCTAGCATTTCTTGTTAAGCCACCTCAGCCTCCCTGTTCTGCAGTCCTTGTTCTGTTGCTGGAAACATCGACTCACTGGAGGTTGTTCTCAGGGTTGTATAAAATGTTGTCCCCTGATAACGCCTTGTCAGTGGTCTGGGTCAGCACGTGGAGTTCCCAAGGTGAGTCGACGCTTCTTCCTAGAAAGGCAGCTCTCACATCAAGTCCTGCAACTTATTCTTTTTTTTTTTTTTTTTAGACAGAGTCTTGCTCTGTTGCCCAGGCTGGAGCGCAGTGGTATGATCTCGGCTCACTGCAACCTCTGCCTCCCAGATTCAAGTGATTCTAAAGCCTCAGCCTCCCAAGTAGCTGGGATTACAGGTACCCACCATCACGCCTGGCTAATTTTTGTATTTTTAGTAGAGACGGGGTCTCGCCATGTTGGCCAGGCTGGTCTCAAACCCCTGACCTCAAGTGATTCACCCGCCTCGGCTTTCCAAAGTGCTGGGATTGCAGGGGTGAGCCACTGCGCCCAGCCTTATTCTTTTTTTCACACTGAACATTCCTGGCTCATTTTCTGCTATGGCTTACCTGATCCCCTATCCTCCCAAGTGCCCCTGGTCATACCAGTTTCTTGATCCCTCCTTTAATGCCCGCGGCCTGTGCTGTACATTGTCCTGCAGATGAAGTCTGCTACCTACGGAGGAGCCCCACCTCCCTCAGCCTTGGGGATGCTCTGCCGTTTCTGCAGGCAACCCAAGCTGCTTTAATGAATACTGAGTTTATTAATACACATGCTTTGCTTCAATCAATCCTTATATCTACTATCAGGAACTATTATATAATAAGAATATTATGACTGAATAAACACAAGTATTGAATCTCAAAATATTTCATGATTACAACAAAATGCTCCTAACAAAATAAACAACTTAGACGTAGTACAACTACCAAACAGAGAGAACCAACAAAGTGTTTAAAGATAAAAGAAAAGGCTTGTTTAAAAAAAAAAACAAAAACCAAAAACAAAAACAAAAACTCATTGCTGGGCATGGTGACTCACACCTGTAATCCCAACACTCTGCGAAGCCGAGGTGGGCGGATTGCTTCAGCCCAGGAGTTCAAGACCAGCCAGGGCAACATAGCGAGGCCCCATCTCTACTAAAAATATAAAAAATTAGCTGGGTATGGTGATGCACTCCTGCAGTCCCAGCTACTTGGGAGGCTGATGGGGGGAGGATCACCTGAGCCCAGAGAGTCGAGGCTGCAGTGAGCTGTGAGCACACCACTGCACTCAAGCCTGGGCAAAAGGAGTGAGACACCCTACCCACCGCAAAAAAAGAAAAACTCACACAAGACTTCGTCATCCTTGTCTCCTTTTTCTGTCATCAACAGATCAAGAAACTCAGTTAATTCCACTGTATCTCAAAAGCTGTCATGACATCATGTAACAGAATCCTTCCTGCACTAGAGATGAAATCACAGCAATGGGAGCACTGAAAAGACTTACACACATGTGTGCACACATGGTGAGGCAATCCTCAGCAACTTCATGACAGAGTTCACTGTTAGTTACCTATCCAACATTCATTCCCTTCTTTTTTTTTTTTTTTTTAAATGAGACAGAGTCTTGCTCTGTCACCCAGGCTGGAGTGCAGCGGCGCAATCTCGGCTCACTGCAACCTCCGCCTCCCAGGTTCAAGTGATTCTCCTGCCTCAGCCTCCCGAGTAGCTGGGACTACAGGCACAGGCCACCATGCCCAGCTAATTTTTTTGTATTTTTAGTAGAGACGGGGTTTCACCATGTTAGCCAGGATGGTCTTGATCTCCTGACCTAGTGATCCACCCGCTTCGGCCTCCCAAAGTGCTGGGATTATGCGCGTGAGCCATCGCACCCAGCCACATCCCTTCTTTATCACAAAACTAAGTTAACTTTGTTCCAGGTAGAAACATGCTCAACAAAAGCAAGCAAACGAAACCATCCAAATAAACCAGAAACCTAACATTTTCCAAATCGGAGTGGCTACATGATACGGTTCTGGCCAAGATGATGTAAATGGAAACTGCTGGAATGGAATTGTTTCTGGAGGAGTTCTTTGAATGGGAACGGCCTTAACAAGCATCTGTGATTTGAGTTCACCTTTGGCTCGCCTTAACAAGCATCTGTGATTTGAGTTCACCTTTGGCTCGCCTCCTGCTTGGAGTATGGGTAGGATGCTAACGAAGCAGGCATCTCACACCTACTGGGTAACAAAGATGAGAATGAAAGAAAGAAGCCTACAAGACAAGACAGCTAAACTAAACGCTGGAGGAGGCTGGGTCCCGCACAGAAACGTGAAGCTGCTGTATCAGCTTTGGACTACCCTGTTCTGGACATTTTGTTAAATGAGGAGAGCGAGCCTCCTATTCAGTTCAAGCCACTGCTTAGTCAGGTTTTCTATTACTCACGTTTGAATCCCAGGATGACACACTTAGCATGTAGCAGTGTAGATATCTGCAACAGACAGCTTTCTCATCACACTGTTGGGCGAAGGAGAGTTCTCAGATGGGTGGGTATGTTTCATTCATGTAGCATTCCGGGAGATGACAGCGCTCTGTCATATTTCAAGAGAATTACATGGCCCAGACTAGAGAAAGGTACAAGTACAGTCGCCCTTTTATCTGAAGGGCCTACATCCCAAGAAATCCCAGTAAATGCCTGAAACCACGGCTAGTACCAAACCCTATATATACTATGTTTTTCCTATACATACATACCCATGTTAAAGATTAATTTATAAACCAGGCACAGTAAGAGATTAATAACAGTAACTAATAATAAAATAGAACAATTATACTAATATACCATATGTAATAAAAGTTATGTGAATATGGTCTCTCAAAATCTCTTAGTGTACTATACTAAAAGTAACTGAAACCACAGATAAGCGGGGACTACTGTACTTTAAACAGAATTTTAGAACTGTTCAAAATTGTATTGTTCTAACAAGATTAAATCCAAAAAGAAAATCTCCCTATGTCAAATCACCTTAAAAATCAATTAAGTGATTTCCATCTTTTAGGTTCCCTTCTATTTCCTGCTACCCTACACTAACTCTGCCGTAGTGACAATCATGGCAATAACTATATTAAGCTTTTGTACCTAGCATCATATAAGCATTTTTCTATGTCTTTATAAGCATCATTCTTAATGGCTGCATGTATTTTATCACACTGATGTATCAATTTACTTAACAACTCCCTACTGCTCACCAAGAATATTAGCAGAAAAAAATTAATGACTGTGAGGACAATCTAAGAGAGGACACTGATCCCAAGTCAATATGCAGCCATAATATTCAAGGTTAGGATCCTATTAGATACAAATTATTCTCAAGGTTTTAAATTCAACATCTACTTCACTTATCCAGAATGGGCAACATTCAGAATCAAGTGGTTAATTAAGTATTCCAGTTAAATAAGATTGAGTGTATGCATTTTATTTTAAAATTAATTTTATAGGCCGCATATTCTAAACATTAAGATTAAGAAGAACACACCTTTTATTTGGAAGATGTCCAATCACATGGCAGGTCTCAGGCTTCACTGGCATGGCAACACAGTCATAGAAAGGAAAAAGTCTCTATTGATCTTAGGACATTTCCCTTTAGTTTTATTGTTAGAAGGAAACAAAAAACCCTATAAGATCTTTCATCTCCCTTGTGCAACTAAAATGCATTCACTCATCCAACCAACAAATATTCACTGAGCGCCTACCACGCATCAGGCACCATTTTAGGTTAAACAGAAGAGTAAGATAACATCCTGCTCTCACGGTGCTTTCAAGTTGGTGGAAAGATACACAATAATCAAGTAACAAATAAATTGTGTGGTTTTACATGATGACAGGGGCTTTGAAGTGCATAGAGATAAAGTAATAGAAAATAATGAGGGGGACTAGGTGAGGTGGCTCATGCCTGTAATCCCAGAACTTTGGGAGGCAGAGGCAGGCAGGTCAACTGAGGCCAGGAGTTCTACATCAGCCTGGCCAACATGGTGAAACGCTGTCTGTACTAAAAATACAAAAATTAGCCAGGCGTGGTGGTGCACGCCTATAATCTCAGCCACTCAAGAGGCTGAGGCAGGAGAATCGCTCGAACCTGGGAGGTGGAAGTTAAGGTGAACAAAGTTTGCACCATTGCACTCCAGTACAGGCCAGCTCAAAAATAATAATAACGAGGGGAGTATGATCTAAAAAGGCTCTGGAAGGAGACAATATTTCAGTGGAGTCTGAAATGGTATGAATGAGCATCATGAAGATCAGTTTTATAAAGAGGAACCGCCCAGGGCAGCAGCCCTGGGGTGGAAATGAGCTCGGGATATTCTGGTCAGTGAGGTGTGCAGGAGCCAGATCATGATCATGATGGGCCTTGCGGACCAAGGAAAGAAAGAAATATATATATACACACACACACATACTTTTTTTTTTTTTTTTTGGAGACAGGGTCTCGCTCTGTCATCAAGGCTGAGTGCAGTGGTGTGATCTCAGCTCACTGCAAACTCCGCCTCCCAGGTTCAAGCGATTCTCCTGCCTCAGCCACCTGAGCAGCTGAGATTACAGGTGCCCGTCAACAAGCCCAGCTAATTTTTGTATTTTTAGTAGAGACAAGGTTTCACTATGTTGGCCAGGCTGGGTATATATATTTTTTATTCTAGTGATTAACAGGAGGGCACTGAAGGGTTCAGATGGAGTGACACAATGATTTGATCTGCCTGATACTAACACATGCAAAACACCAGGCTGGCTACTGTGGAGGGTAAACTGTAAGGGGATGGGAATAGAAACCAGGAACCAAGCTAGGAAGCTATTTGGCAAGCAGTGCATTTCTTCAGAGGCACTACTGTGCTGGACTCTCTCGTTGTCTGGCTGCTGGATGGACAGAAGTTCACTATCTGACAGCTGGGTACAGTAGCTCATGCCTGTAATCCCAGCACTTTGGGAGGCTGAGGGGGGTAGATCACCTGAGATCAGGAGTTCAGGACCACCCTGGCCAACACGGTGAAATCCTGTCTCCACTAAAAATACAAAAATAAGCCGAGTGTGATGGTGCGCACCTGTAATCCCAGCTACTCAGGAGGCTGAGGCAGGAGAATTTCTTGAGCCTGGGAGGCAGAGGTTGCAGTGAGCCAAGATCACGCCACTGCACTCCAGCCTGGGTGACAGAGTGAGACTCCATCTCAAAGAAAAAAAAAAGAAAGAAAATTCACTATATGAGAGAATGACCTGATTTGAACACATGTGTCCAAACTGACGGCGAGCAGCAAATCCGCAAGACCAAGCCCGTTTAAAACCTAGGAATGTGATTCCTTCTTAAATATTCAGCCTACCATTTTTCTTCCCCGTCTAGTTTTACACATTAAGTTATTCCCAGTTACCAATTCTTAATGGGGAAAAAAAACAACGATTACGATGAATTACCTAAATCCTGGTGCATCATTCAAACTTAGCAAATGCAAAAGAGAGCAGCCCTGCCTTTCTAATTTTAAGACCTGCTGTATGAACTCCCCTTCTTTTTCAAGCTTCCTTGGTCTTTTGTGATTAATTTTAGTAACTGGAGAACAACCTGTTTAAGAACAAATGAGTCATAATACAAGCTTAATATCTAGAAACCTAAAATCACCCACCTCCACAGAGAAGATCATTTTCGAGTATGAAATTCTTATGTTTTAAACATTGATATCCCATGCTCATTCTACAAAGCTTCCTGCCTTGAAAAAGGGATGAGGAGGAACAGGCTTGGGGCTTGAAAGTGCAAAAAGCTAGCAATATACTGCTTTCCTAAAGGCATTCATCACAGGCATGTTTTATGACACGAAAAAAAAAATGCCTCACCTATTGTAAAGCAGTTATAATCTGTATGTTTTAAAATACGTTATTTGGGAAGCAGGGGTGGGCAGATCACTTGAGTACCGGAGTTCAAGACCAGCCTGGGCAACAAGGCAAAATCCCGTCTCTACAAAAAACACGAAAATTAGCCGGGCATGGTGGTGCGCGCCTGTAGTACCAGCTACTAGGAAAGCTGAGGTAGGAGAATTACCTGAGCCCAGGGAGGTTGATGCTGCAGTGAGCCATAATTGGGCCACTGCACTCCAGCCTGGGCGACAGAGTGAGACCCCATCTCAAAAAAATAATAATAAAATTAGTAAAATACATACTTTCCTACAGCAATCTCATAACAATTTCTCATGAACAAGAATAGTAAACTCCAAGATTTCTGAAGACAGTCTCTATCCTGGAAAAGGCAGGCTATGTAAAGGCAGGAATATACCCAGAAAGGCAGTGATCAAACAGGAAAGAAATCAAAGGCTATTGACTCCTTAAGCTTTTAGCTCTCTCCATTTCTTCCTTTGGAATTGCAATTAGTTACAAACCTCTCTACGTGATAAGCCATCACTTCAAGGACGATCACCCTAAAATACGTAGGTGACAAAACAAGTTTTGCCTTTCAATAGGCAGTTTTTCCTATCAACATTTAACCAAAAAATGCTCATGAGGTTAAGAGATTCTGGTCACACAGCAGGCACAGTTCAGTGGGCATCTTGCATAATTTTGTTAGGCTTAAACTTCAAGCACTGAAGAGTCCCTCAACACAAAAAACCTATTCCCCCCGAAAACAAAATTCTCTTTCTAAAGATGGTAACTTGCAATCAGGAAGTGGTTGGTATTGATTCTGAGAGAATCCCAGGAAACATTTCACAGATATTCCACTCCTAGGAGTGTCCAAGGGAGAGAATGCAGTCATGTGTTCTTAGTTTCTGTTTCTTGTTGGGCCAGTAAAGCCCCTTCCTCATCCCTCTTTTTTGCTTATCACTAGAGACAGAAACTAAAAACCATGGCTTCAGGTTGATAAAAGTCTCAAACAAAACAAAACAGAACCACCACGACAACAAAATAAGGTGGGCTGGACAAGCTTGACTCAAGCCTATGAAATTATTTTCATTTTCTTTAGGGAATCAAAGACTTCATTTTTTTTTTCCATTCATTCGCTCTTTCAACAAACATTAATGATCACCTACTGTAAGTAAGAGATCATACTAGGCATTGGGGATGCAGAGATGAATAAGATTTACAGGAAAGAATTATAATATAACCCAAACAAGTCTGCCTGTGGCAAATGGTTACACTAACGGCCCCAGTGACTCATACCCCCAGGTTCCACACCCTTCTGTGACAGTTAATTTTATGTGCCGACTTGACTGGGCCCCGGGTGCCCAGACATTTGGTCATACGTTATTCTGGATGTTTATACAATGGTGTTTTTGTATGATACTAACATTTAGATCAGGAGGTTGAGCAAAGAAGACTGTCCTTCCTAGTGCAGGTGGATCTCATCCAATCTGTTGAAGGCCTGAAGGGAACAAAAAGGCTGCCTCTCCTCTAAGTAAGAGAGGATTCTTCTTGCCTGAAGGCCTTTAGATTTGGTCACCAGCTTTTTCTTGCTCTTGGACTCAATCTAAAACATCAGCTCTTACTTCAGAGCTGATGTCTTAAGCTTGCCTGCCTTTGAGCTTGGACTGGAACTTCATCATCAGCTCTCCCGGCTCCCAGACCTTCAGAATCAGACTGGTACTATCCCATTGGCTCTCCTGGGTCTCCAACTTGCCAGCTCACCCTGCAAATCTTGGGACTTGCCGGCCTCCATAATTGCATTGAGTCATCATCTTATATTAAATCTCTTTACACACACACACACACACACACACAACGTTCCTTTTCTCTGGAGAACCCTGATTCATAAACCTTCACAGTGACTCTGGGCTTTGGCCAATGAAACACTGGGAAACACAGCGCCAGGGGAAGCCTGTTAAGTGTGTGTACACTGAGGTGTTCCTTCTTGGAAAACTGCCACTCCCTTGTAAAAAACCTGCACTACCCTCCCAAGCTAATGTGGGGCATACCTTAGGACTCCCTGGCCAGCAGCCACAGCTAACAGCCAGTGAGGCCGCTGTGAGTGACTCTGTACCAACCTTGGCAAATGATAAGCAAGAGAATGCATAATCACATTTAAAACAACAACAACAACAACAACAACTGGAGTACCACAGGGTTGCAATATAAAAGACAGTTCAGAGGAGAAACAGTCCAGAGTCAGTAAGACCAACTCACAGCACACAACAAGGCCTTCACAAAGACGGTGGCTATGGAGATGGAGAGGAAAGAGAGTTGAAAGCGGAACTCGTAGCACTTGGAAACCTATCAGGTGTGTGAGACAAAAAAAAAGATGGAGACAACCAAGAAAATCCCGAGACTTCTGGCTTGGGATCCTGTGTGCAGAGGACAGCCGGGTGTTACACCATGATCAACCAGGGTGACATAAGCAATGGCTTGCAGGGCGGAAGAGATGCACAGAGAACAGGCAAGAGTGCTGGAATGCTGAGGACAGTGACGTACGTGGGTGGCATGACACCCCCAACATGAGGAGCAGAGTGCTCTTTCCACACAAAGATGGTCACTGGGAAACCTTCACCCGGTCAGAACCACGGCAATGCCCAACGGCGATGCTACCTTCATGGCCATGACATTCTTCTTAGAACCTGACTTTTTCCCTTGGTTTATCATTCTCAAAACAAATATGTTCTGGAATGTGCTAGATTATAAGAATAAATAGAACAGGCTGAATTACTAACAAAATAATTAGAATGGACCTTCCCACTGTCCATGTGACTCTTGCTAGCACAAGCCTCTACGTTTGAGGGTGCTGGATCCCAGCTTCTGGTACAACATAATAGAAGTGACTGTGGGCTGGGGGGGGTGCTCCCCACTTGCTGTTTCTCTCTTAGCCACCATCAGAGGCTGAAACAGTGAGTGGGTTCATTTGATTGTTATGATTGGTTCTGGCCCATGATCCCTTTGTAAATAAATAAAATAACACAGTTATAATGACAGCTAGAGTACCCACAGTAAACCAACCTTCTTTTCTTAGATACTGGGAAATCTACTTCTCTGTCCACAGACCCTTCCTAAATCTCCTGCTGGAAATTTATTAAGCAGCAAAAACAGAAAACAAAACCAAGGTGAAGAAGGTACCAGCTAACTGAATGGTACTCAGCTTAGAAGTTTAGAAGTTCAGCTTCTAAAAAACATGACTCATTAGAATCCAGGAATAAGCCCCAGCATGAGCCAAAAAGCTCTCTGGGCTGCCTTTCAGCTTAGGGTGTAGACACTTGAAATGGATCTTTCCAGAAACCCAATGTCCTGAAAAGTCCCACTCTGCACCCTCTACAGAAGGACCTAAACCAAGTCTCCAAACTGCTGCCAGCTCCCACCTGGTCCCATCAGCCCTACATGCTCCTGTCTTTACTAGTTCACGTTGCTGATCTGTCTTGTGAATGTTTTTACTGTTAACGTCTGAGGATTCTATGATTCCAAATTTCTTTTACCATTTTAAGATTTCTCATAGTCACAATGACCCCAGACTCCACCCACAAAAATGGAGCCTTCACTGACAGAAAACTGCCCCTAAGTTAGCTTTGCTGTTCAGTCACGTGGTACTGTGGAAAAGAACAGGTTTGGAGTTGAGAGGTTCAGTTCAAAGCTTAGTGCTCCACTTACTACTGCATTTGGGAAAATCACTTAACTATCCCAAGCCTCAATTTGCACATCTGTACAATGGGAACAATAATGCATACCTAGTGGTTTTATGTAAGTTATCCACTGAAGTGACTATTTGAATACTAATATTTATTCATATACATGACTTCCCACTAAGGATAAGTTGTTTGAAGACAAGAACTGTGTTTTTTAACCTTTGCCTCCCATAATACCTGACACACAATAAATGCTCAAGAAACATTTAATGATTACATACAATGAATAAATGCAAGAAAAACACCAGACACATAAGAGACGCTAAATACATGGTGAGAGAGTATCACAAAGATGTCACATCCTGTGCCGTGGATCTTGCAACTCTGGGCTTCCGAGAATTTGCACTCCTACAGCAGGCTCTCCAGACACCATTTCCAACAACAGTTCTCAGGGACAGGTAATTTGGATGTTTGTACATCATGAAATGTCTAGTATTACTGAGTCACTTGGATTGGTCAGAAAAAATAAACAAGGACTCCATCATAACAATTGTTGATCCCAACCAGTCAAAAGCTATTGCCTCACCCACTACTTCTTAAACTAAATTCCAAATAGTGAAGATTACACTTTGAAACAGTTACTGGGAAAAACAGAAAAATCCATCAGGTGTGTTTGCCCACACCCCCAGCATCAGCCATAATAATGATGCTGATGAGACGGCTACTCTTGGGTATTAGGGGAGTTCAGTAAAAGTCTCACGCATAGCTGTAAATAGTCAAGTAATTCAAGACTGGATAAATACAACTGGTGATCAAATTAGGTTATCAGACCTTCACTGACTCATTCTCTTTGGCTCAACAAAGATTTTTTGAGTATCTAATTTGTGCCGGGTCCTGTATCAGGCACTTGGTTTTCAAAGAGAGAACACATAGGACCCTCTCACAAAGAATTCACTGTATAAACATGATCATTAAGTAATATGACCATTTTTTTTTAATTTAAGAAATAGGATCTCGCTATGTTGCCTAGGCCAGATCCCGAGTAAATTTTTTTTTTTTTTTTTTTTTTTAAGACAGAATCTCACTCTGTCGCCCAGACTGGAATGCAATGGCACGATCTCGGCTCACTGCAACCTCCGCCTCCCGGGTTTGAGCAATTCTCCTGCCTCAGCCTCCCAAGTAGCTGGGAGAACAGGCACGCACCACCACGCCCAGCTAAATTTTGTACTTTTAGTAGAGATGGAGTTTCACCATGTTGGCCAGGCTGGTCTCAAACTCCTGACCTCAGGTGATCCACCTGCCTTGACCTCCCAAAGTGCTGGGATTACAGGCATGAGCCACCATGCCTGGCCTCCAAGTAAATAATTTTTTAAAAACCAAACATGCCCCAGGTGAAACTGCTTACGCCTGTCTCCCCAGCTACTCAGGAGGCTGAGGCAGGAGGATCACTTGAGTCCAGGAGTTCAAGTCCAGCCTGGGCAACATAGCAAGTCTCATCTCTAAAATTTGAAATGAGTAAGTAAATAAATAAATAACCATATTAACTAAAAGTGCCCCAGAGACATTATACAATGATGCAAACACACTCTCTATGGTTAATACACAAAGGTCTCTTCCCAGACTTGATGTCAGAGGCATTTTATAAGTTTCACAACAAAATCACTCTAATTGATCATCTCACCTCCTTTTTTGACCAAAAGCAATTCTACCTACCTCAGAGGGCCCCCTTATTCTGACTGGGTTCCACTGGCCTTTTGTCTGCCTCCCCGAACAATCTCACCACTGTCTCAGAGGCTGGCAACTCGGCAACGGTAAAGATTTTGAAAAGGATGTACTACTGGCCGTCCAGGCCATTCAAAAGCGGAGTTCCAAAGATGGGAGGTAGGAACTACAACCTAGGGATTAAGCTGAAAAGCCCCCAGGGTGACTCCCTTGAAAACATGCCTTCCAAAGATTGGTGAAAATGGGAGCATTTTCTTTGTAATTACATCGTGCATTTTTTTCCCAGCTAATCAGGTGCAGACCACGGGGCAAATACTCATCCCTTTCTCTTCCCTGTGGCCAGAGGTTGGTGGGTCAAGAGAATGGCCATGCCACCCACTCCCCCACTGTCTCCTTTTGCTCATCAGAACTACGGGTGAGGATAGAAGTCTTGGAGGCTATTTTTAACTCCTGGCTAAATTAATTTGGTCCAAGTGCAGCAGGAGTCCCTTCCCTTGTAGGAAATACTTCTGTTACTGTGAATCTGGTACATAAAATAATCCACCCACTGAAGAGCAGAATTAGCACTGGAGTTTTTTTGTTGGGTGTGTTTCCCCGAAATAACTTCTTTTTAAGGTTTCCTGTGGCATCACAGCAAGTGAAGAAGGGTATCTGCGGGCAAGTGCCGAGGGTGGTTTCAGAAATGGACTCGGGCTTCCTCAGAGGCTCATGGGAGGGGGGTACCGACAGGACATGCAGAACATTACAGGCTTCCCTCCTTGCACTCTTATGACAGGTCCACTGGCAAATATGTCACCTGAGTGTAGGCACTGCCGGATGGCAGCATTAGGCAAGAGACGTAACTCCCACGGGCCAACATGAGGAACAGGAAAACACTGATGGACTTATTTTTAAAGGAAAATGATGAAAAGAATTGAAATACATCTTGAAACGTCACCATCTTTATGAAGCTCTTCCTGCATTCTCCCATTAGATGCAGGCTGGCTCTCTCCCCGCTAAACTCAGCAGCATTTTATTTCTTCCCCACTTACGGCACCTACCCTGTGCAATCTTTTTTTTTTTTTTTCTTTTTTGAGACAGTTTCACTCTTGTTGCCCAGGCTGGAGTGCAATGGTGCAATCTTGGCTCACTGCAACCTCTGCCTCCCAGGTTCCGGCAATTCTCCTGTCTCAGTCTCCCAAGCAGATGTGATTACAGGTATGTGCCACCATGCCCGGCTAATTTTGTATTTTTAGTAGAGATGAGGTTTCACCATGTTGGTCAGCCTGGCTAGTCTCGAGCTCCTGACCTCAGGTGATCCACCTGCCTCGGCCTCCCAAAGTGCTGGGATTACAGGCGTAAGCCACTGCTCCTGGCCTATCCTGTGCAATCTTACAGTACAACTCTTTGCCTGATTGGTTTATCCTTGCAATCAGAGGATAATCCCTCCATTGGGAGGGCAGGAACTCTCTTTACCTTTGTAACCTTCATAGTACAGGGCTGTCAATCAATGTTTAATAACAGAGGGACTATAATGAAACTTGGGGCTGAAGGCAACTTTAAAGATCACTAAATTCAACCTTCATATTTATATGTAAGAAAACAAAGGTCTAGAAAGGGCTTCAGTAATATGGCCCAGCAGGACTCCCAATTCCCACTCCAGGACTCTCTGCACTATATACTCTGCTGAATTTTAAATGCAACTTTTTAGCTCCTGCACCTCATACAAATCTAACTTTACGGTGTCAGTTCAGGAATATAAAAATGTTTTGGGGGTAGAATTGGCTTTGCTCACAAAATCATCTTTTTCTAAATTCAATGTTCAAAAGTACACTTTGAAAAAACAGAAGATTCACTGTTAAATTTATTTCTAGGTTTATTTTAAATGCTTTAAATTGTATTATAAATGAATCTTTGAAATGCTGAATTTTCAACATTTCAGCAGCCTTTTTTATTTGATAGGTTTCTAAGACACTGAAAAGGACTGGAGAAAGAGAATTCTCAAGATTGCAGTAAAGAAAAGAAAACAATTTTGCTTTCTAGACATATAGTCCTCCACGGAGTCCAGTCTCACAGGGGATATCGCTTTTGGTTTGTAGCAATTTGTGCAATAGGTTCCGTTTTTAGCTTTAAGTGTTTACAGTCAGTGCTCTCGGCTTCTTCAAATAGATCAGTTTTATGATCTTCACTGACTTGAAGGTGTACCGAGGTCTGAAGCAAGCCTCCCTATCTTTTAGCAAGTTAATTAATGTATTCATTTGGTCCCCTTCCAAACATTCTGGCAGGCTTCAGCGAACCTGTGACGTTACCGGTATACATGCTGGCTGTCTGCCAGGTGAGGTACAGCAATAACCTGCGAAGTCACCTGAATTCTTTTCAACGGGATGGTTCAAACATAAAACGTGCAAAATACTGCGGGAAAAGTTTCTCCCCAGAGAAGCCAGGGTCACTGGTAAAAACGCACGGGGCAAATAAAAACATAATGGCTCAACAAAAACGCGAGGAAAGCTTACTACCTCCAGACGCTTGAAGCCTTTTAACGAATCCCTCTCCCACTCTCTCCCCGACCACCCCTTACTTTCTCAAATGTCCACATATCCAATGCACAGAGTAAACACTCTATAGATTATGTGTAAATAGTTGCTTAGCTTGTGTGTTATTTTATGGACGACACATAAGAACAGCTTCTCTTCCTACAACTTTTGACGAGAAAGCTGGGGGGCACGCCGGGCGCAGTGGCTCACGCCTGTAATCCCAGCACTTTGGGAGGCCAAGGCGGGCAGATCACGAGGTCCAGAGATCAAGACCATCCTGGCTAACACGGTGAAACCCCGCCTCTACTAAAAATACAAAAAAAAATTAGCCAGGCTTGTTGGAGTGCAACTGTAATCCCAGCTACTTGCGAGGCTGAGGCAGGAGAATGGCATGAACCCAGGAGGCGGAGCTTGCAGTGAGCCACTGCACTCCAACCTGGGCGACAGAGCGAGACTCGTCTCAAAAAAAAAAAAAAAGAAAGCTGGAGGGCAGGGGGAGTTGTACATTGTGGCCCTAAGAGCAGGACTGAGCTTGGTATGATTCTTTCAAAGTGCTGCTTTGTAGCTTTCTCACTTAAGACACACAGAGAAAACAAATTTTAAAAAGGGCCAGGCACAGTGGCTCACGCCTGTAATCCCAGCACTTTGGGAGGACTAGGTGAGTGGATCACCTAAGGTCAGGAGTTCGAGACCAGCCTGACCAATATGGTGAAACTCCATCTCTACTAAAAATACAAAAATTAGACGAGTGTGGTGGTGCATGCCTGTAGTCCCAGCTACTCAGGAGACTGAGACAAGAGAATCGTTTGAATCCCGGAGGTGGAAGCTGCAGTGAGCCGAGATCGCGCCACTGCACTCCAGCCTGGGAAACAGAGCGAGACTCCGTCTCAAGGAAAAAAAAAAAAGAATTTTAAAAAGGGCTGAATGTGCTAATAAACATACACACACAAATACATATCCATACATCCATGCACAGATGCATAAGGGGAAGCCCCCAGACCCCATTCTTCCTCTTCATAGCAGGGTGGGCTTCATGAACAGACATAATCGAAAATGAATAGAAACTCTTCTAAGAACAGGCAGGAGCTCCGCACTGATCAAGATGACACTGGTGAGCTAAGGTTTTAAGAAGTGAGAGGAAGAAGTCTGGAAAGAGCCAGCCCTGCAGACCCCACACCACTAGCCCTTCCTGAATCTGCCCCGCCCCATCATGGCCAGAGCAGGGAAGAGAAGCCCATGGAGGCAGGCGATCAATGGCAGCCAAAGAAGCATGGGCACTTGCTGCCCTTCAGCAGAGCAAAGCCATGCTCACCACTCCCACTGCCCCAAAAACCACGGCCCTACTCTCGACTTCTACCTGCCCATGTCTGAGTCTGCATCTTAATTTGGTGGAGAAGGGGGGAAAGCCATTTCTAAACACAGAGCACTTTTGTCTTATTTTATGTTGTCTGATGAAACCTCGGATGCGGGAATGGGGTATTGGACAGAGCCTCAAGCTGCATTCTGGGGCCACATACCTGGAAACATAAATCCTGCACCAACTCAAAGTGCCTTCCCAACACCAGGTAAGAAGAGAGCTGCTGCTCATTCCATGAGCCACATACTGCAGCGTCCAAGCCTGAGCCCCGGCTGCAAACACAAGCAGCGCCAGGGAATGAGCTCACTGGTAACGTTGGTTCTTTCAAGTCTTCTGCTTTCATTCCTTCTCTACTCAGCGTGTATGGGGACGGACTTAAAGTCTAGGAATTGCTCAGCTTTTTGCTCTAGATTTGCTGGTACAGAATGCCATCTCATCCAGAAGGGGCAGAGGACCCTTGAGAAATTGTCCTGAGGATCTCCAGGGAGGGTCCTTCTGTGAACCCAGGAGCCTTTTCTCTGCCAAGATTCCCTGCACTAATGCATACTCTCAACTATGACTGCTCCTTGAGTCTTGAAGAGCATCTCTGTTCAAAAGAACTTTGTAATGTCTTCCCATCTGGCTAGTGTAACCTGGGTATTGCTATTTTATTTCTCAGTACTTTTCCCATCCTTTCACCTTGAAGATGGCAGAGCAGGTACAATATTGAGGATTTCACAAGGATTGTACCTTCTTTTTCCCCGTCTGTGAATGTTAGAGTCTGCAAAGCTCAATTAAGGTACTATTAAGCAGCACATGAACAGGACATCTTAACCATTCTCCATGGTATGAAAAAAAATCCTAATTTAAAATTTTTAAATTTTTCAGGGGAAAAATGCTTAGGGCAGTTTTTTTTCTCTTAAATTCTGATACCTCCCATTCTTTTCACTGGTCTTTCTCATTGAGCCTGCTAGCAGGCATTTTTTATTGGATCGATTTCTAAGACACTGAAAAGGACTGGAGGATAAGATAATTCTCAAGATGGTAAAATAAGCCTGCTAGTTTTCCAAACACCTGACCAGAATTTTCAACAAATGCACCAAGGAATAGCTGTCAATGTGCTCCACTGGCAGCACAATCCAGTCAAGCCATCAACATCTCGTTTCTCTTCATGGCCAATTGCCTTGAAAGAATCAACCACAAGCCCACTGGATACTCAAGAGATAACATATGACAGTACCCCAGATCATTTTTGCCTTAGTTGTCTCCTCGTCAACAAAATAAGGTTAACCCAGATAAATCCTTAATACCCCTTCTGGCTCAATACTTCTAGGATTTGCAGAAAAACGGTATTCAGAAAAGGATAAAATAAGAAAATTCTAGCATCTCAGCTCAGTTCTACCTCCCAATGCCTTCATGATTTTCCAACTATCTCCCTGATGCAGGACAGTTTGGCCACCTTGTGCCTTCATAAGATTTGCTTGCAGATTTGCACAGTAAGTAAAATCATCCTGCGTACAGCCAGTCAACACTTCTCAGGCCTTGGCTGCAGAAAGCCCTAGTCATAGGTCTCTTGCTCCAAAGACCAAAAATCAAATTTTCTCCTTTCTCTTCCAAGATCAAGGTGCCAGCAGATTCTGTATCTGGCACCAGCTGGGCTCTGCTTCCTGGATAGTGCCTTTTTGCTGTGTACTCACATGACAGAAGGGCTAAAAGGGGAAATGGAGGTAACAGCTCCCTTGTACCTCTCTAATAAGGGAGCTGGTCCCATTCAGGAAGGTTCCACCTCATGGCTGAATCACTTCCTAAAGGGCCCACCTCTTAATACAATCACACTGGCAGTTAAGTTTCAGCATATGAATTTTTGGGGACATGGACCATTAGCAGACACATTCGGCATGAGATGTCTGACACTGGGAGTCAGTTAAGTATGGATGCAGGTGTGAATGCATGATCTTTTGGGTGAATGCATGATCTTTTGTGAACCAGGCAGGCAGGACTGCATTGAATATCTAATATACCTCTTTCTCTTTCCCATTAAAAAAAGTTCATCTAATCATCATCACTTTCAAGGATATTTTAAGTGTAAGACTCAGCATCTATAGAAAGTCAACACAAGATTAGGAGCAGGACATGGCTGGGCATCAGCTCACAGGTGTGTTTCCGTTATATTTTGCATCAAGTATATCTTTTCTAAAGCTTTTTACCTGGCTCCAGGCCCTATGAGTAGGATGACCCCATAATGATCAGCCAAACAAGATAAAAAATCTGAGCATGAAAGGAGTTACCAAAAATAATTAATAGACATCAATTGATCCATGGTGGGCATAAACAAAGACTTTCCCATGTAAATAAGATTGTCCTTTACAAACTGTATGTTACCTACTTATAAGCAGTTTCAACAACGTAGAGAATTCATAACAAACACAGAGATACAATCACAGTATTGGCCTATAGCCCCTTCAGGAAATCGTTCAATCAGCATCTCACTCCCCTGGTTTTTGTCCTACTTTTCCGGCTGCCCCTTCTTGGTTTCCCTATCCCCGATCTTCCTCTCCCATGCAACATGTTGGAGTTCCTTAGAGCTCTCTCCTGGGACCTAATCCCTTCTCTCCCCACTCTAAACCCTCTCCCTAGGCAAAATGATCCACATCCAAGGCATTAAAAAAAAAAAATCATAGGAATCTTTATCTTCAGGACATACCCCACTTCTGACTGCCACACCTGCCTCCATACTCAACTGACTCCCAGTGTCAGACATCTCACACTGAATGTGTCTGCTAATGGTCCATGTCCTGAAAATTCGTATGCTGAAACTTAACCGCCAGTGTGATTGTATTAAGAGATGAGCCCTTTAGGAGGTGATTCAGCCATGAGGTGGAACCTTCCTGAATGGGATCAGCTCCCTTAAAAGAGAGGTACAAGTGACCTGTTTACCCTCTTTTCCCCGTTTAGCCCTTCTGCCATGTGAGTACACAGCAAAAAGGCACCATCCAGGAAGCATAGCCCAGCTCACGCCAGATACAGAATCTGCTGGCACTTTGGTCTCGGACTTCTAAGCCTCCGGAACTGTGAGTAAACATTTCCTATTAATTACAAAGTACCCAGTCTACAGTATTTTGTGTTAGCAACAAACAGACTATGACCAAAGTGAAACCCCTGATCTGCCCCATCTCACTCTCCCAAATACACGCTGTCCCTCCAGAGTCCCCATGGCTTTCATGTACCTCCATCCATTCACGTGTCCATGCCAGAAGCCAGGGAGTCATTTTCAACATCTCCATCTCCCTGATCCAACAATGACCAAGAACTGCAGATTTGGCTCCTAAACGTATCTTGAATGAGTTAACTCTGTCCATCCCCATTGCATCCGTCTACATCAAGCCCCCATCACATCGCCCAGAGGGGAGGTACCTCTACACAGTATTCTCCAGCCTTTGCTATTTCCCCATCTCCACCAGTACACCAAGTGCACTTCCTGCGCAATCCATTTCTTACAAGGCAACCAGAGTAACCCTTTTAAGATGCAAATCGGACCACATCATTTTTAGGTTAAAACCTTTCCTGGGCCCCCAGTGCTCCTAAGACTGTGCCCAAAATCCTTGCCAGACACCCAACTCCCAGCTTTCTGTTTGTTATTGATTAAACTCCTTCCCATATCTTGGTGCTCTGACTTGCTCTTCCCTTTGTCTGAAACAGCCTTTTCCAGGGCCTCATATAGCCCAGCATGCACGTGTGCACACATGCGCATGCGCACGCACACACACACACCCTTCCTTTTGTCTGCCTATCTCCTACCCATTCATCAAGCTCAGTTTAAATGCAATAGGTCCCTTAGAGAAACCTGCTCAGTGTACCTGTATCCTATTTTAATTAGTGATATTTTAATGTCTGCCTTCCCGCAGCAGAATATCCAGGAGGGCAAGGAGCACATCTCTGTGCTTAGTGTTATACCCCAGGACTCAGCACAGACTTTGGCCCATTATGGGTTCTCAATAAAGAATACTTAACCAAAAGAATGAAAAAGTAGGAGGGGGGATAAAAAAGGAAGAGAAGGGGGTCTGACAAACTACTCACATCCTGAAGCTTGGCCATCCTTCCTCCCCATTCTTGATGGGGCAGAAATGGGAGGAGAGGGAAAAGAGAGGAAAGAAAAATACAGCAAGGTGAAGATGGGAATGATGAGCAAGGAAGTGAAAGGCTATGACATGAGGTTTTAGACAACTCCAAACAAGTGCAATGGGACTTGGCTTTTTGGAAAAGTTAGTACTTTACGTTCCAGCTACTTTTATCTCTAAAATGCCCCAAAGGAAGACAGTATTCCAGAATATGCCAAAAGAGAAGTATGGAAAGTGGCAGGGGTTGAGTGGCGGGGGTTGAGGGGTGGGGGGAGGGAGGGGGAATGACACTAATTAGTTTTGTTTGTATGCACGCAAGTCACTCAACATTAATGGACTTGGGCTTCCTTGTCCATGAAGTTATAAAACAAGATGACGCCTGAGCTTCTTCTGGCTCCCATGTCCTGTGAGCCTTTGTGGAACCCGTGTGTATGTGTATGTGGGCTCAGAGCCCACAACAGGCACTCTGTCTTGCCTCCACGAGCACCCTAACCCCATTGTGCATGTTCCTGTGCACTGAACACCAAACAGTAACTTCCTTCTTATTTGTGTTACAACAACGCAAATCGGAATCCCTTAGAGCACACTGCAAAAATGTCATCTTTCACAGAGGGAAGAATTTAGTCTTGCCTGCACTGAGAAAGACACTTTCAAATCAAAGTTTCCTGATGGGAACAGGCATTAAAGATGGGAATCGCTTCAAGCACACAACTTGAGTGACTAAACTGATCAAGCAAAAGCAATTCAGAACAGAAATGTCTACTCTTCTAAGCCTGCCTGACAATATTTTTTATTCAGTTAAAATATTACTTTTCATATAATGGCTGAAGTTTCTCTCTATCCAACATATTTTAGACAATGGTATTTTCCGTGACTTCTTTGTGGATCCTTTTTTTTTTTTTTTTTTTTTTTTTTGAGACGGAGTTTTGCTCTTGTTGCCCGGGTTGGAGTGCAATGGTGCGATATCAGCTCACCGCAACCTCCGCCTCACAGGTTCAAGCGATTCTCCTGCCTCAGCTTCCTGAGGAGCTAGGATTACAGGATGTGCCACCACGCCCAGCTAATTTTGTATTTTTAGCAGAGACAGGGTTTCTCCATGTTGGTCAGGCTGGTCTCGAACTCCCGACCTCAGGTGATCCGCCCGCCTCGGCCTTCCAAAGTGCTGGGATTACAGGCGTGAGCCACCATGCCCGGCCTGTGGATCCCATTTTTAAGTACACAAGAGATGCAACAGAGATCATCGGAACTGTACACAGAGAGGAAATTATGTGTTCACACATGGGCAACTTCAGAGATCACTGTTTAGTGAAACAGATGCTAAATTATTTCAATCAGCAGCAGCATTTTTAACATACACCAAAAAGGCAGCAAGAATCCCCTGGAGTAAACCAGGAGCAGTTTGTTACATTGGCCCAAAGCAATGATGCTCCTATTGGTTTATTTCAGCTTAGAAGTAAACTGAAGGGTGGCAGGGCCCAGTGGCTCACACCTGTAATCCCAGCATTTTGGGAGGCCAAGACGGGTGGATCGCTTGAGGTCAGGAGTTCAAGAACAGCCTGCCAACATGATGAAACCCCATCTCTACTAAAAATACAAAAATTAGCTGTGCGTGGTGGTGCACGTCTATAGTGCCAACTACTCAGGAGGCTGAGGCAGGAAAATCGCTTGAACCTGGAAGGCGGAGGAGGTTGCAGTGAGCTGGGATCATGTCACTACACTCCAGCCTGGGCAACAGAGTGAGACTCCATTTAAGAGGATGGGAGGGGTGGGGAGGGGAGGGGAGGGGAGGGAAATAAACTGAAGAGTGATACATGATCACTGTAAAATTTGTCAACAACTGCATTGTGTTTGTGAAGGCTATTATGATAAATTTGGTGGATTTAGTCAATGCAGCTGCCCAAAGTGGAACAGTACATGCTACCAAGAAATTCTCCTCCAAGAATTTCTCTAAGATGTAGTCCAGAGCTCATATGGGCTATAAATCTGCTCATTAGTACAAGCCAAGCTCTATGAGAATTGAGTCTTCTCATTAACAGTAAGGGCCAAAACTAACAGTTGCACAGGCGATAAAAAAATTAAAGCTCAGAAATCCACATTGACATCAAAGCATGATTTCCAGACTACTTACATCAGTGTCGGGTCCCTTATCCGCACCCGGACAAGAAAAAGTAACAAATTCATGGCACCTCTTGTGGACCACAAAACAGCAAACTGGTAGAGAGAAAAGGAAACTAAAATTAGAATAGACATGATTTAACATACGAGCTTTATTTTCCAAACAGAGATACTTGCTGTTAGAAGTCAATTTAATTTCACTACAGACGGAATCTTATAAACAGCAATCAGAAGGCATTTCATTCTAGAATCAGCAACATTTGGTATTGATTAGACTCATAGATAACAGAGTCCCAAAATGCCAGCACTGACAGGGCCACAAACTGTGGCTCTTACTCTCTGAAGTTGAGGGAGAGGAGAATCAGATTGTAAGACAGTTTCCCAAAGCAGAAACCGGGAAACAAAATTTAGAACATTTTGCACCATCCTAGCCGGGCATGGCGGTTCATGCCTGTAATCCGAGCACTTTGGGAGGCCAAGGCAGGTAGATCACTTGATGTCAGGAGTTCAAGAGCAGCCTGGCCAACATGGTAAAACCCCATCTCTACTAAAAATACACACACGCACACAAATTAGCTGGCCATGGTGATGGGCGCCTGTAATCCCAGCTACTCAGGAGGTTGAGGCAGGATAATCGCTTGAACGTGGGAGATGGAGGTTGCAGTGAGCCAAGATCCATGCCACTGCACTCCAGACTGGGCAACAAGAGTGAAACTCCGTCTCAAAAAATACAATACAATACAATACAATACAATACAATACAATACAATACAATACAACACAACACAATAAAATACAATAAAATAAAATAAAATACTTTGCACCATCCTATAGCAACACACTAACACATACACATATAAATGTATATAAACATTGTATTCCATGGTTGAAATAAAATATAAAGAAAATAACTGATTATAAATGATGTGAGTATCCCTAAATGTGGGTTGCAGGACTTCCTCAGCAACTTAAAAAACTCATTCAGACACAAATGCAATCTACAGAAAACAGACCTTTGAAATGAATCAAAACAATCTTAGCAAACACCTTAACACCTTTCTGTATCTGTGTTTTTGCTACAGATTCTGTCACCAGTTGGGAGAGTTCCTGCAAATTCAGCAAAATCTACTACCCAGTAAATATTTTCAAAGCTTAACATGGTTTTGATAAATAGTCCTGAGGATGAATCAACAAAATAACTGTTATAGAAAGTAATCCCCTAAGAGGTTTTTTTTTTTTTTTTTTGAGACCAGGTCTCACTTTGTCACCCAGGCTGGAGTGCAGTGGGGTGATCTTGGCTCACTGCAGCCTCAACCTCCTGGGTTCAAGAAATCCTCCTGCCTCAGACTCCCAAGTAGCTGGGAATACAGGCAAGTGCCACCACACCCTGCTAATTTTTACATTTTTGTAGAAACAGGGTTTCACCATGTTGCCCAGGCTAGTCTCGAACTCCTAAGCTCAAGCAATCTGCCCACTTTGGCTTCCCAAAGTGCTGGGATTATAGGCATGAGCCACTGCACACGGCCCCCTGAAACGTTTGTATTGATGGTAATAAGATAGAGGACGCAAAAAATAAATGACCTAGTCTCTCTTTGAAAGCTTGAAGTCTAGCTCCAAAAAGGCATCATCTACTACTCTTATCATTTGTTGAATAATAACAACATGTTAAAAAACAGTATACCCTCAGGAATACTAGGTTAGTCATAAGTCTTTACTGCATGCTGTCATTTGATTTTATGTCAGCTCTGAAACCCATGTTGAAATTTGGTTGCCATAGTGGCAGTTTTTGGAGATGGGATCCTTGCGGGGTAACTAGGCCATGAGGGCTTTGCCCTCAGGGGTAGAATTAATGTCATTACAAAAAGGTGAGTAGAGCCCCCTTTTGTCTCTTTGCCCATCTGCCTTCTGCCACATGAGGACAAGGTCTTCCTCCCCCTGGGAGCATGCAGTAAACAGGCCCTTGCTCAATGCTGGCACCTTGATCTTGGACTTCCCGGCCTCTAGAACTGTAAGAAAACAAATTTATGTTCTTTACAAATTACCTAGTCTCAGGTATTCTGTTATAGCAGCAAAAATGAACTAAGACACTGCACAAGGAAGGTTAGAGCTTCCCAAATGTGTGGCTCATACGCTATTTTCTCCTCTCACCAATGATAATACAGTTCCCTGCACATATGGCAGTAGATACAGAAGACCAAAGAGGGTGAGTCATTTCCGTAGGTGGAAGAGGGTGGCAGGATGGCTCAGAGCTGAAATCCCAAGAGGAGCCCAGAGTACTGAGAGGGCTGTGAGTGGCCAGTAAGTTAATGGGTGCAGCACACCAGCATGGCACATGTATACATATGTAACTAACCTGCACATTGTGCACATGTACCCTAAAACTTACAGTATAATAATAAAAAATTAAAAAAATTAAAAAAATTTAAAAAAAAAAAAGAAATTCAGAATAGCCTCGGAAATCACTAAAAGGTTCTGAACCAAGAGTAACACAGACAAAAACAGTGCTTTAGAAGTGCAAATGGTGGTAATAGGAAGAATTCAATAGAATAGATTGAGGCCTACAATGCCTCGTTAGAAGCCTCTTGCATAGTCTAGGTATGAAAGTAATTGGCCATCATCATGCAGGCTGCTAAGAAATGGAAGTAACAGAGGCCAGGGAAATTACACAAGAACGACGAGACTTGCTGACTGACCACACAGCACCATTTACTGAGCATCCTATCGCGTACCAGGCTGTTGCTGTTGTTGTACTGGGTCCCTTCACATGCATTAGCAAATTGAATCCTCCTAACAATGCTCCTTCATGTGCTGCAATATATATATTTTATGGATGGGAAAATGCTGCCCAGATCCCCCGCATCTAGCATGCTGTACAACAGTATAGTGAATGCTTGTGAACGGGAGACAGGAAGGGAGGCAGGGAGGACAGACAGATGGACAGATGGATAGATGAATGAACCAACAAACAAAGGATGGTCTTTCCCAAGGTCGAGTCACCGTGTGATGGAATCAGGATTCATGCTAAGAGTTGCTGGACACCACGGCCCCCTCTCCTTTCATCATGTCATATGCGCTGGCAGGATTTCCAGAGCAGAAAGGATATACAGCTGATGCCAATATTTTTTACACGGGTAACAGGAAAATGGGTACATGACAAAATAGACACACACACACACTCACAAATATACCTACATAGATATACACATATACAAAACCCAGAGGATGAAGATATGTTATATTAGGGAAATAGAATCATGGATAATTCTTTTTAAAGAGTTTTCTTTTAAGGTAATCATAATATAATGTGATTGTAAAAATACACTTTTTAAAGGTACTCATGATACCATTTCACTGTAAAAATATACATTTTAAAAAAGAAAATGCATGCCTGGCATTGAGCAGACAAAGAGCCAGATAACCAAACAGGAACCATCCACAGAAAGGTGACAAGTGGAGATCTCTTAAAGCAAGCATCCCTTTAGAGGGGGAGGTGTGCTGGGTGAGGGATCCTGCTGGCTGCGGAGCATGCTGGCCCCACCTGTCTGCCCTGCACAGTGAGGGGCAGGAGGAGGTGAGTGTGAATCAAAGAAAACAGCCCTCTTGGCTGCCCAGGCAGCACGGAGACACTCAAAGGGCAGTGCTTAGCTCCTACAAGCCCTGAGAGAAGTGGCCTTTCTCCACTGTGTTTCTGCTAAAAGCATCTTGATTGCAAAACTCTCGAAGGATGGATAATAAAGCCGTGCTGTGATGGCACAAATTAATCTGATCTGCTCTCTCTCCCCAGGCACAGAGTCATCTTTCATCCACTGGAATTAGAAAGATAAATTACCAAAGGAAAAAGGTTACAGGGGCATTACTTCCTCATCACGGTTTATTACAGTTGCAGTGTTTTGGTTGGAAAATAAGCATTCTTATTCCCTACTTAATCGTTCAAACATTTGGGCCTTTCATCTCTTTTTTAAAAAAAAACCATCTCCACATTCAGATGAACACTGTTAAGAAAACTCACACTTATCAAATCCCATGGAAGACTAGTTTGCTTTTTGTATCTGTTCTTTCTGTCTACGATTTACAGGTCAATGCAATTATATATCTACAGCTGCAAGTATTTCTACTGTACACCTCAAAAAATCTCTTATGCCAAATTTTATCCTAAGAAGACCCAGGCCCTCATTATCCAGTACAATTTGCAGGGGCAGCAAAAAGCTTTACCTATCCCAAAATAATTTCCTCCTAACCTGCCTTAACTACCCGCTCCCCACCTACCTTACATGAAAGCTTCCCATTTGAAGGACTGGATTCACCCTATGAGAGGCAGACAAAAGGGCCATGTGTTTCCAGACAGCCACTCATAGACACGTTATCTGAGGGATAAAGAGCCCTCTAAGCCTACTTGAAGACTCAAAATTCAGAATGGATGATCTCCAAAGGAAGAAGAAACAGAATGTGCCCAATCCTGGGTGACTAAGGAGAAAAAGTGTAGATGCCCCCTCTCCTCCCCAACATCCCCACTTACCGTGAGGGAAGCAGGAAAGAGGAGCTTGGAGGTTGGCTGATGCTTGCTGCATGCAGCATGTGCCTGGGAAAGCCTGCCCCAGAAAACTGAGCAACAGCCAGAGGTTCCAAAAATCACAGATGGCTGGCCTTGATCTTTGGGTCCAAGTTCCAAACTAAATTGGGTAATGCATATTTTGTAAGATAATCTAATGAAGACATTTGAGAAGTCTTGCTAGCGTCGTTGAAAGAGGAAAAGACTGGCTCAATAAAACAAAAGGATGCATTAGGTTTACCTGGAGATGGACAACATAGGCTTTCCCTTGGCTAAAAATCAGAGCTATTGTTTTTTGTCTTTGTTAAATTTGCGGCTCTAAAGGAATTCATCTCACCATGGTATATGAAGCAAAGGAAATTGGAGTAAAGAGGTAATAAGGTGGTACCTGTTACATAGCAAACCTTCAACAAACGTCTGCCTGACCATGGTAGAAGGAAGGCAACTTAAAGACAGCAGCCACTCAGCTGGAAGGAAGTGGAGACGTGTCATGGAAGATTCTACCCGATAATTGTCATGCGGGCCACTCTTGGTCCTTAAACAAGTGTTTGCTCAAGCAAGCACAGGCTATCCAACAAAAACTCACTCAGAGATGGAGCCTCATCTTCAAAGACTTTGGGTCACCTCTGGTTATATAACCCAATGAGAGGTTTTAAAACAGGACGCTATCCTGCAGCTTCCAGTCACAAAGTAAATCTTCATTCAATTATTTTCTAAGCACAAAATCACTTTCTCTAATCCTCTATGTGATATGCGTCTGCTCCCCAGCAGTGATGGGTGACACAGGAAATGCACAAATCACACTGAACAAATGACATGGTGAGACAAAAAAATAATAAAGACCACAGACTTGGCCAAATAACAAATACTGACATTACCTTAAAACTGAGAACACCAAATCTAGTGATCCATATTCCTTGCTAATCTTGCTTATGGAAGTAAACTAGATGGAAATTATGGAGAGTTTTCACCACTTGTCGAAAGTATATTTCAGGAACAGAACAAGTAACAGTCACCTGTGTTTGGCTCAAGAATTCATACAGCCAGAAGCTCTGGGTCATGCCTGTAATCCCTGCACTTTGGGAGGCTGAGGTGGGCAGATCACTTGAGGTCAGGAGTTCGAGACCACCCTGGCCAATATGGCAAAACCACATCACTACTAAAAATACAAAAATTAGCAAGGCGTGGTGGCTTGTGCCTGTAATCCCAGCTACTTGGGAGGCTGAGGCAGGAGAATCGCTTGAATCCGGGAGGCAGAGGTTGCAGTGAGCTGAGATCACACCACTGCACTCCAGTCCAGCCTGGGTGATGGAGCAAGACTCCATCTCAAAAAACAAAAAAAACCAGGAGATTGAGATCATCCTGGCTAACACGGTGAAATCCCGTCTCTACCAAAAAATACAAAAAATTAGCCGGGCGTGGTGGTGGGCACCTGTAATCCCAACTACTTGGGAGGCTGAGGCAGAAAAATTGCTTGAACCCAGGAGGCGGAGGTTGCAGTGAGCTGAGAGCCTGCCATTGCACTCCAGTGTGGGCAGCAAGAGCAAAACTCCATCTCAAAAAAAAAAAAAAAAAAAAAAAAAAAAGAGTTCTGGAAATGGATGGTAATGACGGTCGTCTAACACTGGGAATGTACTTAATGCCACTGACGTGTACATTTGAAATGGTTAAAATGGTAAATCTTATACATAACCTACTATAAAAATTTTTTAACTTATCAACCTAGAGCAATATTTATGAAATTATAAATAAGAGGAATAGGAAGAGGCAGTAAAAGCCTTGCTTATATAGAGTTTTTATGATTACTTGTGTTCATAATTGAGTTCATTATGACATCAAGAAAGAGTATTTGGGCTGGGTATAGTTGCTCACACCTGTAATCCTAGCACTTTGGGAGGCCAAGACAGGCAGATCACTTGAGGTCAAGCGTTTGAGACCAGCCTGGCCAACATGGTGAAACCCTGTCTCTACTAAAATTACAAAAATTAGCTGGGTGTGGTGTTGCATGCCTGTAATCCCAGCTACTTGGGTGGCTGAGGCAGGAGGATGGCTTGAACTCAGGAGGTGGAGTTTGCTGTGAGCTGAGATCACGCCACTGTACTCCAGCCTGGGTGACAGAGTGAGACCCTGTCTCAAGAAAGAAAAAAAAAAAAGAAAGAAAGGAAGGAAGTAAAGGGAAAGGAAGGAAGGAAAAGAAAGAAAGAAAAGAAAGGATGAAAGAAAGAATCAATTTGCTTCCATTCTATAAAATTCTAAATAAAATCAGTGCTGGCATAAAGTGGAGACAAAGGGAAAATTCAGACTGAAGAGCAAAGGACTCACATAATCTTTGAGGATTAGAGATGTGTTCCTTGCACCCTCCCTGCTCGCTTGAGCACATAATTGTCAATAATGATGGTGGAAGTGAGGCCCCTCAGGCTGCAGGCTTGGCTTTCCTGCCAAACTACTGAGACATTTGGTCACTTAATCTATATGCAAAATGGGTTCATCCCTATTTACACGTAACACGGATTGCTATATTCATTGAGGGGGGGAAATATATATATATATGCACTGCTAAGGGTCATTTTCCATTTCTCCTTTGAAAAATAATTTCCTTTCCTTTCACCCTCAAGTCCATGTCATTTCAAATTCAGGTCACAGGCATGTAAAATGGAACACAGGCATAGAAATTCCCTATTACCCAAAATTAATGAAGAAAAAGCCATTATGTAACAAATTCTGAATTCTGGAAAGAACCTACTAAATATAATAGACTTTGTTTAGAAGAGAAGACTGGTAGCTGAGCTTCCTTGAATTCTTTTTTTAAATACAAAAATGGTTGCCATCACGTGATATGGTTCTAATTAAATTTTGCTTAGCTGGAAGGAATTAATGAAAGGCAACGTCACAGCAGAATATAATGAAAGGAAAATCTCTAAGGCAAGTCAACTGCTTTCAGCTTTGTAGGGAAAGTAATGAAAAAGTGAGCTTATATTATATCTGCATGTTAAAAGAAAATTATTGGTTTCAGATTTGTAACAATGCAAACAGTCTTCTCCTGGGATACACATTAAAAGTTGTATGAGAACAAATCAAATAAATGCGCTCTATCACATATTATAAAGAATGTCATTCTTCATACAGCACCTTGATTCTGCCTTTCAGCATCTGTGCACGTGCTCCCAATGAACTCTTTCAAAAATCCAGTATTCCCAATTCTAAGCAGGTAAGCCTCTTTCCCCCTTTAGAAGATTCATCTTTAATTCTTCCCTTGCCTTCTTTTTCTCTAATTTCAGCAAAGACTACTGAGCATCTTTTGTGCATTCTTTCCTGGTTGGACCTGAGATATACTTTGAAGACACGGCTGAGATTGAATGTGGGATGTGAAGGAAAGGTGAGTCAAGAATGGCCCCCAGCTTCCGGCCAGAGCAATTGAGTAAATGGTGTTACCATTCTGCAACCAAGAGGTGAGCCTTATGATGAAACTGAGAGTACAGAAGACTCAGAGGAGAAAGAAAGAAACCAGATCTTGGCGTCAGCAAGACTATCACCTTCAGACTGCTCAGTCACGCGAACCATTAAATACCCTTTAAAAATGTCATTTTCTTCATTTACATACCATATAATTTAATACACTTGAATCCACAAAGTCATATCATACATGCTTTTATTGTTCACGCCAGTTTGAATGAGTTTTCTGTACTTTCCACAGAAAGAATTCTAAATACTAAAAGGTAAATTGGCAGGTTGTAGAAAATGAACAGAGAAGACCAAGGGGCAAGTTAAGAATTAACTTGGACTTGGGGACTTACAACCTGAGTATTATACGAGCTCAAAGAGGAGAAACTACTCTTCATGTTGTTTAAACAGGGGTTTTATGCTACAGGACATTATGGTCTGGACAAAATTTTGGGGTAAGACCTCCAAAGCACAGACAACAAAAACAAAAACAGACAAATGGGATTATATCAAGCTAAGAAGCTTCTGTGCAGCAAAGGAAACAAAGTGAAGAAACAACCTACAGAATTGGAAAAAATATTCTCAAACTCTTCACTCAACAATTTTAAAAAGGGCAAAAGACCTGAATAGACATTTCTCAAAAGACGACAAACAAATGGCCAACAGGTAGGAGAAAAAATGTTCAACATCACTAATTATGAAGGAAATGCAAACGAAAATCACAGTAACATCTCACCACAGTTAGAATGGCTATTATCAAAAGGACAAAAAAGAACAGATGCTGGTGAGGATGCGGAGAAAAGGGAAGGCGGGGATGCTGCTGGTGGGAATGTAAAGTGGTAGAGCCACTACAGAAAGCACTATGGACGTTCCCAAACAACTAAACACAGAGCTACCGTAAGATCCGCCAATCCCACTGCTGCGTATACATCAGAAAGAAAGGAAATCAGTCTACCGAAGAGACACCTGTAATCCCACATTCACTGCAGCACCATTCACAATAGCCAAGATACAGAATCAACCTAATGCCCATCAACAGATGAATGGATAAAGAAGATATAGTATGTCTACAAAATGGAGTATTATTCAACCATAAAAAAGAATGAAATACTATCATTTGCAGCAACATGAATGGAACTGGAGGTCATTATGTGACATGACATAAGCCAGGCACAGGAAGACAAACATCATATGCTCTCACTCATATGTGGGAGCTAAAAAAGCGGATCTCACAGAGGTAACAAGTAGAATGGTGGCTACTACCAGAGGCTGAGAAGAAAAAAGAGGAGAAAAGGATGAAAATCGGTTAGTTAACAGGTTCAAAAATGCAGTTAGATAGGAGGAATAAGTTCTAGCAATCAATAGCACAGCAGGGAAATTATAGTTAATAACTTATTATATATTTCAAAATAGCTAGAAGAAAAGATCTGTAATGGTCCCAACACAAAAGATAAATGTTTGAGATGATGAATATTTCAGTTGCCCTGATTTTATCATTACACATTGTATGTAGATATATAATAGTTGTACATATTTTGGGGGTGCATCTGATATTTTGGTACCTGTGCACATGCTTCTAATGAACTCTTTGGATGGTATTTTGATACCTGTATCAAAATATCAGATGTACCCCCAAAATATGTACAACTATTATATATCAATAAAAAATAATGAAACAATAAATAGGGGTCTCAATTTGAGAAAAGTATAATAATATGCTGCTACGTCACCCAGATAGATGTGTCAGGCAAGTAGGTGGAAATTAAAGGTTAGAGGCCAAAAGACAACGGGGGACTGTGGACCAAGCCATGAGAGGTGTCTTTATGGTGAGGGAGAACTGCAAGGCGAGTCCTGGAAACACCCAAGTTTTGTGGTTGATGGTAGAAAGGATGAGGCTGTCTGAGGGGTGGGAAGAGTCAGGAGAGAGCAGGGGGGCTGGAGAGGGCTGAGGGAAGAAAAATCTCAAGAACAGTCAGGCAATCACCAGTATAAAAGATTCCTTACAGAGCCAAGGAGAGAAGATGAGAATGGTGATGGGATGTGGTCATTACTCGTCCATGATGGCCCAGAAGCCACACACTTAGAAGGTTGCAGATGATGACAGCGACACGTCTGCCAACAGATAAACAGTCTCCTTCTTTTGCTTATTTCAACTTATTCCCATATTCAACTCAGAACTACAATGAAACAGATTTTTCTCATATCGACTAAGAATATACATGAATGAAATCTTGAGTACCTGTAGCATAAAAGGGTATGTGCTTTATGGAAACAACAACAACAACAACAAGAAAAAAAACTCTTCAAGATAAGTATATGACAAATCATGCAAAAATACGTAAAGAGAAACCCAAAGGTTTGCTTTTGAAAACTCAGATCAAGCAGTGTTTGGGGGCTGACTTCAGAATCATCTGATGAGTCCAACTTTCCTTTAATCTCGTAAGGGCATAAAGCCTTCATCACTTTGCAATACAAGCTTCATGTCTTAACACCCACAACCCAGTGTGCATGTCAGGTTTCCTCATTTTGACCCTAAAAAATAATTATTGCAACACTTTCTACACAAGGGTTTATCATGACTCTAATATCAAACTTCTCTCTGCAGTATTTTTAAGGATTTTATTTTTTAGTCTGGAATTACTTAAACTGGGGTTTGAGAGTGAGTTGCAAGGAGCAGAGGAGGCTGGACTGGGCTTTAGGACTGTATGCTCTGCCTTCTCTCTCTCTTGCCTTCAAGTCCAAGGCCTCCTCAGTGTAGCGGAACAGGACTTGTTCCCCCTGCTTCAATGTCACTCACATCTATAAGCATGTAGGTCTGCCGGCAGTATGGACATCTGAGACTGCAGTCTCTTTCTTCAGCAAAATGTGTAGCACTTTAAGTTTCACAGCAACCCCAATCTTCTCCCAAATGGCAGGCAAAACAAAGTGTGGTTCCAGAATTCTGAGAGGATGGAAGGTAGTCAAAACACTCCGAACTCAGGCTTCCATTCTCACTTAATGCAAAAGAAGAATGAGCTCTCACAGCATGGATGAAACCTCTCCACCTCGCTAAGGGCATAAGCACTTAGCACATTAGGACAGTCCTGCCTCTTGGTGGGGTTGCAGACATGCTGCACAGGATCTAAATGTGAGAGAAAATACCCTGGAAACTGTGAGAAGCAATGTACCTTTCAGGGTCTTTTTATTTCTTTTTTCTTACCTCTAGAGCTAAATGTGTATTTTTCTGAGCGTGTCTCTGTATCTTTCTATGCAAGGTTTTGGGGGAGCATCGTTCATTATTTTATTCATTCAATTATTCAGCAAATGTTTACTGATGTACACTCACTATATACCAATTCCCTATAAGGTATGAAGGTAACTGGGGGACCAAGACACAGTTTCTGCCCTCGAGGAGCTCAGAGTTTAGTTAGGGAGGGAAACGTGGTAGGGAGGGAAATGTGTAAAGGAACTGGTGTCTCTCACATCCTCTCTCTTCCCATCCCCACCCTCCCCACTCCTCCTTTATCTACTGCTTTTCCTTCTTTAAATTAATTACAATGTAAAAGCCAAGGTGTATGTCCTAATACTTATCATTAAGTAGTTTTACCTTTCTCCTCAATTTCAACAGTAAGAAAGTATGACATTATATTTCTCTAACTTAAAAAAAATTACACAAGTGAAATAACAGGATATCTGCAATTCCTTAATAAGACTCCAGCAAGAAAAACATGTGGAGAGAAGATGGATGAAACAAGATTGGTAATAGTTGACAATTATTAAAGCTGCAAGAAGAGTATATGGTTTTTATTAAACTATTCTCTCTGCTTTTCCAGATACATGAAAATGTACATAATAAAAAGCTAAAACATAAATACATTAGTTAGATTGTATTTTACAAATGTGGTCAAACTCTTTTTCACCATTAGCTGAAGGACACTGGGAAATTATTGAATCACTATGGACAAAGAGCTGGTCAGAAAAAAATAAGAGAAGAAACCTGAGAAATAAGTTACTTTTATATGACATATGTCAAAAACAGTCCCCCAAATTCTTTCATATAATTTAGGATCTGACAACAGTTGCCTTTCTTGATAGTCTCTGATAACACACTCAATGCAATTTACTATTATTTCTACCCATCTCTCCTACACAGAATTGCCAAATAAAAATGTCATCTGATTATTTCAGGTATTAGCTATACTCTTAGGAGTTGAACTGTGATATGGTTTGGCTGTGTCCCCGCCCAAATCTCATCTTGAATTGTAGCTCAAATAATTCCCACGTGTTGTGGGAGGGGCCCAGTGGGAGACAACTGAATCATGGGGGTGCTTTCCCCATACTGTTCTCGTCATAGTGAATAAGTCTCACGAGATTGGACAGTTTTATAAGGGGTTTCCCCTTTCGCTTGGCTCTTCTTCACTTTCTTGCCTGACACCATGTAAGACGAGGCTTTCGCCTTCTGCCATGATTGTGAGGCCTCCCCAGCCATGTAGAACTGTGAGCCCATTAAACTTATTTTTCGTAATAAATTACCTAGTCTTGGGTATGTCTTTATCAGCAGCATGAAAACGGACTGATACAAATTATCCCCATAAAATTCATGTTGATGTTCTAACTTCTAGTACCTCAGAATGTGATCTTATTTGGAAAAAGGGCTGCTGCAGATATAATTAAAGAAGATGGGGTCACACTGGCATAAGGTAAGGCCTCTAATCCAATATGACTGGCATCCTTACAAAAAAGGGAAATTTGGACTGGGTGCGGTGGCTCACTCCTGTAATCCCAGCACTTTGGAGGCCAAGGCGGGTGGATCACGAGGTCAGGAGATTGAGACCATCCTGGACAACACAGTGAAACCTTGTCTCTACTAAAAATACAAAAATTAGCTAGGCGAGGTTGTGGGCACCTGTAGTCCCAGCTATTTGGGAGGCTGAGGCAGGAGAATGGCGTGAACCAGGAGGCGGAGCTTGCAGGGAGCTGAGACGGCACCACCACACTCCAGCCTGGGCAACAGAGACTCTGTCTCAAAAAAAAAAAAAAAAAAAAGGCGGGGGGAAATTTGGACATAAACACACCCTGGGAGTACTCATGTGAAGATGGAGAAAGACTGGGGTGATGCTTCTGCAAGCCAAGGAATGCCAAAGATTGCCGGGAAACCACCAGAAGCCGGGGGAGTCATGGAACAGATTCTTTCTTGCAGCTCTCTGAGGGAACCCACCCTGCCAGCATCGAGCCTTTGGAACTGAGGCAACACACTTCTGTTGTTTAAGCTGCCTGGTTTGTGGTAATTTGTTATGACAGCCCTAACAAACTAATACATGCAACAAGGTGGTTTTTAGAAAGCAAATGATTCAGTAAGTGAAAATTAAGTACTATGAACAAGAGCAAGTGGTTAGGGATTCAAGGCATTCTTCCCTGACAGCTCCAACGGGACAGCACATCTGTGTCTGTTAAAAATACCGCGGGTACCTTTAAGTCCAAAGCAGCAAAGAGCTATTACCAAACTAATGAACTAGGGTCCTGTGAATACTTCCATGGGGAGAAATAAAGGCACATAAAGATTACAGGTAAGCATAAGTGAAAAAGTTATTTAAACCTAAATCACAACTAGGAAATAGAAGTTGCCAAATTCAAAAACATCTGAGGCATTAGTATAGACTCATTTGCTCATGATTATAAATGAGTTTAATACAGTCAGAACTCTTAAGGGGTTAAATATATTACTTTAATCCAAAGTCTAATTTAAAATCATTGCCTTTGTATGTGTGTGTTCTGCCTAATACACCAGCTGGTACCTGCCGTTGTAATCATACAATGACCACATACAAGTGATGCTTGCTGGCTGGGGAAAGTACTTTCTTGATCTTTAGTGGTGAGATAAGAATGTGGGTTCCCACACAAATAATATACAGCCACCCAGAAAATTAACACTTGGAATCTTCACCTCGTACTCAGTGAAGTAATCTGTAGCATTCCTTTTTGTGAAGAACATTTCCAATTTAAAAGGTAGTAAAGATCACTGAGAGTCTGAGAATGAACTTCAGAAAGAATCCACTGGAAGGGTTTTGAAGCTATGATCCCTGAAGGGCTCTAGGTGGGCACTGGAAGGGGTGAGCAGCGAGTGAGGTCATGATTCTTCCTCGCCTCTGTTCTTCTCTTTGGGTCCTAAGCTACAGTTTTATTCTGAAGTCAATGATTTCATGCCCTAAGTTCCATGAGGAGCCATCATCCTTAGCACATATTTGTTTATTAAACAAGCCAGTTGATTGCAAACTCAAGGGCAAGGGCTTCCAAGACCCACATCTATCCTTCTAGTCTTTGCAATTTCATAATTCATACTCGATCCACTTTCTTTTTTTCTTTTTCTTTTTCTTTTTTTGAGACAGTCTTGCTCTGTCGCCCAGGCTGGAGTACAATGGCGCGATTTTGGCTCACTGCAACCTCTGCCTCCCGGGTTCAAGTGATTCTCCTGCCTCAGCCTCCCACATAGCTGGGATTACAGGTGCCCACCACCCCACCCAGCTAATTTTTGTATTTTTAGCAGAGATGGGGTTTCACCATGTTGGCCAGGCTAGTCTTGAACTCCCGACCTTGTGATCCACCCACCTCTGCCTCCCAAAGTGCTGGGATTACAGGCATGAGCCACTGCACCCAGCCCCAATCCACTTTCAAAATAGGGTTGTACGTTTGTCCATTGGTCACTCCTTCCACAGACACGCATGAAGCTCCTAGTGGAAGGCCGGAAAGTCTGGCAGGCCTGGGAAGACTACATGAAGCCCAGTCCCTTCAGGCATCTGCCTAGAAGAGATGCTGGAGACCTCGAATGCAATTTCAAAAAAGATGGTGTGGGGAGAACCAGAATTCCTTGCTCACAGTGCTGGAGGGGTGACAAGAGGAGTTGGCCAAACCTCAGAGACAGGCCTAGGAGAGAGGCGAGCAGAGAGCAGGAGCCCCGACATCCGACAGGGGGAAATGTTTCAGGAAGGAAGATGTATTCAATCGTGTCACTCTTACATGAAATCAGGAAGGAGCTGACTGGGGCAAGTCTATTAGGCCTGGGACTGAAGAGTCGTCATATATATACAGGGGTTGGCAGGAATGTAGGCAAGACAGAAACAGACAATGGATAGGGAGTACTCGGTTCACTTACCTTCTGGTCAACAAATACTTATTGAGCAATAGCTACATCCCAGATATGGTGCTGGGCCTTGGTGGTTGTAAAGATCAACTGCGCTCAGGGGCCCCCCTGGAGCTTTTAGTTTGGAAAAGAGTCACTAAGAGAACATTTCAGGATCATACAAGTGGAGGAAGGTCTTGCCAATGTAAGGTGTGAGTGCCTGGGGAACAGCCCTCAGCCCAGCCTCGAGTTCAGGGAAGACTTGTGGCAGAAATGACGCTAGTGCTGAGAATGAAAAAGGACAGCAGATCTAGGGACTTCTCCCCACCAAGACGGGCAGCCATCTGGCAGCGTTCTGCAGTAACATCTATGTAAAATCATGGAAAGAGGCTTGGGCCACCTCATGCAAACTATGGAGACGGAGTAGGTCAAAGGAAAATCAAGCACCAGGGGGAAGGAACACAATTCACATTGACCAAGAAAACGTTACCTTCGGCCATGGTTCACTGAAGGAAAGTAGGAAGCTGAAGCTGTTCCAAATATTTTACTAAACACTCTCATTTAAGAATTCAGTGCTTTTTTTTTTTTTAAGCCATATAATTACAAAGCTCCTGTGGGTGAGGGAAAAAGCATTTCATATTTAATGTTCTGGTTTGGGTTTGGTTTCAATCAGTGGTGGAATGGCCATAGAACAGTCTCAGAACCGAAAGGAGGGTGTTCAAGTTTGGTTAGAAAGGCAGGGCAGGGTACAAGTAAACACAGTACAATGTTGCTTCTGAAATCTGAGGCCACCATAACGCAGTGGCAATTTTTAATTCTTAGAGACAAATACATGTAAAAACTTTCCATAAATAAAATGCTTTCATTTTCTCATGATTACAGTGAGCTTTTGCGACAAAGCCTGGTCACATTATTATGTAAATTTTTACCCATGTAACATTTCCCTCTGCTTATCTTGGGGAACAATTCAAAAAGAAGCCATAATACACTAATTACCTCTCTTCTATCAAGTACGTTGGGAACTAATAAAACATCAGAGACGTGGAACACCACATAATTACAAAGGAATGGGGCCAGGAGCTTCCAAAAAGGAAATCTGAAGGCGTCCAAGGGATTCTAATGCCCATGGGTAACAGTGGAGAGCAACTGGGGAAAAACACGAGACAAAGGAACCAGGAAAGTCTCCATACAAAGAAGGATATGAAGGCATAGAAGCACCTGCAAATTTTAAAAACTAAAGAAAACTCTTACAAAACAAATATATTACCTTTCCAAACTGCATGCCAGAAAATATAAGGCAAAATGAATTTAAAAATAAATATGATAAATTGTTATTCAGAATTCTAAAACCAAAAAAAAATTTTTTTTCTTTTAAGTTCAGGGGTACCTACGCAGGTTACATGGGTAAACTTGTGTCATGGGGGTTTGCTGTACAGTTTATCACCCAGATATGAAGCCATGTACACATGAGTTATTTTTCCTGATCCTCTCCTTCTTCTCACCCTCCACCTTCTGACAGGCCTCACTGTGTGTTGTTCCCCTCTATGTGTCCATGTGTTCTCACTGTTTAGCTGTCACTTATAAGTGAGAACGTGCAGTATTTGGTTTTCCGTTCCTGTGTTAGTTTGGTAAGGATAATTGCCTCCAGCTCCATCCATTTCCCTGCAAAGGACATGATCTCATTCCTTTTTACGGCTGCATAGTATTCCATGGTGTATATGTACCACATTTTCTTTATCCAGTCTATCATTGATGGGCATTTAGGTTAATTCCATGTCTTTCCTATTGTGAATAGTGTTGCAGTGAACATATGTGTGCATGTGTCTTTATAACAGAACGATTTATATTCCTTTGGGTATACACCTAGCAATGGGCTTGCTGGGTCGAATGGCAGTTCTGCTTTTAGCTCTTTAAAGAATGGCCACACTGTCTTCCACAATGGTTGAACTAATTTACATTTCTACCATCAGTGTAAAAGTGTTCCTTTTTCTCCACAAGCTCACCAGCATCTATTATTTTTTGACTTTTTAGTAATAGCTATTCTGACTGGTGTGAGACGGTATTTTGTTTGATTTGCATTCCTCTAATCAGTGATGTTGAGTGTTTTTTCATGATTGTTGGCTGTATGTATGTCTTCTTTTGAAAAGTGTCTTTTCATGTCTTTGCCCACTTTTTTATGGGGTTGTTTTTTTCTTATAAATTTAAGTTCCTTATAGATGCTAGATATTAGATCTTTGCCGAATGCATAGCTTGCAAAAATTTTCTCCCATTCTGTAGGTTGTTTACTCGGTTAATAGTTTCTTTTGCTGTGCAGAAGCTGTTTAATTAGATGCCATTTGTCAATTTTTGCTTTTGTCGCAATTGCTTTTGGCGTCTTCGTCATGAAATCTTTGCCCATGCCTATGTCCTCAATGGTGTTGCCTAGGTTGTCTTCCAGGGTTTTTACAGTAAACCAAAATGGTTTTTAATCTACACTTATACACAGTGCTTCAAAAAACTTATATTTAACAATAATCATGATGTGGGGCTATTTACTGTTTTAAAAATACTACAAGTTGTTGTTGCAAGAGAAAAAGTCTATAAGGACACAGACCAACGTGATACAGGGGCTGTCTCTAGAGCAGTGTTCGGGAAAATTTAATTTCACTTTTATTTTTGTTTATCTATATTCTCTAATTTTTTTCAACCATTAATGTATTACTTAAGAAACTAAAAATCTTAACTTTAGAGCAATGTTCATAACAATGCTATTGCAATGCAAGATCCTAAAGTGTTTTATGAATTATCATTTAAAAAATAAGCTGAATATGGGCTGGGCGCGGTGGTCCATGCCTGTAATCCCAACACTTCAGAAGGCCAAGGTGGGTGGATCACCTGAGGTCAGGAGTTCAAGACTAGCCTGACCAACATGGTGAAACCCCATCTCTACTAAAAATACAAAATTAGCCAGGTGTGGTGGCACATGGCTGTAATCTCAGCAACTCGGGAGGCTGAGGCAGGAGAATCACTTGATGCTGGAAGGCAGAGGTTGCAGTGAGCTGAGATTGTGCCACTGCACTCCAGTCTGGGCAACAAGAGTGAAACTCCATCTCAAAAAAATAAAATAAAATAAACAACAAAAAAAGCAGATTCACGCACCTAGAGGAATGCACAAGTGATTATTTCTCTACTCCCTCTCACATGTGAACAGCTGATGAAAGACTGAAAAGAATGCAACCCTCTGCCTCTTACCTACCCACACCTTTTACAATTTCCTCCTCCTTCCCCTTTAAACACTGAAGCACTCAAAATCATCTTTGGCGAAAAGCACAGACCTGTCTCCTGGGCGCACGTCCTTAACCTTGGCAAAATAAACTTCTAAATTGATTGAGACACGTCTCGGGTACTTTTTGGTTTACAGAGGGAACAACTAAGTTGGTAAAGCTAGGTCAAACAAGAATTAGAGTCCACCAATAAATACATCCGAAAGAAGTCTGCCCAGTTAGAGAATGGGGAGTAACTGCTAACAGGTTTCTTTTTGGGGCAATGAGAATGTTCTAAAACGGACTGTGCTGATGGTTACACAACTCTGAAATTACTAGAAACCCCTGAAGTGTACACTTTAAATGGGTGAATTGTACATTACGTGAATTATATTACAAAGCTGTGTTTGTTTTTTGTTTTGAGATAGAGTCTCACTCTGTTGCCCAGGCTGGAGTGCAGTGGTGCAATCTCAGCTCACCACAACCTCCATCTCCCAGGTTCAAGCAATTCTCCTGCCTCAGCCTCCCAAGTAGCTAGGACTACAGGCGCCCGCCACCATGCTCAGCTAATTTTTGTATTTTTAGTAGAGACAGGGTTTCACCGTGTTGGCCAGGCTTTTCTCAAACTCCTGACCTCAGGTGATCTGCCCGCCTCAGCCTCCCAAAGTGCTGGGATTACAGATGTGAGCCACCGAGCCCGGCCACAAAGTTGTTATTTTTTAAAAGTTAAAAATGAAGCCAGGTATGACACCCTAAACAAATAACCCTTGGGTAGGCTTGCTAAGCAACGCCCCTGGCTAACATTTGAAGAACTACATGCTGCTGTTACCTTTATGCCTTATTTCCAAATTTTAAATAATTTTTCTTAACATTAACATGATATTTTTATTCCTTTTGAAGTTTCTGTGGGTTTGGCTTTGTGCTAAATGTTCCAGTCTAAGCATGGATCTTTGAAATGGCTGTATCCGTGGGCATTTATGTTTCCCAGGTGGTTTCTAATGGGCCAGAGTTTAGCAAGAAGCCCCTCGTCCTGGTAGGGTGGGTGGGACAGTGCCCTGTGTCCTCATCTTCACACCCCTATTCTCCAGCTGCATGACCTTGGGTATGTGAAGCTCACATTCTCAACTGTCTCCAACTCTAAAATGGAAATTAGCATCACCAGCCTTGCAGTATTGTTAAGGACAGACAGGATGATGTACGTGAAGCTTCAGCCTAGCCCTGAGACACAGTAGACACTCTATAAGTAATTCCTCTTCTCTTTCTCCAGATTGAAGGGAAAGCAAATTTATAAAAAGCACAGGTCTTTTAACAGGACTCCAAAATTATTGGGAACTTGCAACAAGACTGAGGGAAAGGAAATGTGGTGTATTTTTAAACGAAGAAAAAGAGACTCCAACTAACAAGAAAGTCAATGATTAGAAGAACAGGCAAGCCTGAGTCTCAGGCAACTGTAGCCTACACAGGCCAGTGAGGGGAGAAGTTTCCTCTTTATTTACTGTAAAGAGAAAACATACAAAGGAATCCAACGGCTACTTCTAGGCTGAGAGGTAATGGCAGAGAACCAGAGCTTGTGCCTCTCTCATAACCTCCTTCCCCAGCCCTCCCAGTTCCACCCAAAGGCCAGGCGCTGGCAGGGTTAGACCAGGCAGGGCTTTGGCTGGCATTCTCTCGGGGCTCCTCATGGCCTCCCTCTGAGCCCAAGCTCTCCCGTAAATCGGGAAATCCAGCTTGACCGGGACAATGGCAGGAAGTGCTGCGCAGCAGAGAGGCAACATGCCCCCAAGCACCAGGCTTGCAGAGCTTGGGCCCGCCATCCCCTCTTCAACACCAACAACTGAAGGCCCTCAAAGTGTGACCACGTCCATCTAAAGGTAGAAAAGGTAGCAGAAACCAAAGCCTTTTCCAGTCCAAGAGTAGAAGAAAATTGGCCGGGTGTGGTGACTCACACCTGTAATCCCAGCACTTTGGGAGGCCGAGGCAGGCGAATCACTTGAGGTCAGGAGTTCAAGACCAGCCTGGCCAACATAGCAAAACTCTGCCTCTACTAAAAATACAAAAAAATTAGCCAGGCCTGGTGGCAGGCACGTGTAATCCCAGCTACTCGGGAGGCTGAGGCATGAGAATCGCTTGAACCTGGGAGGCAGAGGTTGCAAGTGAGCAGAGATCACACCACTGTGTTCCAGCCTGGGCGGCAGTGCAAGACTCCATCTCAAAAAATAAAAACTAAAAAATAAGAAGAAAATCAGGTATAATAATATTTAAAAAGGACCTCTCACAATTAGGGAGGAAAACCTTCACTGACCACAAGCAAAATCTCTCGTTCCACAATTATGTGTGATAGCACTCAGTCCCCTGGGCATTAATCAGTTCCTACAATGTGCAAGTATCTGTATCTGTAAGACACAGATACAAAGAAGACCTTCTGACAAGTACCCACGATAAAAGGTATCCGCATTAAATGTGAGCTGAAAGGGGGATTGCAAGGAGAGGTAACAGGCTGCTATGAGGCTTCATTTTCCATACCTCGATGAACTCACACAAGGCAAATGTCTCAAATGGGAAACGGGAAGCTGGGAAAGACAGTACACATCCTGCATGACTAAATTAGAAACCAACAGGAAAATCCAAAACTGGACCAAGCTAACAGCGATCAAGACTCCACTGAGTAATAAGGATCATTCGAAAATCCCCATACCTAGCTTCAAAACTACAGAAATGCAGATCAACAGCACCACAGATGAAAAGACTGAGGCATTTTAACAAACACATTAATGAGGTGCCATGGCTGCCGAAAGAGCTACTAGAAGAGACTGCATTAACAGAGGTATATTATCTAGGATGGAGGAGGTGAGAGTTCCATACAACAAATCTTTATTTACTCCTCCTGAGACATGGTTCAGGGTTCCAAGCCCTCATTGTTGTGGTTGCAGCCTCTCTCTGACGTAAGTTTTCCAACGACAAGAGAATGAAACTGGAAACCACTTCCTAAGAGGAGTGGGGGATTCACCTGAAAGGGAAGACAGCTTGCAACTTAGCTGTCTTGCAAATACCTGAAGACCTGATATTTGCTGGAAGGATTAAGCTTGTTCTGTTTGTCCCTGAAGGATGGAAATCCTGCAGAAACAAAGGGTGGAGGTTACAGGGTATCAGATTTCAGCTCACTTTCAGAGAGAAAGATGTAAGGTCTGCGTGGAAATGGAGAAGAGAGGACTGAGTGGTCACCAGGGCTGTTGCTGCTGCAGATCCTGCATAACTGCTCCATGTGAATACTGGGGAAAGCATCCACATACTCTACATGACCAAGGTTACGCGCAACACACAAACCTTTTTCTACATCCATCCTGAATCCTAAAACTACCGAATTCAACCACATTGAGAAAAAGCTTTAGTTGTTGTTAATAATTACTTTAAGTTGAGGAAATGGGCTTCCGGTATAATAAAACACAGCCAAAGGATTCTTCAGAAGAAGAAAAGACAGAGAGCGCTTTATTTCAGGCAAGTGCAATATCTGCAGCACATTTTACAGCTGAAGGTGGAATATGGATCTTGAAGCAGCAAACTTGGTCCTTTTCCATTGGATTCATTACAACGATTAAACTCTTCTGGAGCCCTAAGCACACTGCCACCCTCAGCCATTTTACAAGAGTGTAGCTTAAAAGTGTCCTTTTCCAATTTGCATAACAATAGCAGCCTTCCAGCTAGGCTGACGCCTCTTCCCAGCAAATGTATATAGATACAACATTGTCTGGGCATCAGGCAGGAGAGCTCCTTAGCCAGCAGCCCAGGGTCCCCATCAATTTTTAAAGCTCTCATTCATGCATGCACATACACAAGAAAACAGAGACAATGTCACTGGAAAGTTCTGAACATGTCAATAGCACCATCGGTGTTTGGGTTCCTCCCCATCTGGGTGTGTTGCTGCAGAAGAATAGGTTAAATTGTATAATGTTAGGTCACTTGAACTTGATAGGACCCATGAGAAAATAAGGATCAATGATAAGAGTAATAGTCTTCATAATACTGATGGTAGTAATAATCTTCTTCATAAATGATTTTATTTATTAAGGATGAGAAAGAGTGATGTGGCAAGAAGTAGTAAATTGCAAAGTCATGCAGTTCGTATGTGTGAGACTGAGCTTGAATCCTGATGGTCTGGCTTGAGCTTTTTTGTTTTTTTTGAGATGGAGTTTCACTCTTGTTGCCCAGAACCAGACTGGAGTGCAATGGCGTGATCTCGGCTCACCGCAACCTCTGCCTTCCTGGTTCAAGCGATTCTCCTGCCTCAGCCTCCCGAGTAGCTAGGATTACAGGCATGCGCCACCATGCCCAGCTAATTTTGTATTTTTAGTAGAGACGGGGTTTCACCATGTTGGTCAGGCTGGTCTTGAACTCCTGACCTCAGGTGATCTGCCCACCTCGGCCTCCCAAAGTGCTGGGATTACAGGGGTGTTGGCTTGAGCTTCTACCAAAACACTAGCTGCTAGACACTGTACTCCTTAATAGTAGCTACTGTAGTTATTATTTTGGATGATGCCGCAGTTATCATGATGCTCTCATTTTCTCTACCATCACACCTGAACAGCAGCAGAATGGGAAAGGCTGTTCTGAGGGACTCTGGTAACTGAGGGTCTAGGCTGCAAGGTGCCCCCTTCGTGAAGGAGGGCTGTTACAAGGGAAGGGCTGGAGTCCAGGTGTGAAGGCAGAGTCTGAAATGGGCACAGCGGCTCCAGCTGAAAGGAAGAGATGGGTAGGAGAGTGTTTCATGTGAGCAAGCAGGGGCGAGTCCGTGCAATCCACATGCGTGTGAAGGGGTAAGCAAGGTAATGGGGAAACACAGAGATTGAGGCCAATCCCAGAGACTGAGAATCCTGGCCCAGGGCAGAGGGAGCAGGTACAAGCATCAGAGCTACAAAGATCCAAAGTCTAGGTCAAAGGAGTGAGCCACTGGGGGAGGCAGCCCGCTGCACAGTCAGGTAAAAATATGCAATACTGGAGCAGGAGAGGAAGGAGGAGTGGGTGAGTGGGGGAGTGGAGGAGTGGGGGAGTGGAGGAGTGGGGGAGTGGAGGAGTGGGGGAGTGGAGGAGTGGAGGAGTGGGGGAGTGGAGGAGTGGAGGAGTGGAGGAGTGGGGGAGTGGGGGAGTGGGGGAGTGGGGGAGTGGGGGAGTGGAGGAGGAGAGGTGGCTGCAGGGCATGGGGCAATTCCTCCGTAATGGTAGCTCCTGTGGTTATTATTTTTGGTGGTGTTACAGTTACGATGATGCTCTAAATTTCTCTACCATGCTCTGGACAACAAGCCATGCTTAAGGGCTCTGACTAAAGCCTGGCAGAGAACAAAGGCTGCCTCATTCACCTCCACAAATTAGGCAAGTTCAGTCGGAGGCAGAAAAAGCTATGGTCTCTTTCAAAGGCACTGAATTCTCTGAAAATGGAAAAATTACCTATAGTCATTTCCCATGGAACTTGAGATTCTCCTGCTACTTTATATGTGGGATCCTGACATAATCCCGAAAGATCTTTTCCAAAAGCCTCCTTTGCAAGAAGGTGGCTCAGCAGAGGTGGGCATTTGTGGGCTAAAGGCAGGAAAGGGATGTTACGTCTTGTTAATTTGAAGATATTCACTCCAAGTGACTTCACATCTACTCTGCTGACTCTTCACTTCTATTTTGGCAACTGAGCATTAAACCCAGGAAGGAAATATGAGGTCAATTTTGTGGAAATACCTGATAATGGATTTCTGTTCCCTTGACAAAAACAGCTCCATGGAGGTTGCCTCATTGATTATAGCAACACTTAGGCTGGGTGTGGTGGTCCACGCCTGTAATCCCAGCACTTTGGGAGGCTGAAGCGAGAGGACCACTCCTGGGCAACATAGCAAGACTTCATCTTTGCAGAAATTTAAAAAATTGGCCAGGTGCAGTGGCGCAAGCCTGTAATCCTAGCTACTCTGAAGGCTGAGGCAGGAAAGGATTGCTTGAGCCCAGGAGTTCCAGGCTGCAGTTATCTATGATGGAGCCCCTGCATTCCTGCCTGGGCAACACAGCGAAACCATGTCTTCAAAAACAAAAAGAAATTAAACTTGATCAAACTGATTGGTCAAATTTTGAATCTTCTGCTTCTAAATATTTTATAGTACTTGAATATGCATTTGCCTGGCCCCACCGACATGGTTCACAGTGACTCTGAAGGCAAGTCACTTCTCATAGCCAAATACGACTTCACTGCAACTTGTCATGAAAGCAGGCAGGCATGGGATGAAGGGCAGCATGGTAATAAAGGTAACCCTCTGTGGATTTGATAAGTCAGATTCATTTCTCACTCTTCAGCCCATTTTTAAAAAGTAACTTTCACTGTTGCTTTATATCCCAGATGCAAAAAAAAAAAAAAAATTAGAAAACAGTCCATTCAATTTTCCAAATTAGTCAGACTCACCCGTTTGAAAATGTGTTTTATATTTGCTCTCCCCTAAAATCATGGAAGGCTGCAAAGTGAAGTTCTGCTCAGTGATGACTACTTTTCCTTGTGGACTGTACTGTCTACAACACACTGTTGCAACTCAATTCCACTCAGGATACCTTCAGTGGCCACCTAACCTGAGGGACTTCACAAGCTAATTAGCAGACAGACACAACGCACATCCAACAATGATAAATGCTCTCTTAGAAGCACAAGTTGTCAGTCGCAGTTACAATCTATGGCATTGCCAGAGAACACAGTTCAAAGTATACTTGATATGCGAGAGTATCCAATCTTTCTTTGTGATGTATCACTTACTGAATGCCACCAACATAAAATAAACTTTGCTCTGATGAATGCTACTTATAGAACAAAATTGAGGAAACGCAATATTAGGTCATCAAATGCTAAATTAACCTGAAGTTTCAGGAATTAGAGAATATGTCCTAAATGAAGCTAAAGCTCTTGTATATATTCTCATGCTCTGCAACTTGCAGAGCACTTTGTAGAAGTGCAATTAAAAAAAAAAAACTAAACTAAAAAAAAAAAAAGGTTCCCAAATACAGGCCAAAAATAAGGAAAGGCTAAGAAAAGGGCATATTTCTTTTCTCACTTGAGATATAACCTAGAGGGCTGTCTAATTATACACACTCTTTGTTGGAGATGCTAGTTGTTGTCTAATCAGCCTACAAGGGGGGAAGCCGATTTGAAGATCACTTTTCAAGTTTTAATTCACTCTGTTTCCTCTTCGACTCAAGTGGTTAAACATTTGTTTCAGAGTTGCATCTCATTGCCTCTGCTCGTCTCCCTAATAATTAAATCCTAGAATGTCAAGTCCTTCAAGACCCTTTCAAAAGGGCAATTCTTGGTATTGAAACAAAGGGCTGACTGTGCCCTTTAAGTGTGAATTGCATCGACACGTGAGGAATTACCACGTCTGCACAGATCAGGTCCCTAAAGCCAGGCGGGGCCAGGTAGCTCTAAGTGCCCTTCAGTCTCTGCCCTGTAAAAAATGCAAACTGGAGCCGGGCACGGTGACTCACGCCTGTAATCCCAGCACTTTGGGAGGCCAAGGCAGGTGGATCACCTGAGGTCAGGAGTTCGACACCAGCCTGACCAACATGGTGAAACCCCATCTCTACTAAAAACACAAAAATTAGACGGTCATGGTGGCAGGGGTGCCTGTAATCCCAGCTACTCAAGAGGCTGAGGCAGGAGAATCGTTTGAACTGGGATGGCGGGTGGCGGGGGTGGGGCGGTGGCAGAGGTTACAGCGAGCCGAGATCGTGCCACTTCACTCCAGCCTGGGCCAAAGAGCCAAACTCTGTCTTTTTTTTTTAAAAAAAAAAAAAAAAAAAAAAGCAAACTGGTTCAGGTCCATTAAGCATCAGCTCTGGAATATGTCAGGGGAATCTCCTTCATGGCATGTGACCCTGAGGTTTCATTTCTGTGGCCTCTTCCTGGGACATGCAGCCGAGTCATGTTGTTATTTTCCCACTAAAAAAAAAAAAGTAGTGAATGTACACAGCATGCCACAAGGGACACATATTGAGGGTAATTACCACTTAGAAAGGTTAACTTTTCAAATCATCTCTGACCTTCCTAATAAAACGCTAACCCAACTGTTTCTTTCGCAGTGCTCTAAGTTTGTGGATACTCACTGGATCCTACAGGTTTATGTTTCCTCTAAGACTCTGGCCATTGGCCCTGGGTACTTCTGATTTACTTCCAAAGTTTCTCTCCTAAAAAAAACATAAATACCCCCACTTAGGGGCTGGGAGACTTAACTCAATTGAGTGTTTGCATTTTAGAAAAAAAAACAACTCAAAGCTTAAGTATTTGCAGACAGATTTTTGTCCTCCTTGCAAATGTTTCCTCAATAATACAAGTGACAGAATTAGGCAATGTGCTAGGGAGGAAGATAATTTAATGTAAAATGTCCTTTACAAGGTATCATGTGCTAGTAAATCCCAATCTACAAAATTAATTATAAACCCACAAAAATTACATAGAATAGTAATGAATTGCTCAGATACCTAGAAAGATGGACTTTCTTTTTAAATGAAGACCACTTTCACCAAAGTGCTACATTGTGTTTGTCACGTGATTGAGGGATGTTTGTTTTCAATATTATTCATTTCTATCTTATTTCCTCCAATGAGCATATGTCGCTAAAAGTTTTGTTTGTTTGTTTGTTGTAAGAAATACAGTGCTCCTCATATTTACTCCTACACTAAACAAATCATCACTCAGGCTACAGAGCAGCAAAAAACAATGGCAGGAATGTATTCCAAGCAAGCCTTTGTAAAATGATAACAGTGCACCTTTCTCTTTAGCAGATTTGTGGATCATGACTAAATGACAGCTCTTGCGGAGGGGAGAGAAGGGTGCCCCAGTGTTCTTGAGATGATGAGCGACTGGAATGTGGACAGAAACAGGAAGGAAACTGTGGCCATGGAGCCTCGCTTGCATTTCGAGGGAATAAGGCATCTGTGGGGGAAGGGGAACTAAGTGGAGCCCGGCAGAGACTTTAAATGCCATTCTCAGAGTCCATGGCCTTCTTGGCTCTGACTAGAAAGTCTATAGTTGAAAGTGGTGGCCCAGAAGGGAATTGGGCTGAGCTACTTCCCTTCAACATTCAAAGCAGAACCTTCAGGGGAAACAGAGAAGAGGATTGCAAAATAGAGAGGAATGGTGGGTAATTTCTGGAGGTGAGAGGAAGTGGTGAATGGGAATCTGGGTTTCTCCTGCATGCCAGCCACAACTTCTGTTTCTCTTCAGTTTCATTCACATTAGCTCTCACCCCTCCCACTTTCCCACCCTCCACCCTCCTTCACAAGTCCTTTACGTGTGCACTCTTGCCCTAATGCTGCCATAGTTAGCTGGTTTCAGACCACACCTTCCATTTAGAGACCTCAGACAACTCTGGGCATTTACTCTAGGTCAGCTTCCTATTGAAAAGCATACAAATATGTTGGGAACAAGAAGCAAAAACAGAAGGGTGCCCATGTTTCTCAGCCAGATAGGATCTGTCAGTTACAATAGGGTTGGACCTTAGGAAAAACATGAATTATGACTTGCCAGGAAAAAAAAAATGCATGTGCAGGAACAAGTCAGTCAGCTGACTACAAACCGCTGCACCAAGATAACAAATGTGTGCCTCCCACAGCCAGCGACCCAGCCAGCCCACACAAATGGGGACAGAGTCCTCAGCGACAGAGAGGCCCCGTGATGTTGCTGCAGGAGTGTGCATCTTGATTCAGACAAGTTCATTTCAAAAAATATTTTTCACCTGTATATCTTTTTAAGCAGGTAAATACACAGCATAGACCCAGATAAAGGAAAAAGTCATTCTGTAGTTTTCATTTCTTTAAGCTAAAATGTCAAATGGAAAATATGTGCTTTTTGACAAATGTAGCTTTATCATTTCAGAGACATCGTATCTTCACCTTGTATTTTAGTTGTGTAGAAGAAATAAAGAAGCATCAAAATGATACCCCACTGCTCCTGGAAACAGCTAATGAGGAGTTCCTAAACTAAGAGTCATTTCTGTCAAACACAAGGAAAGTGGAACTATCAGCAAGGAAAGATAACTTGTTAGTCATATAAATGCTCCTGGGAGCCATGAAAAGTTTTCTGTTGTTTTTTTTTTTTAAGTTTTTGTTTAAGTACAACCAAGGCCAGATGCAGTGGCTCATACCTGTAATCCTAGAACTTTGGGAGGCCGAGGCGGGGGAATCGCTTGAGCCCAGGGGTTCAAGACAAGCCTGAGCAACACGGTGAGACCGCATCTCCACAAAAAATTAAAAAATTAGCTAGGCATACTAGCATGCACCTGTGGTCCCAGCTACTCAGGAGGTTGAAGCATGAGGATCGCTTGAGCCCAGGAGTTTGAGGCTGTGGTGAGCCAAGATGGTGCCACTGCACTCCAGCCTGGGCGACACAGTGAGACTGTCAAAAACAAACAAAAATGTACAAACAACATTTCATTCTAATTTTTAAAAGCACTAGAGCAGGTACTATTGGTGATAGGGCTGTTTTTCTGCAAAAAAAAGTGTTTGCCCAGCTAAACAAGCATTTTGTTCACAATGAAAACTAAGCTATTATTTAGTCAAAAGCCATCATTTACAGATGAGGAAACTGAGGCAGTTTACCTTAAATCAGCCAGTTATAGCACACTATGTATAGTAACTGCTGAGATTAGCTACACAACATCCGGCTACGTAGCATGAAATGAGAGTACAGTTGACATCACTCCGTTCATACACTTTGGAATTTCTGAGATTTAACCACTCATGGTATTGGAATGTACCATGCTATGGCCTAAATGACAGTCTGTAAGCCACGATACAAACCAAAATATCTTTGCACACCACCTCCTGTGCATGAGGCAACATGCACAGTCATCCCTCTCTAAGATGCTCAGAGGAAGAGGAAAATAATGTGTTGAACAACAGACAGCCATCTCTGTCGTGTGTGTTTGCAGGGCAACGAAGCCATCAGCAAACATCTTTTCATAGTAGGTTCAGTTTGAATATGAGCATCACTTTGCTTTCATTTTCAAATTTTCTTGCTACAAGGAAAAGTGAATCATTCCATAGTTTCAAATGCCAGTCACAAATTTAAACTGAGGGCATGACTAATTTAAGTCTTTCTTTTTTTTTTTTAATGAAGGAAGAGGTCACAATTCAAATATCCACGTGGACTTCCCTTCTTTGACCCCAGCGTGAAGGAATTCGCATGTCAAAGGCTTTTACTGCTAATCTTAGCACCACTGTTATTCCCACTTGAAATAAAGTCAATTTTATTGAAAGCTGAAGTTTCAAGTTTTTGTGCATCACACCAAAAATTTAATAAAGAAAAGAATGATGTTTAGATTTTATGTGGAATACTTATCAATTCTTAACAGCACAGACTCCATCTTTGATTATTTTTAAATGTTCAGTGTGGCCAAATTATGTTAAATGGTATTTTGCCAAGAAGTTTCTTCCGTTTTGAGGTAAGGAGAAGAAAACGTGGAGGAAGAGAAAGTCACTTGTTGCTCAATGGGAACCACTTTGCAGAATAACACTGACCCCCATCTCAACTCCACAAGCAAGTTCCCAGAAAGGGCTTCCCAAGGCCCGTGGCTTGTGAGCAGTGCCGACGACCTCGAACGCAGGGCTCCCTGGGTCTGGCTTCAAACTCTTCCAGCTGGGACACCTGGGACCAAGCTCTACTTCCCCCAGCTCAGTTCCCATTAGATGCTTCCTCCACCCACACACAAGTTCTTTCCACATGTGCAGTTCACGTTCCAAAATTTCATTCACCGACTACAGAAAAAAGGTACAGGCGTCTAGAGTGAGGAGATCCAGACCCATCCTCGTGCTTCAACATATTTCAGTGACTTCTTAAAATTCTCAGTATTGGGCTCTGCACACAGCAGCTACATAACAAAACAGCTGCTGGCGCACTTGGATGTAAAATGCTTCTCTGTTTCTTCTCAATATAATGGAACTAAGAATGATTTCCTATGTCAGAGAACTATATAGCCCTACAGAAGAACAACTTTTGACTTATTGCTGAGATTACATTAGGCTATACAAACTGAGTTATCCATTAGGCTATACAAACTGAGTTATCCATGTGAAGAAACTCCTTTAAAAAAAAAAAAAAGTCAAATCTTACACAATAAGAAAGAAAGTACATGCAAATAAACAACTCCAAAAAGCATTTAAAATGTTACTGGCCTCTAAATTTCCTTGCTTGGGTGGAAAAAGGTCATGGAATGGGGATGGTTGTCTCTTCGAATTAAAGCTACCTTTGTTCATAATACCAACTTTTCTCTCTATGCAGATCTACTGTTAGAATTAAAACATACCAGGCCAGGCACAGTGGCTCCCACCTGTAATCTCAACACTTTTGAGGGGCCAAGGTGGGAGGACTGCTCAAGCTCAGGAGTGTGAGACCAGCTTGGGCAACACAGCAAGACTTCATCTCTACTTAAAAAAAGCAAAATTTAACTAGCCAGGCATGGTGGCACATGCCTTTAGTCTCAGCTACTCAGGAGGCTGAGGTGGGAGGATCTCTTGAGCCCACGAGTTTGAGGCTGCTGTGAACCATGATCACACCACTGCACTCCAGTGTGGGCAAGAGAGTTAAGACCTATCTCAAAAATTAAAAAAAAATAAAAAATAATTATAACATATCAGTTGACAAATTCCTTCCAGATTTACCACTATGATAAGTCAAATTTAAGAATTACCCAATGACATCAATTTCTTAGGGAAGCCTTGAAACAAAATTCCCTTTCCCACAAAACAAACCTCGTTTACAAAACAGCTCATAGGACTAAAGCTCTGGATAGACATAAAAGATAAACTGAAGGATTAGTCCTTCATATTCTGCAAATGTTAAGTTGTGGTTATTAAGGCTGTGAGGGTTAGCCTAGTCAAAGAGTTTCCTAGCCATTCATTTATTTACTTAAGTTATTGGTTATGTCACTGGTAAAGAAACAAACTATGTTTCTACCAAGAAACAAAAACCACCAATCCCTTTGTATTTAATTTAAAAAACCAAAACACAAAACTGTAAAACTCTACAAAATAACAAAGGAGAAAAATCTAGATGACCTTGGGTTTGGCAATAACGTTTTAGATACAATACCAAACGCCAAAGGAGCAATCTGTGAAAAAATAATTGGTAAGCTGGATTTCATTACAATTAAAAACTTCTGCTCTGCAAAAGACACTGTCAAAAGAATCAGAAGATATTATAGGCTGGGAGAAAATATTGCAAAAAATAAATCTGATAAAGAAGTATTATCCAAAATATACAAATAATTCAGCAATAGGAAAACAAACAGCCCGATTAAAAATGGGCAAAATACCTGATATCTCACCAAAGAAGATGTACAGATGGCAAATATGCATGTGAAAAGATGCTCAATATAATATGTCGTTAGGGATCTGCAAATTAAAGCAACAATGAGATACCACTACACACCTATTAGAATGGCCAAAATCCAAAACACTGACACCACCGAACACTGGCAAGGATGTGGACCAATGAGACCTCTCATTCATTGCTGGAGGGCATGCAAAATGGTACAGCCACTTTGGGAGACGGTTTGGCAGTTTCTTAAAAAACTAAACATATTCTTTCCATATTACCCCACAATTGCAGTGGGTCATATATTTACCCAAATGAGTTTAAAAAGTATGAAAACCTGCACATGGATGTTTATGGCAGCCTTCTTCATAATTGCCCCAAACTTGAAAGCAACCCTGATGCCCTTCATTAGGTGAACGGATAAACTGTGGTGCATCCAGATGATAGAATCTTATTTAGCACTAAATAGAAATGAGCCATCCAGCCACGAAAAGACATAGAAAAAACATAAATGCATATTGCTAAGTGAAAGAAGCCAATCTGAAAAGGTTACATGCTGCATGACTCCAAATACATGACATCCTGAAAAAGGCAAAACCATGGACACAATAGAAGGATCAATGGGTGCTAAGGGTTGGAGGAAAAAGAGATGAATAGGTGGAGCATAGAAGATCTCTAGGGCAGTGAAAATATACCCTGTATGATACTAGAATAGTAGCTGTATATCACGATACATTTGTCAGAACTCACAGAAGATACACCAAGAATGAACTCTTACATAAACTGTGGACTTTGGGTGATAATAATGTCAATGCAGCTTAATCAATTGCAATGAATGGACCACTCTGGTGAGGAATGATGACAGTGGGGTGCTGTGCAGGCACAGAGAAATGAGGTACAGGGGAAATCTCTGTATCTTCTGCTCAGTTTTGCTGGGAACCTAAAGCTGCTCTAAAAAATAAATTTAAAAAACAAAACAAACAAACTGGCGGGCACAGTGGCTCATGCCTGCAATCCCAGCACTTTGGGAGGCCAAGGCAGGCGGATCATGAGGTCAGGAGATCGAGACCATCCTGGCTAACACGGTGAAACCCCATCTCTACTAAAAATACAAAAAATTAGCTGGGCATGGTGGCACATGGCTGTAATCTCAGCTACTTGGGAAGCTGAGGCAGGAGAATCGCTTGAACTCAGGAGGCGGAGGTTGCAGTGAGCCGAGATCATGCCACTGCACTCCAGCTTGGGCAACAGAGCAAAACTCCATCTCAAAAACAAACAAACAAACAAACAAACAAAAAACAGAATCAAGGCTAAGAATTTCACCATATAAAATCAAATTCCTGGGTAGCTGCAAGTTTGCTCAGTTAACTCGTGTAGTTCAAGTGACTTAACTCACATAGTTCAAGTGACTCAGTTAGTCACTAGATCTTTTCTTATGGTTTCAGAGAAAAGTCAGCAAAAACTGCACATTATACGGGGCGACAGGCATGGCAGCAGTTTCTGGTGCACACGCTGCCTGTCTCCCGGTGACAGAAGATAACAGAGGCCTAAGAGCGCATATATACCTGAAGAGCCCTAAGGCTGCCACAGGAGAGTAAACAACTCCACCCAGCACTGCTCCAGGCCGGGTGAGGCAACCTCTCTGGAGTCTGAAGGCTTAAAATTGATTTGGGGGAAATAATTTATTATGATTGCCAGTCAGGGACTCATAAATGTGCGTGCGTGTGTATGTGTTTGCATGTGTGCAGTGCACGTGCATGTGTGTGCATGTCTTTGTAATTCTTCTTCCACATCCTTCAATTATTTTCTAAGCACCAACAGTAAACTTCTGGGCTACTTTTAATAAGATTCTTTTTCTCTGCAGGAGGACATTTCATTCCTCTTAGCTATGACATATTCAACATTTTTATAGAAAGCTAAAACTGTAGGTGGGAGGTAGGGGTGTTCGTGTTTTTGTAAACTGCCTCTAAAGAAGCTGCCACCATTGGTGGGGAAGACCTATATCATGGCTTACAAAAGAAGTATCCTAAAATGGACATGAGTGCTATTCGTGTGCTTCAGTAGATTAAAAAAGACGGTTGGTGTCTTTTATCTATTTTGAGAAAGAAACAAATTTATATAACGAAAACATTCACAGAAACTAGAGGTAAGGTTGTAAAAATAAATAAGTACCTTGCTTTCTTATACAATAAGATATTCAAGTACTAGAAAAACGGAATTGCTACACAGGAAGTAATTATTACGTTAAGGCAAACTTTAGCTATTAGATGCCTTTTTTCCTCTCTCATTAAGCACAACCATCACTTTTCATGAGTGGGCCCACTGGCTGCTGTCTGGAATGAAGAATGCTATGTTGCTTTCCAGCCTCACATTTCCCCTTTGTGTACTACAAAATAGGAGCTGTTTCATTAGAAACATAAAACAATGAGGAAGAAGCTGTTATTGACAAACTGGGTTTGGCCTTGTGCGCTGATCTCAGAAACCGCAGAGTGCCAGCCAGCTTCCATCCATGGAGGGATTTGTCTGTCCAACTTGAGTTCAGAGGAAAGCAGACCCGACGTTTAAGAGAATATATCATACACCCTCTGCCCACAACCAAGGTCTCATCTTAGAAGTGATGATAGCAGGGGGTCAAAAAAGAAAAAACTAGACACTGTTCACGGAAACAGGAAACACCTCAATGACATCCCATAGAAGCATGCTCGATAGGAACCCCAGTCTCCTCCTCGATAGGAATCCCAGTCTCCCCCTCGGTAGTTAGGAACCCCAGTCTCCCCCTCGGTAGTTAGGAACCCCAGTCTCGCCCTCGGTAGTTAGGAACCCCAGTCTCCCCCTCGGTAGTTAGGAACCCCAGTCTCCTCCTCGGTAGTTAGGAACCCCAGTCTCCTCCTCAATAGGAACCCCAGTCTCCTCCTCGATAGTTAGGATCCCCAGTTCCTATACACCCATTATCTCAGGGGTCAATTATTTCAATTACTTCACACTCCAGCTGCCAATTAACTCATGGGCCACCACGAAACCCACAGAATGCTTCTATGCCAAGAAGGTTCTCAAGTATCTGCTATCATAATATAAACCTAAGTGCCCAGTGAATACTGTTTTTCTATTACAAATTGATCTTTGGATACATTTCCCCAGAAAATGTTACATCATTTTTACCACTTAGTGCCTGCCTAGCATGCGAGCTCTCTGAGCTTCAATTGCTGCATAACAAAATGAGCACAGAATTAGGAGATAACTAGGGGAATTATCATAGCACTGAAATTTGAGGTCATTTTCTCATTTTTTAATACTGGAAAATGAAGATATTTGAAATTGTTCACCACAACTCAGGTGACACAGGCACTCCACTATAGAACATCTCACTATTGCTAATAATTACATACCTGTGCTTAAATGTGCCAATGACATATGCTGGTTGAGACTGATCAAAACAAGTCTGGAAGAAGTCTGGTTAGAAGAACATTTTTTTTTTTTACATACAGATAACATGTTAGCAACTTGAATATTAAATTTGGCACATGAACTTTTAAAAGTATTAGGATTGGGATGTGATTTTCTTTTCTTTTTTTTTTTTTTTTTGAGATGGGGTCTCATTTTTTCACCCAGCTTGGAGTGCAGTGATGCGAACATAGCTCACTGCAGCCTCAAATTCCTGGGCTCAAGCAATCCTGTCTCAGTCCCCTGAGTAGCTGGAACTACAAGCGTGTGCTAATCTTTGCATTTTTTGTAGAGACGGGGTTTTGCCTTGTCGCCCAGGCTGGTCTCCAACTCCTGGGCTCAAATGATCCACCCACCTCAACCTCCCAAAGTTCTGGGATTACAGGCGTGAGCCATCATGCCCATCTGGGATGTGCTTTTCTAAGGAAGAAACAGACACATCAAAACAACAAGACAACCTCAGAGAAGGTGGCTCCACATACTGATGTTTTATAAACCTGTGTCTGCGACCAACCTCTGGGGTAGGAGCTGGGACACCTGAAGTCTTCAGTCCCTGCTTTGCTAACCTTACCATTTCCTGCCTGTCAAATACTGGGGACGCAGTTCTGCTTCTGCAGCAAAGGAGACACTAAGCTGCTGGTCTGCCCCATCAGCTGGCAGGTTGGCACAAAACCCAGCAACATTCAAAGGTGCAACTCAGCTGGTTCTCCAACTAGGAGGGCAAGACAAGGTTTTATCCCACTAAAACGTAATAAGCAGCAGAGGCCAGCTATAGAGTGATTTTAGTTCTTCTCCCTGTCTGCACTGCTGCAATTCAGAAAAAATAAAATTGCACAAAACATCAAAAAAGTAGTGTGAGAAATGGGGGTAAAGGATAAAAGGGGTGGACTTAGAAGGGGTGGCACGCCTTAGCTTATCAACCCTGGATATTAAGTATGCCTTTTTTCCCCCCTCTATCAAATGCAAACCCTTTCACATACTTTGAGTTTTAAAACTAGTTAAAATCTGAAGGAGCTATTTTTAAAATATACATAATCATATAGTAATAGTAAGAACCACGACTTCAGCCATATGGATCATACACACACAGCCCACATACCACATTCAACTCTGCTAGGCACTTCTAAGTCCACAGGCAATGACCTTCATAGATTTCATAGGTAGAATTCAATACCTTGCAAAATAATTGAAGTTACAAATGCCCTGTCCGTTAGACTTACTTAGAAAAAAATAATACAACTCTGTGGGCTTCCTATTTCAAAAGCTGTGTGGGCAACAAGCAGAAAGCAAAGGTTAATTTTGCAAAAGAAATCAACTTTGCAAGAAAGGCTTGCATCCAGTGAGCGGGATGGAAAACTGCTTTCATGAATGATTCATCCTTCGAGACTGCGGATGGATTACTCAAGGCCTGCTGATGTGGCCCTTCCTGCACATGTACCATGTAACCCTGACAAACACCAGCTGGGAGGCCACATCCCTTCTCACTTGGAAGTACTAAAAAAATAAAAATAAAAGTAAAAAGATCAGGAAGCAGTAGAGAGTGATACTTACGCAATGAATGAAAAAGAGCAACAATGCCCCAAAATACTTACTTACTTAAAAGCACCCCCCGATGGAGTCAGATCTATAAATACAGTAAAGATAAAGAGAAAAGCCTCCCAGTGTGCAACCATGTGTCTCTCTTTGCTGCTTAATAACAACAAGGAAGAACTGGACATAGAATTAGCACTAAAATCAAGCGGAATCTCATTTATCTGGCACTTTTAGAGAGCAAGGTGTTCCACCAGAAGAATTTTCCAGAAAATAGAAATTTGCCCCGCATTTACAAAACTTTAAAAATAATTCTAACCATTAATATTTCTGAGGGATTTCTACTATATACTTTCTTACCTTCTTCAACAGAGGTAGAGAACCTAATTTGATCTTTCAGTGAGTATTCATCGTGTGTTTTGTTTTGTTGTTGTTATTGTTGTTCCGTCATCCAGGCTGGAGTGCAGTAACATGATCATGGCTCCCTGCAGCCTCAACTTCCCAGGCTCAATTGATCCTCCTGCCTCAGCCTCCTGAGTAGCTGGGACTACAGGTGTGTACCACCACCTCCAGCTAATTTTTGTATTTTTTTTTTTTTTTTTTTTTGAGACGGGGATTTGCCAGATGGCCCAGGCTGGACTTGAACTCCTGGGCTGAAGCAATCCGCCCACCTCAATCTCCCAAAGTGTTAGGATTACAGGCGTAAGGCCAGTGTGCTCAATAATTATCCCATTTTTTTTTACTTACAATACCTGAGTGTGTTCCTTAGTGGTTCAAATCCCAACTCCATTACTTCATAGCAGGGTAAACTTAAGTTACTTTACCTCCCTCAGCCTCTACGTTCCCATCTGTAAAACGGGGATAACATGCACCATGTCAAGTGGTTGGCACACAGTCAGCATTTAACAAATGTTACTTCTCTCCTTCCCCCTTTTCCCTTTGCTTTCTCCAATGACATACTGGGAAAGTCGGTAACCAAATGTGTAAGGAATATTACAATAAGACAATTCTCAGAAGATTCTGAAAGGGGCAGGGCACGGTGGCTCATGCCTGTAATCCCAGCAGTTTGGGAGGCTGAGGCGGGCAGATCACCTGAGCTCAGGAGTTTGAGACCAACCTGGCCAACATGGTGAAACCCTATCTCTACTAAAAATACAAAAATTAGCTGGGTGTGGTGGTGCACGCCTGTAGTCTCAGCTACTTGGGAGGCAGGAGGATTGCTTGAGCCCAGGAAGTGGAGGTTGTAGTGGGCTAAGAGTGCACCACTGCACTCCAGCCTGGGCAACAGAATAGAAACCCTGTCTCAAAAAAAAAAGGAAAATAAAGAGAAAAAAAAGAAGACAAACCTGAAAGGATCTTCAAGGCACCCTAGCAGCGTTGCATATTCTATTGGGGGGTCTTAAGACCCCTGTGTCCATTTTTGTTTAACTCCAGAGTCTAGGCTGTGTTCCAGGAAGTTGTAGACTTTTTGTACCTTACTTCACAGTTTTAGATATAACTTTATTTCAATGGCCTAAATAGAAAGCAGATTAATTGACATAGCAACTACAAGATCCTGACAAAAGAAGGAATGCCTCACTGGCTGATTCTGCAAAATAGGCTTTCTTTCATGTTCCAATAATATCGCAACTTTTAAAAATTAAAATCAGTATACCCTCATCCACTGAGTGGTTTAGAGCTCTCATTCACACTGCATAGTTTTGGAAACTGCTACTTTCACAACATGACTTTGTGAAGGTCATACTCCTTATGTCAGGTTGCTTGCTCCAAAACAATTTGGTAGGTGGGAGATGACAGAGATTCTGATATACATAAAGAGCCCATGAGGATATCAGGCTTCATTTTTCTACTCTGTAAAGACTGAGGTCTACAGGAGTACAGCAGGTGACCCCAGCAGCACACTCAGCTAGTTATCATGGCTGTATTAGTCCGTTCTCACACTGCTAAAAAAGACAAACCTAAGACTGGGTCATTTATAAAAGAAAGAGGTTTAATTGACTCACAGTTCTGCAGGGCTGAGGAGGCCTCAGGAAACTTACAATCATGATGGAAGGGGAAGCAAACATGTCCTTCTTCACATGCTGGCAGCAAGGAGAAGTGCAGAGCGAAGTGTGGGAAAGGCTCCTTAAAGAACTATCAGATCTCATGAGAACTCACTATCACGAGAACAGCATGGAGGTAACCACCCCCATGACTCAATTACCTCCCACCAGGTCCCTTCCACATCGGGATTATGGGAACTACAGTTGAAGATGAGATTTGGGTGGGGACACAGCCAAACCATCTCAATGGCTAACCTCTCCAGAGAGCTCACAGCGAGCCATATGCTGTGCTCTATGTGCATCTCACATCGTTAACAGCCCTCTGAGGTGGCACCATTATCATCACCCCAAGAGAGGGATGCACCAAGGCTCAACGAATTAGAAGAACTGAGCCATCTAGGTCTCCCAGGCTCCATGACCATCCCCTACACTAAGAAACCCCACACATCTCTTCACCCCAAATGCCAAGGTAGTTCCTACCTTCAGTAGAGGTACAAACATGCTATTCTCCTGACCCTCATAGGCCCAAAATACTCAGTTAAGAACTCATAAGTTCTCTTGGACAAACACCCAAAATACTGGTGAGAAAACAGGCCAAGACGACGACTCCAAGATGAGTCTATCCCTTAAATTCTTATTGAAATATTAAATCGCTCTGGCACGATCAGTGTAGGCAAAAAAGTTTTCCATCCTAATCATGCCAAGCACCCTCCCATGGCCACACAGCTGGGCCTACAACATAAGAGGTTTACATGAACCTCTCACTCCCTACTCACACATTCATGTACAGATGAAGAAACAAGCCACTGTCCTAAGGCATACCTAGAATCACCAAGTCAGCCTAAACCACTGAAATGACTCCCATCAGCTAACCCCACTCTGTGCTTTCTTGTAGCACTGAAAGCTGTTCCTCCAAGGCTAGTTCTGGCTCCTTAGCAAAACAGCTACAGGCAGGACAGAAATATGGTGTGGCCCAGGGCTCAAGCTATTTCATTCCTTGGACACCATCTGGGAAGCCAGTAGGTGCAGGGGACTTTTTGGCCTTTGTCTTTTCTGCCATCTATTTCATTAACTTGCCTCGCAGTCAGTCCCCAAATAATCTCCAACAGCAGAGAAGGGAGGTGGAAGCAGCACGGAACCTGTGGCTGGAAGCCAGCACAGTGGATGACAATTTTAAAGTCTAGATGTTTGAGAGTTTTAGGGATCTATCATCCCCAAACCCATGGCTGAGAACACCTGGGCATCACAACTGGGCAGGATCTTTGACTATTCCAAACTCTTGGTTTGGGGCAATGGCCTCTTACAGAGCCTTGGATGGGAAGAAAACTTAGAACAGGCCACTTACGGCTCTTAAACTTGGGTTGGACGAGAGGAAATTTAGAATAAGCAGCAGTATGTACCTGGTATTAAAAAGAGAACAAAGACACCTCAGAAGTACAATGAGTTTATTCATTTCCTAGGGTTGCCCCAGCAAAGTACCACAAGCTGGGTAACCCAGAACAGGAATCTATTCTCAGAATTGCTACTGGAGGACAAAAGTCTGGAATCAAGGTATTGACGGGGCTGGTTCCTTCTGGAAGCTCTGAGAAAGAATCTGTTCCTCATCTTTCACTCCTAGTTCCTGGTGACTCCTGGCAATTCTTGGCATTCCTCTGTCTGTAGATGCATCGTTCCAATCTCTGTCTCCAGCATCTCGTGGTCTTCCTCCTGTGTGTCTCTGTGTCTTCACTTGGCCTTCTTATGAGAACAAGTCAATGGATTTAGTGTCTACCCTAATCTACCACCACCTTAACTATTTACATCTGCAGAGACCCTATTTGCAAATAAGGTGACATTGTGAGGTTTTGGACGAACATGAATTTTGAGGGAACACTGTCAACCCAGTCCAGAGAGAAATCAGAAAATAGAGAGCAAACAAATTAGTGTAGCTAGGCCTACTGCACAGGCTGATATGAACTTCTCACTCCCTTCTCAGATGTTCATTTACAGATGAGGAAAAGAGCAAAAGGCAGGCAGGCACTGAAGTTTCTTCCCACTCTTGTGTTCTTAGATATTAAGTGGAAAGAAAACCCCACACAGGTTAAGATCCCAGTTAATCAAAATGCCACGGCAGGGCCTTTTCTCCAAGTCCACTAAGTTGATGGATGAGTAAGTTTGACTCAGCCAGACTTCCATCACCTTTAAAAGTTAATCAGTGTTTACAGAATAAAAGAGATGAAGATAATCCTTAGAAATTTGGAATGATAAATGATCATAAAGCCTATGGGTTCACTGATGCTTCTGCATTTAACATCATTTTCCTGGCAGCTCCAGTTCAAAGTGCTTCGGGGGACCTTTTCTTCTCACAGCATCAACATAAATGGCCGTCCTCTATATGTGAGCACTCAGCACTCCTGGCAATTTCATGGCGGCTGTGTGGCGATAAGAGGCCCTTTATTTTTTCAAGCACATTTGTGAAGTGTGTGGGGAGCCGACTAAAATTAATGAACTTTTCTTGCCAAAAAGAACTAGGCTCCAAATTCGGTCATGTATTGCCAAATAGACGGTGTGAATGAAAGTCAGTTCGTGGGGAGAATAAGAACATTTCAAAGGAGCACAAGTTGAATACAAGCAGTCCCTGGCTCAATTATGTGGACTTAAAGATATTCCTCATCTGGGAAAAATAAGTCCAGACCTATAGCTGCGTCGACCACAGTTCCCTCCAACCCCAGTTTCTCTCAGCCCTCTGCATCCCCTCAACCCCCACCTTCCCTCCACTGCTGCCTGGGTCCACCATCTGCCGGCCCTTCCATCCTGTGGTCAGGCACCTGCCCTCACCTGGCTCACCCCAAGGGCCACAATTGCACAGAGTAAAAAGGAGAAAGAAAGGAATCCCCAGTAGAAGCTTCTCTGCCCTGGGGCTGGCGACCTTCCAAACCTTAAACCTACTGATATGGTTTGGCTGTGTCTCCACCCAAATCTCATCTCGAATTGTACCTCCCGTAAATTCCTACACATTATGGGAGGGACCCAGTGGGAGTTATTAATTGAATCACGGTGGACTGTTCTCATGATAGTGAAGAAGTCTCATGAGATCTGATGGTTTTATAAAAGGAAACCTGTTTCACTTGGCTCTTACTCTTCTCTTGTCTGCTGCCATGTGGATGTGCCTTTCACCTTCCACCATGATTGTGAGGCCTCCCCAGCCACATGGAAGTGTGAGTCCATTAAACCTCTTTCTTTTGTAAATTGCCCAGTTTCTGGTATGTCTTTATCAGTAGCATAAAAACAGACTAATACACCTACCCAGATCCTGCCTTCTCCATCCCTAAATACCCAAATCTGGGTTTTCTATTAAAAAGGAAAACAATGTTTTATCATTTATCCCAAATTCCACGACACTCGCCTCCATGGTCTTTGCTGTTACCTGGCATTTTTGCAGCCCCAGGTCCAGCCTGCATTTGTCTGCAACTGAGGCATTAGGCCCCTGGGACTGTCAACCCCAAAATGCTTTCCCCAGGAAGCCAGCACACTGACCAGGGAGTCCACAGGGCCTTAGCACCTACAAAACTGCCACGTGCAAATGACTGCCCAGAGAGGGCAGTGGGCTTGGTTCAGCCAGCAGACTGTAATTGAAACTGAATGCAATTAATTGTATAATTCTGAGTCATTTCAGATTAATTCTGCTAAAAATCACAACATGAAACTAGGGCATGAGGAGGAATTGTTTTCAGAAAGAAGCCAGACATAGTCTCTGTAAGCACTGGGTTCACAACCAATTCTGACAGTTTAGCATGATAACAACTGAGGTTATCAATAAACAAATTAATTTAGCCCAAATACACAGAAATCATATCCCACAGCTTTAAAAGCCTGGATGCCCCTGCTATTGGATCTGAAAAAAACCCAAAGTATTTTGACTTGCATGTAAGCTAAATGGTCACACTCAAAACCTCAAAAAATATGTGCATGTTTACATCAGGGAGAGAAAAGTTGAGTAAAACCCAATTTTAGTCAGAACGACCCAGAAGAGTCCCAGGAAGCCCTACTCTGATTTTTCTCCCCAGTGGATACCCAGCTCTTAAACCAATTCGACCTACAGCAGACGAGGGCGACGCAAAGGGAGGCAAGCAGGGCAGCTCTAAAGATCACGGGGGCTGGGCGCAGTGGCTCATGTCTATAATCCCAGCACTTTGGGAGGCTGAGGTGGGTGGATCGCCTGAGGTCAGGAGTTCGAGACCAGCCTGGCCAACATGGCGAAACACGTTTCTACTAAAAACACAAAAAATTAGCTGGGCATGGTGGCAGGCACCTGTAATCTCAGCTACTTAGGAGGCTGAGGCAGGAGAATCGCTTGAACCCAGGAGGTAGAGGTTGCAGTGAGCTGAGATCAAGCCACTGCGCTCCAGTCTGGGTGACAAAGCAAGACTCTGTCTATAAAAAAAAGAAAAAAAAAAAAAAAGGGATCACGGGACCCAAGGAAAGGGGACTGTGGATCCGTATGAGGGCAGATGGGTCCTAGTTCCCAGTCTTTTCCTGGGATTCCCTCAAGTCCCCAATGCCTGCCTTACCCCAGAGCCTCTGTTCCAAGTCAGGAGCTCCATCTTCAGTGGTTTCAAGCTTGGGATATTTCCACATCCGTGACCACCTGGCCAGTGGGAAGTGAGGGGAATGAGGGCTCCAGTTCCATTTCCTAAGCCACTGTGGGGAAAAATATTCTTGGCCTTCCAGGCAGGACTCCTAAATGCCACCAACTGTACAAATGTGGCTGAATGTGACAGGCAGCACATCTTGATGCTGTAAGCTCAATGGGGGTTCAAATAGGCACTTGCAGTTTAAGACACCAGCCCTTATAAACCTCATAATTTCTGGTTATGTGTTTTGTTTGTTTTTTGTTTGTTTGTTTTTTGAGACGGAGTCTCGCTCTGTCATCCAGGCTGGAGTGCAGTGGCGCCATCTCGGCTCACTGCACACTCCGCCTCCCGGGTTCACGCCATTCTCCTGCCTCAGCCTCCCGAGTAGCTGGGACTACAGGCACCCGCCACCATGTCCAGCTAATTTTTTGTCTAGTTATGTTTTGTGACCCAAACAGTCACTGTAGAAAGGAAGTTCTGGAACCCAGTGGTGGGTTTCTTGGATGTCGTTTTCATCACAGGTGCAGAGGCCCCATTCCTGAAGGCTTCAGTGCAATAGGAACAAGCCGGGCCAGTTCCTATCAGGCAACAAAAACACTCCTCGAGGTTCTTGGAATGCACAACATTTCAAGAGGAAATAAAAACCCCAAGATAAATTTCGGCAGATCCTTATTCTCGCTATACACAGCTGCACTTCTCCCTCCTCACCCTGCTTCTTCCCTAGTTCTGTCTTCCTGTTAAGCCTCACAAAAACAGATGATCCTTTCCCAAAGGGACCAAATAGAAGGTTCTGGAAGCACCTGTGCTGCACCTGGATTCTGGGGCTCTCCATTCGTATCTGAGGTCTGGCTCCTTAGCTATATCGGCTAAGAAAAAGATGAAGACTTCAATGAGGTCATCATAGGCACCCAAATAAAAAGAAAGCAACAGAGGTGCAGACAGTTCTCTGGAGAAAATGAAGCCACTGGCAGCATTTTCAATGAATCACATTGGAGGGTCACCTGATGCCTTGGTTCGCTGGGTCAGCTTGGACGCGCTCTGCTGCATGGAGGGGCCATACATGGCTTCATATAAATGAGGGACGCGCACTGCAAAATGAAATGTCTGCTGGAGGCTGTGGCAGAGAAAGCCCTAATCTGATTTACTTCCCGGTAGTGTCCTGCTTTCAATCCAATTTTCTGGACAGTTAGATTGAGATAGAATCAAAATAGGATTTGCCAAGAGGAAAAGAAAGATATTTCTGTCCCCTGGCCTTTGTCTTTATTAGCGATCACCCTAGAGTTAGCCAAACTGTACAGGAAATCCAAGGTTCATCACACAACTTTGCTTCAGAGCCTTTGACTCAGGAGCTGTGGCTGGCAGGCAGTGCTGCGGATAGGAAGGCAGACCTATGGATCCTTCCTTGCCCCGGCCCCCTCCTCTCCATCTCTCGCCCCACTCCCCCTGCTCCACCGACCCGTTGGGGGCGCTTCCTTATCCAGGCTCCTGACCAGAAAAGCAAATACAAATATGATCAAAGTACAACTACTCCTCCAAAATACCTGGTCAACCCTTAGACATTCACTACAACATGAAAATTAAAATCCCTCTTCTCCTGTAGACGTATTCTAATTAGAAGAAACGGATGCTCATACCATTCTGTGAAATAGCAAAATTTCATTCATATATGGCCTGCATGTTACCAAAAACAAAAGCCCAAAATGTGATAATAATCAAAAAGCATCTTCCACTGAATTTCTCTTAGGTAATACATAAATAAATAAATTAATTAAATAAATAAATAAATTCTAACTCTGTATTCTAAAAGTTTTGAAATTAAAGAAAGGACTCCTATTATATTCAATCATTAGAATATCCACACATAGATCAAATCTGAAAAAAAGGCAAGGTTTAAGTTTTAAGAGGATTTAATATGTGGCTTCACCAGACCAGCATGAATACTTTGTTCCCTTCTAAGATGAATAGCAATGTCTAATTTCCTAAATTTCATCATTTTAAATTAAGATATCACTTGGTTAATAGAAGAGTCAAAGAGAGAAGAACAGAGATCCACAGAACATATTCACTTCATCATTTCTTATAGATCACTGGAAACACACCAAGTCTTCCTTTTCTTCCATTCGCTAAACAATCTTAACAGAGAGACAGAGTGAGACCCACAGAGCAGGTCATGTTACTTTCAGCAAAATTCCAGAACTTCACTCAGCAGGAAACCCCTGCATCCCAGTTCCAAACAGTGCTATTTTCAACAAAAGTTAAAAACCAAAATGTTTTATTAATCGCATCAGTTAGCGGTTTTAAAAAATAATTCAGCACAGCTTATGAAGACAAATGTACTACAGTACAGGGGCCCATGATTACGTAACCGAAACATCAGAACAGCATCAGCTGGTACCAGCTTTTGCAGTAATTACCTTCTGTGAAAGCAGACGCCTACCCTTCCCCAAAACTGTCCCTGCAAAGAGTGTTAAGTGTGTGGATGAAAGTCATCCTGGTAATAACTAATCCACAAGAAAAAAAGTACACCTGTGCTGAAGTCTTCTTCCAACCGCAAGCTTTCTGTTTCCTCCCCTGCCTCCCTTTTCCTGGGACTTCTCTCTCCACCTGCATCCCACCTCACTGTGGAGGCCTTCTGTGAACTGTCCACCCTCTGACCACACACCTGTGGGACATGGCCATCTTCAGGTACCGCAGATGGGGACCCACGTTCATTCATCAGACTCTGCGGAAGGCATTTCTAATTTGTTTTACTTAGCACTCAGCACCACCCCTCTGCGGTACCATTGCCCCTACTTCCAGACAAGGAGACTGTCACTAAGAGGGACTGTGTCCCTCTTCCACCAAGCTGTTCCAATTCTTGCAGACTGGCTGGGGCATCCCTGCTCCGTCCTGTGAACCTGGCTCTGCTGGCCCCCAATGAGCATCTCTCTCTCCAGAACAGGAGGTCTTTGAGGTCCCAGCATGATTCCCAGCATGAAAAAGGAACTCCACTCAGTAAGCGATGACTGTATGAGTTAACGATCTTGTCAAAGGTCACCCAGTTAGTATGGGATAAAAATGTAATTCCAAAGCCTCCACTCTTTCCAATGACATTCTGTCATGGCTATAAACAATGCTTTAAAAAAAACAAAAACAAAAAACACTCCCACTCCCCAAGGGATAGATACCTCCTTTAAAATGAACACGAAGCAAAATAAGAAATCACTTCTTCAAAGTAATCAACGCATACAATATAGGCTGCTTCCAAACTGAAGCTCCTGGCAAAAACAAACAAACAAACAAAAACCTGCCTACACCTGAGGCCATTCGTGGAGCATCCAACCACGGTGGGAGATTTCGCTCCTCCCACCACTGTCTCCACCTTTACACAGGTGCTGCAGGTGCACACCCAAAAACAATCAGAGCAACAACCTCAGCCCTAGAAGCCAGCCCACTTGTCCTGGTCTGTGTAGTCCCTCTAACTTGAACACTTGATGTTCGGCTCATAGAAGGAACAGCTTCAGACACAGGGGCCTTTTCTCCAGACTAAACTGTACTTGACTCAGAGATAAGGACATTTTGTTTGCATTTAGTGCTGTGCTAGGGATAGTGAAGATGAGCTATCTGGGGAGACGAAAAAAGGCTGAGGATGTACTACTGGTTGGGCAACGAGGTTCAATAGAAAGAATATAAACAAGAGCAGTGTTATACTTATTTGCTGAAATAATTTTGCTGAAAGTAATATACACACTTTTTTTTTTAAAGGCAATATAGCTAAGGAGTTACCAAAAAATTCCTGAATCTCTCTACCTATCCATTCGCTTTAAAGCTCATGCTTTTTTTGCTTTTTCTTTTGTTTTGTTTTTTTTGAGATAGGGTCTTGCTCTGTTGCCCAGGCTGGAATGCAGTGGTGCTATCGCTGCTTACTACCACTTCCATCTCCTGGGCTCAAGCAATCCTCCCAGCTCAGCCTCCCAAGTAGCTAGGCCTACAGGCACAGGCCACCACACCCAGCTATTTTTTTAATTCATTTTTTGTACAGACAGGGTCTCACTATGTTGCCCAGGCTGATCTGGAAACTGTGGGCTCAAGCAGTCCTCCCACCTCAGCATTCCAAAGTGCTAGGATTACAGGCATGAGCCACCTCACCTAACCACCATTTTATTTTTTTTTTTACGTTTAGAGTTTTTCAAAGCTGGACCTACTCTCTTCAAACTACTATGAATACTACAAAAAAAAAAGTTGAGCAAGACTGACAGATTCAGTAAATTTAAAAAGCTTTTAGATTTTTTTTTTGCCAGAATCTCACTTATGCCTGTCCACAGAGGCATTATTTGATACCATTAGAATCACTTATCTAAAGCACATTTTGAGGGGTAAAACTGGATGAGCATTTTCATTGATTGCTGAAAGGGATGTGTGATGTTGCTGAATTTTTTTTGGTTTGGTGTAAATCAAATCATATGTCAGGAGTCAGGGAAAGTCACGGCGAATTCTTCTGAAAGGACAGACTTTCCTTATAATGTGAATTATGTACTTCTAATGTATTTTAATCACTAAACTTGGATTTTTGTGTGACTTTATTTTAATATATACTATAAAGGGTAGGCACAGCACATACACAGGTTTCAAAAGTTTAAAAGCCTTTGGAGGATAGGCGTTCACTGCAACATGCCACTCTCATTACACATAGCAGTTTAATGGCATCGAGCCTAATAGGGCTCAAGAAGAGCCTAATGCAGCCAAAACGACACACAAACTTCCATCAGGCGTCTCGATTTCCGAAACCAACTTTCAGCTTTCAACAAGCTCCAAGGCAGCAAAATTCATCATTCCCTTTAACAGATCTCGTTTTTCCAATACTATGTTTATTAGGGCAGACTGCAATGTGACAAAAATGACTAATGATTCACGTTTTCCTAAGGTTTAGAAGTACAAAGTCCACACTATGTTATCAACATAATAACAGCACGATATCAACTTGTTAGGGGAAAAGGGCACAGAATAAACAGAACACAAAGGCCATCTTTCACCACGATTGTATTCTAAAGAACCTAAGCTTTCTACTGTAATTTCAAGGATTTAACTTCATTCAATCCATTCACTTTTGAGTGCTCATAGATACCAAGGTGAATAAGGCAGCCTTACCTGTCGATACCCACTGCCCGACAGAGGCAGAAAAATAACCAAATAACTACACTACAAAAAGGGTCCACACACGATGCTCTGGAAAGGAGGCACAGGAGTCCCTAGTATTGCCCAGGGTACCCAAGTTTGGTCTTAACCAAGCCCTCCAGTAAACAAGAAAGAGAAAGAGCATCTCAGAAGGAGGAGAGCCTAGACGTGAGGAGGTGGCCACGTAGCCCTAGGTGAAACTGGAATGAGCGGAGGTGGGGACGGAACACAAAGGGCCAGGGGACCCTGGAGGCTGTTGGAAACCACCTTTGATGACAGACTCCTAGAAGCTCAAAGGAGCTTAGAGACGGTCACACTGAGTCCAGGTTTCCACATTCAGCAGCACAGTCCACGTCCAGATCTCTAAATTCAGTGCTTTATGAACGCCTGTCATCTATGCCACCACTCTGCTCTTTTAACAACTCACTCCCCCAGTTAAGCTGAGCTTTAGCAAGAAAATGCCGTCCCACATTTTACTATTCAAATTATTGAACCGATGGTCCAAGGCGGCTACTCAGAAAGCACTCAGGCCCTGTGCCTTTGGGAGTGAGGAAGGTGTCTCCAGAAGGTGTCAGCTGCACAAGAGGACTCCCCATGAGTTTCTGGCTCAGAACTCGCCTGGCATCCCCCACCAGCCAAAGCCACATGCAAGAGGCTGAGGGAAGAGCTACTCAGAGGATAATGAATTGGGACTACAAAAATCGCTCCCTTCTTTCAACACCCCAAGGCCTCTCTCACTCTGTCACCATCCCATATACATCTTAACGGTATGACACTTCCCTGTCTACACATGACTGACATTTTCAAGTCCCTGCCAAAACATTCTCAGAAAGCTGGCCCTCCCCATACAGAGAGCGCTTACACTCAGAGTGACTTCGCAGTCTGTCTTTTGAAGGCTTGATATTGAAGCATTTCTGGAACTATGTTAAACTACTTCTTACACTGAAAGGGAGTCAAGAGTGAATTTCTCCAGGCGTGAAAAAGGATTTGAACACACAAGTGTACTGTCTTTAGAAATCGCTGAGTGACAAAAAGCAAAGCAAGCTAGAGTTTCCATCCTCAGAATTCAGTGCAAGAAAATAACTGCCTCCAACACACACATACCCTGACCAAATCCTCTATTCCTCCAAGCTGTCTCTTTGCTTTTTAGATCTAGGGGATCACCAGGGCCCCGAGATCCTCTTCCACTGCAGCCCAGGGGCACACCTCGGTTCTAAAGGCTACCTGGGTCCTCAGCTTCCTTACATTGAGTCATAGGTGAGACTGAACAGGGCAGTGCTGCCTTGGAGGGGTTTAAGTGTGCAGACCCCTCTGGTCACAAGCAGCAATGAGTCACCAAAATGTACAAGCCCACCTGGTGCTCAGTGGAGGCAGCATTCATAGCCCTTGACCACAATCTAGATGGGGCTCTGTCTAAATTTAGCCACATCAACAATGCAACTGCTTATGAAAAACAAGCCCTATTTAAACAGAAGTAGTCCGAGTATCCTTCAGGGTCTGGACAGAAGACATTGAAAATGCCTGGCATATTTCTTGAGCAAGGCCGATGAGGAAGAAGAATATTGTTTCCATCCTGGAGAAGGTGAATGGGGGTGCTGCACCTTAAGGCCCATGTCCCACAGCCAGGCTGGCCACACCAAGGACAACTGTCTCCACTGCTCCTGTGGTCTTCTAAAGAGGTGGGAGTGTGAGTGTGTGTGTGTGTGTGTGTGTTGGGAAGAGAGTCTATCATTTCATAAAACTAGAAAACAGCACCTTCCCCAGAGGCAACATTTCAAATCACAGAAAAGACCAGGGTTCTAAAGCTCACCTTAACTCCTAATTCAAAGAGTGAGCCAGGCACTTTGGCTGGAATCAAGCCTGTAATCCCAGCACTTTGGGAGGCCAAGGTGCACGGATCACTTGAGCTCAGGAGTTTGAGACCAGCCTGGGCAACATGGCAAAACCCTGACTCTACAGAAAATACAAAAATTAGCCAGGCGTAGTGGCATGCACCTGTAGTCCCAGCTACTTGGGAGGCTGAGGTGGGAGGATGGCTTGAGCCTGGGAGGCTAAGGTGGGAGGATGGCTTGAGCCCGGGAGGCAGAGGTTGCAGTGAGCCGAGACCATGCCACTGTACTCCAGCCTGGACAGAGCCAGACCCAGACCCTGTCTCAAGAAAAAAAAAGAAAAAAAAAAAAAAGTGAACCCAACCCTAATGTTGACAGATTAAAACACCACCAAGGACACCACCAAAGAGCAGCACCTCTGCCTCTGGCATCCTCTGTCAAAATCACAGGAACAGACAGGGACTTCTGTACTGTTCACAGCCCAGGACACAGAGTAAGGCCTTAAGGGCTGGTATTGCTGTCCTGAGCATCACCTCAGGTTCCCTAGCCACATAAGGACACGAGATTAGCATTTCTTCATATATAACTATTTGAGTCCTCTGAGGAGTCAGACTTAATTAGATGTTCTCCTCCCAGGATGGTTTCAATTAGGCCTGTGCCCTAAGAATGGGGGGTTCCTCCTTATTGCTCATTAGGAAGCCTTCTACTCCGAGATAATTCTTCTGAATGGCCTCTGGCCTCCAATGCTTGGACTCTCCAGTGTCAGGATCAGCCTGGATCAGCCAGGATCAGCTGTTCCCAGCCAGCCTTGATATGTGAATGCCGGATGCCATTTGGAGTGGGACAGAGCTCAGTTTTCACTCTCATTTGCTTGCAGCCCTCCCTGGGTTTCTCACCTGGAAACACTCCTGGTCAAGTGGAGACTCCATTAAACCACAGGGAGCTCCTGATGAAGGGAACCAGAGAGACAGTGACACCGGCTTTATTCAGAAGTCCCACCCTAGGGGGGACAGCTCAGGGGTAGAGCATTTGACTGCAGAAGTCCCACCCTGGGTCAATGTCAAGGACATGACATCCAAAGGCGACATCTGGATGACAAATTCGGGGCAGGTACATGTTGCTACAAACTCCAGTGCCTATGTGTTTAGCAGAGCAAAGGGCCCATAAAGTCAGTGAGAGAGTCTGTATGTGTGAGAGTGGTATGTGTGTGTTATGTGTTGTGTTCTGAGTAGTGGGGAAAGGTGTTAAAGAACTCTAGAAACTGAGTGGGATTTTCTAAAATGCTAAGAAAAGAAACAAGCAGGGAAGGAAATTATATTTTGCTCTTAGAAGCTTTATCGAGACACCAGGTGCAAACAAGGGCTTCAGAGGAGGGAGTATCTTTCGACAAATAATTCACAATCACAACTGCTAAAATTAACTCCTACACAGGGAGACAACAATGGGAAGATTCTCCCCGAAATTCATTGCCAACACACTTCTCCAAATCCACTGAACCTCAGCCTCAAAGATAAACCTTGTGACACCCCCACCCTAACTCAAGGAAACTGCAAACCTGATAACATGCAGTATTTTACACTCCAGGAAAAGGGATGTTCCCTGGAAGGTCGTAAGGAGGGCTCTGAGAGTCCTGAGCCCTCATGCCTGAAGCAGCCTAGCTCTGAGAATTGCTCCAAGGAACTATCTGACGATAGATTTCTGAGAATCCACACCCCCAGCCATTGTAGATGTACCTCCAAGAAATAAAAGCCTGCCCATTAAACTATGACAGGCCATCATGTAAGACACCTCTGGATTCCAGAACGTTGAACTATGAAAGCGCACACATCTGGGATTCCATGAGAGTTGGTGGCAAGCCAGTTTCTCTCTATCTGAAGTGCTCTGACTACAGGAACTAGACCCTGTTCAACTCTTTATTCAGAACCTGTAGAGCCAGGTCAGCACCCAGGGAGCCCTCAGCAAATACATCCGTGATAACTTGGATGGTCTGACATCTCGCCCCTTTGAATCCATGAGTATTTACTCAGCTTTGTGCTAACACCAGTAATAGGAACTGGCATTTGAGTCACGATTATCTTGTCAGGTTTTATCCTTATCATCCCCCAATTACAGAATCAGAAACTGAGACTCAGAAAAAGACTCAACAGCTTTCTGAGGCTGCTGAGGCGGAGGGCATAGGTCTCAACTCAAGTCTGCCCAGGTCCAAAGCCATCATTAGATTTCCTGACCGCCTGTGTTTCTGGGTTAAGTCTGTGCTCAGATGAAGCGGGTATCCATCCACACACTTTTCCTCCTCCCTTGGTACCTCGCCAGCCTAATTCACTGCCTCTGCAAGCAGAGAACATTCTTTTTCATTAGGTGTGGGTGGTCAGGAATTTAATATTAGCTAAACTTCTCCCCCTGCCCTTTCCTCCATCCTCTGTGGTCTTTACTTCTCTCATTAAATGGGCCACACATGTCATCGTGAGGACTACCATTCAGTAGCAAGTCATTTACCAAGGGCCCGTCCCATTTCAGGGCAGGCAGCACAGCAGGCTGTGTGTGGACTCAGTTTCATAGAGCCCAACATGCCACAATGTCACTCATCGTAACAGACATTTACTTGCAGCTGAAGAAAAGGGTATCATGCATTGAGTGGGTTATTTATTGAGTCAAGTTCATTCTTCCATAAACTCTCAAGGTCACACTCTACAGCCAGAGCAAACAGGCTTCCCGTTTAATACACAACGACATCTAAGAAGCCTCACTTTATTTCTTAGTCTCCAGTTTCTAAGGCTACATTTCTTTCCAAGAGTAACAAATGCCAACAACCTCATCGTAGTTTTCCCCTAAGTTACTTCCCATTCATTATTTTCTAGCCTCCAGTCAGAATGCAGCTGGTGAAGGATCAGCCCCCTCATCATTATAACATTGAACAGACAGGCATAGAAACAATTCAGAAAGAGCAGTCCCAGCATCAAACCAGAACCAGAAGGTCTTGATTCCAGACCCTCATGGACCACTTGCAGCAAATGGGGCAAAAGTTTCTGAACACCTCTGAGTTTCAGCTGTTTGTTTATAAAATAAGGTTTCTACTAACCAACGGGAGTCCAAGAGATCAAATGAGATATGATGTGTGTAGCTGCACAAACGTCAGATGATAACCAAAAAAGGGATGATGGCCAGGGCTCCTGGCAGAGTCGCCCCGTGTTCAGGTCAACAACGGCAGTGTTTATGGTTCCCAAAAGGTGAGAACAGTTACTGGCTCTGAGGCAAACAGGGATCCAGGAATTGCTCATAACCACTCAATTCTGGAAGTTATCTCAAAAGAGAGAAAAGTGTGTACATGTATGTAAGAAAAGGCAAAAAATGGATCTGAAACACAAACACCTGACAAACGAGTACTTACATGTGCTATGCGTTGGGGTTCAAGGGTAAATAACAAAACAGCCCCTGGTCTCGCTAAGCTTGCAGTCCAATGGGAGAGGTGAATATGAATTGAATAATTATCAAACAAAATTCTGCATTACAGCTGGGATGGAGGCTATGAAGAAAAAGTGTGGGTGACAGGAGCAGGGAGTTGAGGCAAGGTCGTGGCACCTGGAGAATAAGGTGGGTGATGAGGAGAGGCGGCTGGAGACGCAGGGCAGCTGATGATACCGGGCCTTGTAGGCCAGTTTAAGGATCCTGGACTTCATCCTAGAAGCAATGGGAAGCCTTTAAATGATTACAGGCAGAAAGCGCGGGGTGGAGCCGGGAATGGTAAAGATCACTCTCTGAAGTGGAAAAGAGATTGAAGGAGGGAGGGGGCCAGGATTGGGTACAGGGAGGCCAGGTGAGGAGCTAGGGGACTGGATTCAGAAGAGAGACTAACATCATGATGTTACAGGCAGGTGCAGTGGCTCACGCCCGTAATCCCAGCACTTTGGGAGGCCTGGGTGGGTGGATCACTCGAGGTCAGGAGTTCAAGACCAGCCTGGCCAATATGAAACCCTGTCTCAACTAAAAAAAAAAAAAAAAAAAAATTAGCCAGGCATGGCAGACAGCTGTAGTCCCAGCTACTCGGGAGGCTGAGGCAGGAGAATCGCTTGAACCCAGGAGGCAGAGGTCACAGTCAGCTAAGATCGTGCCACTGCACTCACACCTGGGCGACAGAGCGAGACTCCATTTCAAAAAAAAAAAAAGAAAGAGAGACTAACATCATGATGAAAAACATGATGCTATATAAAAAATATCCCTTGGCAGAGTTGGGGCCCTAAAGCCAAACTGTCTGGAACCTGGGCACTGTCCTGTGTGATATTTCCATCTGTCCGCCCGTCCATCCATCCACCGACATTTATTAGTGGAGTGAAATGCTGTGGTATAAACATCTCTGGGACTGTCACCCAGAGAGGACACCATTAGCATCTATTATGGTATAAATATACATACGTCATAGCTTTCAGAAGGTCTAAGAGGAAAAATCATTTCAGTGTAAATTAAATGTTCCTTGTCTCCACCTGAAAAAAAAATTATTATTTTGAGAACAAAAACATGAAAACTGGCTACAGGTTGAAAAAACCGCACAGCAGCTATCCGTGCCTTCTTTAGAAACGGGATCACAGGCATTGACTTCCACTCAGAGGAGGTGCACAGACGTCCCCAGTGTGCCCGGAAACCACCTGAAGAGGAGAAACAGCTCTGAGAGGAGAGTCGTACGAAGATGTACAAAAATAAACATTTTCAAGGGTTTTCAAATACACGAGCAAACAGATGGGGTTTCAGTTCATTTTTAGAAACAGAAGCAGACTTTGAAGTGAAAGGGGAAGTAGGTTTCCCCCTCAGGGATCCACGATCTCCCTCTACTTAGGAAAGAGGAGACGGCCAGAACTGTGAGCTTAAGAGCACCCCAATCTTTTTTTTTTTTTTTTTTTTTAAGGAAACAGGGCTTTGTTCTGTCGTCCAAGCTGGAATGCAGAGGTGTGATCACAGCTCACTGCAATCTCGAACTCCTGGCGTCAGGCCATCCCTCTGCCTCAGCCTCCTGAGGAGCTTGGCACCACAGGCACGTACCATCATGCGTAGCTAATTTACTTTTTTTTTTTTTTTGAGACAGAATTTCGCTTTGTCTCCCAGGCTGGAGTGCAGTGGCGCGATCTGGGCGCAATGCAACATCCGCCTCCCGGGTCCAAGCAATTCTCGTGCCTCAGCCTCTTCAATAGCTGGGATTACAGGTGCCTGCTATCACACCCGGCTAATTTTTTGTATTTTTAGTAGAGACAAGGTTCACCATGTTGCCAGGCTGATCTCAAACTCCTAAGCTCAGGCAATCCGCCCACCTCAGCCTCCCAAAATGCTGGGATTACAGGCATGAGCCACCACACCCGGCCCTAATTTACTTTTCATAGAGATGGGGTCTTACGGTGTTGCCAGGGCTGGTCTCAAACTCCTGGGCTCAAGCAATCCTCCTATCTCAGCCTCCCAAAGTGCTGGGGTTCCCGGCCTGAGTCATCATGCCCAACCAATCTTTTAAGTGCTGGTATCTTGAAGAGTGTCCCTCACTGGCTCTCACTAGCCCACCCTCAGTCTGTGGGTCATCCAGGCCTCAAAAAAGCCCCCTTGACCACCAGTCCCAGACTAGGTAACACCCCGGTTGTATGCACTTCCAGCATCCTATAGTTCTCCTGCCTGTCACTCACTGCCGTTGTGACTCTCACTATTTGGGGATTTTCTGAATACCCATCTCTCTGCTACACTCTAAGCTCTGAAGGGGCAGGGGGCCTCTTCTTGTCAGCAAAGTCTATCTTAGGACTTTAGAAATAGGAAGCAGGAGATGGAGACCTGTGCTGACTTCCTGAATAACCCAATTCATTCAAAGTAATTATGTTTCTAAAATACAGAGAGAAGAAACAAATGAACATTTGGCTATACGTTAGGCACTACACACTTCAGGTACAAAGGATCAGGAGTCCTTTCCAACCTGTAGCTTGAGGGAACGGGTGGGGGGCTCTTAAAACCATGAGGTCTGGACTCATTTTGGGCTATTTTTATTCGCCTTGTCAGTCACTTGAGTTTAATCAATTCAATGTGGTTATAATCACTGAGAAGTCAATGACTTGGATCTAGGATTTTAGGACTTGGTGTTTCTGGCATTTCATAGGAAATAAATAAATCAAAGCCTACAGTAAGCAATCTTCTTAATACATCTTGGCAGGGGGGAAACAACCCAAGACCCTTATTTAGGATGAATATATTAATACAATACAAAGCACCCAACTTCTTTCTGGGAATGACTTAGGAAATCCAACAGCAGAAGGAGACAGTTGCACTTATTATGGGATTTCCAGGGCATGGGGGTGCAAAGACCAAAAAGAGCTTTGTTTTACTTTTCAAAACATGGAAATGCTGATTCCCTTTCTCTGCTTATGCTATCCGGGTCCTTAAGGTAAAATGCACAAAAGGTTTTCTTGGCAACTGATGAAAAATAGTGCTTCTTGCCAAAAAGAACATCAGCAAAAGACCATGTGCCATGACCTATAGTATCCTTTGGTAAAATGCAGATAAGCAGAGACCCCAGGGCACCCTATTTTCCAACTGTGGTCCTCCACAAAACTCCAACATGAAGGATCTCAAACTGTAAAGCACAGAGGACAACGAGGAGCCCTGTAAGAGCTGCAGAGCTATTTGAGAGACACATATTTTGGAACAGGACAGTAACAGGCCAGCCCATGCCATTTGTGGAAATGGTAGAGCAACATAATTTTTTTCACCTGTAAAATGTGGGTAACAGGCCAGGCACGGTGGCTCATGCCTGTAATCCCAGCACTTTGGGAGGGCAAGGCAGGCAGGTCACAAGGTCAGGAGTTCAAGACCAGCCCGGCCAATATGCTGAAACCCTGTCTCTACTAAAAAATACAAAAATTAGCCAGGTGTGGTGGCGCACACCTGTAGTCCCAGCTACTCGGGAGGCTGAGGCAGAAGAATCGCTTGAACCTGGGAGGCGGAGGTTGCAGTGAGCTGAGATTGTGCCACTGCACTCCAGCCTGGGCAACAAAGTGAGACTCCATCTCAAAAAAAAAAAAAAAAAAAAAGAAAAAAAAAAGTGGGTAATAGTATTTAATGTAGTACAGGCTGTTGGGAGGGTTGAATGAAATTAAACAAGACACAGAATATAAAGTGCTCAGTACAGTGCCTTATGCACTGAGGTCTTCAAGAAATGTCAGTTACTGCTGACAAAAATGATGACAGGCCATTATTCCTACCACTGTTGAGAGGGGATGTTTCATTCCCTGTTCTCCCCTCAATCACTGATATGGTTTGGCTGTGTCCCCACCCAAATTTCATCTTGAATTGTAGTTCCCATAATCCCCACATGTCGTAGGAGGGACTAGGTGGAGATAATTGAATCATGGGGGGCAGTATCCCCCATCCTGTTCTCATGAGAGTGGGTTTCTCACAAGAGCTGATGGTTTTATAAGGGGCTTCCCCCTTCACTGAGGACTCGTTCATTCTCCTTCCTGCTGTGCTGTAAAGAAGGACATGTTTGCTTCCCCTTCCACCATGATTGTGAGTTTCCTGAGGCCTCCCCAGCCCTGCAGAACCATGAGTCCATTAAACCTCTTTCCTTTATAAAGTACCCAGTCTCAGGTAGTATCTTTGCAGCAATATGAGAACAGACTAATGCAATCATCTTCTCTTCTTACTCTGTTTTAAATGTTCTTACTCTGTTTTAAATGAAATAACCGGTTCTTAAAAATAATGTTCCACGAATGCTCAAAGTCAACTCAACAGAGTTTTCAAACAACTTGTTTCCTAAAGCACTCCATTATTCGAGCTTTTTATGGCCAGGAAAAAGCCCAGTTGGGTGTTCGCAGGTTTGGGCTCATGATCTCACACCACTCAACTCATTTCACAAGGGCATGTGTCCAGACATCATCAACTGGAAATATGAGAGCTACCCATGGCAAGAGACATTGAAATGCCAGAATTCGCCCTTTACCTACTGATCTGCTTTGCTGATAGAGGAACTGAAAAAATACAATTCCTCAGGACTGTCACTGCCAAGCAAGTGCGGGGTCCCGAGGTCACCAGATCCTTTAATCCTGCAGGTCTTTCTCAACTGCAGTCACACAAGATGAGGGGCAGGGAGAAGGGGGAGCCGTTCAGAACAGAGACCCCTCAGCTCTTCTGCTGCCTGAGCCCTGTTCTTTCAGGACATTGTTCCCCATCCTCTTTGAGGGTTTGGGAGTTTCTCTTTGCCACACACCGCCCCCTAACCCCCACCAGACTGTATAAAGGGCACAGTAGCACCTAGTCCAGAATCCTTGAGTATACTTGCAAAATCACTTATTTACTCCTGGTATCCAAATATGAAGAGAACCTGTTAAAATGTATTTATAGACATAAATCAGTTCTTAGAAAGGATGTGCAGAAAACTAAGCAGAAACAGAGAGGGAGATGAGTTCACCTACGAGGGTTTGAACTGTCTAAGGAAATATCCAACTCATTTTTGCTAATCTCCAGTTTGAAGCCGCGCTCCACCCCCAACCGCTCAAAAAAAAGGAAACTCAAAACAACTACCCAGTTGCTTCTGGGACCCACAGCATCCTGACTCAGGTTTCTCTAGGGTTTCCTGTTCCTAAATTGTGTCTGCTAGGGGGACTGCCAAGCAAGCAGGCAGGTCCTCTGGCTCTGGGGCTCTGCTCCAACCAAAGACACCCTATCTGTCAGTGAGAAAAAGCAAATTCTTTGCAAACTGTTTCCAAACTTATGTTTCCTGGGAGACAAGACCTCTTTACAATAAAAGCTTTTTAAAACTCCCTGAGTTACTTCTTCCCCAATGCTTAGCAGCAGTATGAATAAGATACTTATCATTTGAAAACAAAACAAAACAAAACAAAATGCTGGAAGTTTCTTAAGGTTTGAGAAGCATCGACATTTATACAAGTCCCAGGCAGATATTTATAATAATAGAGAAAAACTGTTCTCAGCCTGTGCCTTCCCCTGGATCCAGATTTCTCCACCACTGCACACATCTCCCCACCACTGTTTGCCAAAAAAGGTCCTCTCCACCTGCTCAGCAGGGCCTTTCTCCTCTGTGTTCCCCATGCTGCCAACTCCCTACCTGGTCTCCCACAAGCATTCCCGCCTGCATTTGTATTTCTAATTTCTTGCCCTCTATTAGTTCTTTTCACATAGCTTTTAAATTCTTAACTCCTGGCTTCGTTTGCTCTGCTGCCTCTTCTAAGCACCACTCCATCTTTTTCCTATCATCTCCCATCATGGTTCCCATATCCCATAAACTCTGGCTTCTCAATCATCCCACAGCTGAACGGCTCTAGCATGTTTAATAATATTCAAGCCTAATCAGTGGTACATTATGTTAGCCTCATTTCACTTAATTCTCATTGTATCTGACTTATATGACATCTTTAAAAAAATTCTCCTTCCTCGGTTTCCATGACAACACAGTCTCTGGATTTGCCTCCTAATTCTCTGGTTATTCCACTCTCTGTGTCTTTCTTGAATTTCTCATTGTGCTCCCACCAATCCACAGAGGTTATTTCCCAAGGCACAGCATTGAGCTCCATTTGCACTGATCTTCCATTTATCAAGCTCTGAGTTCACTCCATTAGCAAGATCCTTTCTTCTCAGACTTTCATCGTCCACCTCTCTGTGACTGATTCCCAAATCTAGACTTATCCTCACTCCCATAACTGGTTCCACACCTATGTCTGATTTTCAATACAATGAATATTCACCGTAATAAAAGCACTGGCATTCAGTGGGTACTTACCACATGCCCGGCACTGTTCTAACCATTTCACATGTGTTCTCTCACTTAATCCTTGCCACCACCTTATGAGGTAGGTGCTATTTTCACCCTCATAAATGGGGAAAACAGATAGAGGTTCATTTAGTCAAGGTTGCAAAGCTAATGACTGGTAGAACTGGGGTTTGACCCAGATGACTGCAGAGTCCAGAATCCAAACTTCAGGGACATACTGCCTCTCCTCTCTTGAAGAGTGCTAATGACTTCCCCCTGCTAAGTCATTCATCTCCAGCTTTCACAAGATTTTCATTCAACATCAATGCCATCCAACCTCTTGATTCTCAAGCATTGAAGTCTTGGAGTTATTTTTCTTCACTCTTTTTCTTTACCATCCAATTATTGAACAAATCCTGGTAACTTTTCTCCATAATGCCTGAAAATGGGACCCCCCTTTTCCCCTGCCAGCCATCACCAGTTTCCACCCATTTGCACCATGGATCCACTCAACAAGTGGTTTCCTCTTGCCCATGATGACAAATCTACTTTCCTTATCCTATAACTCGGCCTCTCCAATCCTAACCTCACTACTAGGTTCAACAGAGCATGGGTCCTTCACGATGGTCATGTCAAACACGCAATCTCCTTTATTCTTAGCGCTATGCCTGCATCCACTTAACTCATGCCATCCTCTCTATCTGAAAACCTCTCTTCACTTTTTTTGTCTTTAAGACACAGTTTAAGATCACCACCCCCGTAAAAAGTCCTCCATGCTTGCTCATCAGAACCACCCCACAGACTTTGCGCTTCACGTGCATTGTTTTAAACACATCTTTTCACATTTCTTTTTGTCAGTGCTTTATATCTTCCCAATTTTATATAATACTTTTTCTCTCCACCAAATTTGCACACACCTCATCTTTGGTACTCACCCACCTCTCCCTCCTCCCTCCCAGAGGCCTAGTCCAGGGCTAAGTAAACAGGCTACCTGTTTTTATGGAACATAGATACCTTTTGTAGGTGGCATCTGTGATCCCCTGAGTGCATCTCGCGATTGCCAATAAGAACGCAGCACACAAGCACCATCACACCCATATGACAAAACGCCGGCTGCATGGGACTGCAGCCTTATTGTCACAACATTTTGAGCTTTTTGACAACACAAGCTGCACTTACAAAGAAGTCAGAATAAGGAAAGAAAAGTCTCAAACTGTGCTAGTTAGTTGGTCTAGCAAGGTACTGTGATAGCAACTTAAGTGGGAGAGAATCAGGAAGGCATTGGACAGAGAGGGCCAGGACGCAGTCCCCAGGCTGAAACCCCTGGATGCAGCACTAGCCCCTCTTTGCCCTCAAGCTTAGCAAAAGCTTCTATCGCATTCTGATTTCAAGCACATTAGACCCCATGGTAAAAGCCTGACACTTGAATTTATTTATTTCATTCACACATCAAAGGTTACTCCCAAGAATACAAACAGCAAAGTAGAAATAAAGGTGAAAATCAGCAGTAGGGAAAATGTCGATCAAACCAAAGAGTTAAGTTTGAGAGACAAGACTAATATAAATATTCAAGCTAGGATTTCATGAGTGGTGATAGTTCTGTGAACATTAATGGTATAGTTACTGTGTTCTAGGAAGGCTCTCAGCCCTTGACGTTATGATTGTACTTATTCCTCACAACAACCCCACAAGGTAGGTAGTAAATACTGTAGCCGAGGAATTGTTATTATGACTATTGGGTGCTATCATTCTAACCCAGGCACAGAGAAGTTAAGCAAGCTGTGTAGGCCACGCAGCTAACAAGCCGAGGAACCAAAGTTTGAACCTGGGCAATCTGACTCCAAGGCCCCATTCAGGGAAGAAAGGCGTTCCTAGGAACAAAGCAGCAGCTACAAATCTGGCTCTGTGCTTCCAGATCACCATAGCAAAGGGGGAAATCGTCAAAATGCCAGCACAGACTACAGAAATGGGGAGCTTTGCTAAAACAACTCCAGCACTGGTGGCTGGAATGAATCAAGCATCCTCCCATTTCTGACATCTCCCTGTTCACCCAAGGACAGGATCTATATGCTCAGATCAGTGCATTACCCATGCTTCCCAAATCATCATTGAAAGCCATTTTTTTCCTTTCATTCAGGTCCCTCTTAGCACTGTGAGGCCCATGATGTCTTCACAAGGTCTACAAACACTGCACTTGATAAGCCACATTGCAAAGTCTAGTGAAGACGGGCTGTCTTCCATTCACACTCCCATCCCACCCCTTGATGGCATTAAACTGCCAGCCCCATTAAAGGATGCTGCCTTCTCTCCCAGTTAAGCTGCTCCAAACCTCAAGACTCAAGCAGAAATAGGACCCATTTGCCCAAGAGCTCCTGCTGGCACCTGACAAGCCCAGGGTGACAGTAAAAGGCCCAAGAAGAGTGTGGCAGGAAAGAAAGAGCTCAGGCTGAGGGAAGCTGGAAGTCAGGGTCCATCCTGGCTCTGCTGCTCCTGGCTCAGGAGATTCACCTCCGTGCGCCCTACCTGCTCCATCCACAAACTGAGGAAGCCTGACCAGGGCAAGGCCTACTAATGAGGAAGCCTGAGGGTCCTCAGGGAAACTCAATTAACAACCAGGTGCCTAGGCCTCACTGCTGGAGGTTTGAGTGAGATGTTTCAGAAACTCCTCAGGTGGGCCGGGTGCAGTGGCTCACGCCTGTAATCCCAACGCTTTGGGAGGCCAAGATGGGTGGATCATTTGAGCTCAGGAGTTCGAGACCAGCGTGGGCAACATGGTGAAACCCAGTCTCTACTAAAATATAAAAAGTGGGCAGGGTGTGGTGACGGGTGCCTGTAGTCCCAGCTACTCGGGAGGCTGTGGCCCGAGAATTGCTTGAACCTGGGAGGCAGAGGTTGCAGTGAGCTGAGAGAACACCACTGCACTCCAGCCTGGGTGACAGAGCAAGACTCTGTCTCCATAAAAAGCAAAAACAAAAAAAATTCCTCCGATGAACTTCTGAGCTGGAGGAACTCAAGCTCCATCCCTGCTCCTTTAGCTCCTCTGTGCTTAAAACACATCTTCACTTCGTGTTTCAGAGAAAGGAGAGCGGAAGAGGAAGGGGGAGGGATCCACAATAGCTCAGCAGGGAGAGAGGCTGCTCTTGACTATGTTTACAGGAAACTTCAGTGGAGGTAATTTCATTATAAGATGCCTCCAGGGCCAGGGCCAGGGCCAGGGCCAGGGCCGGGGCCGGGGCCAGGGCCGGGGCTGCGGGGAAGCTCTGGGCCCTGGGGTTTCCTCCAGGGCACACACTACTGGGAATACATACACTGAGATATATACGGCCTTCGGAAAGCATCCCAGCTATTGGAACACTTAATCTCTAGAGTTCTTGCTTTAAAAAAAAGGCAGTGAGGATATACCCAAATTAGGGGGCAGGGATTCTTAATTCTAGCTGCCACCTCCTGGTTTTCTGAACCACCTCCTTACCCCTGGCTAACTGCACACATCAGAGCCTAGTTTTGGACACTTCACCTTCAGTAGCTCACACCTCACAAAGAGCCTGGCTTCACAAGCTGCCCTCTCACTTACTGAAAGGTCTTAGGTTCGTGCAAAAGTAATTGCAGTTTTTCCCATTAAAAAAATAGCAAAAAACCGCAATTACTTTTGCTCCAACCAAATACACAATAGGCTGATTGCAAAGGTGGGGGTTTTTGGGCTTTATCAGTACTGATGGGTCCTGTGCTGACTTAGAAACAAAATCTGACCTGCTCAGAGCACTGGTGGTATCACTTATTCAATCAGCAAACAGCCACTACAGACCTACTACATGCAAAATACCAAAGAAACTCACACGAATAAGGCCCAGTCCCTGGCATCAAGACTCTTAAGATCTCAAGAAGTGACAAGGCCTAGGTTCTCAAACTGGCCAAATACAGGAACTTAGAAAAGCCCCATGACCTCCCTAAGCCATAGTTTTCTCACATATTTAATGCAAATGAAAATCAGACCCCCTGAAAATAAAATATTATCAGGAAGGAAAATTAATAACCACAGGGAAGATTCTCCCTGAGGGTCTCTCCTGAAGCTTTGTCTGAGAAAACATCAAAAAGTGTATGTGGAGGAAGAGTGTGCTTGGGGGAAGTAAAGGTGGGGGAATGATCTGTAGTCATGGTAACAAGAAACCACCAGTTTAAGAATCAATGACAGCTCAGAACCAGTACACAGGCTTCTGACATCCCCATGCTTTTGTCAACAGCTGATCAACAAGGCACTCATCCAAGGACCCTGCTAATGACCTCTCACTCCCACCTCTCAAAGCCTGACCAGCCCCGAACTTCACGCTTCCCAAGATCCTAAAGATCGGCTCCCAGCTTTGCTGAGGAAAGCTGTCACTGAAGAGAGCTCTCTAAACAAGATCGGCTCCCAGCTTTGCTGAGGAAAGCTGTCACTGAAGAGAGCTCTGCTTCTTACTTGCATGACTAATAAATTTACCTTGTTGTTGCAAATTTTTGGCAATGTTCTCTTTCTTGAATATGAGTCACTAAAACATTCTCCCCTTCCTTTCAGGGCATGTTTCAGCCTAAGGATAAAAAAAGGGAATGGTCTTGAAAGTGCTTTGGAAATGCTGATTTGAAATGAAAAAAGAATTAGGATGTGGGGGGGAAATTATTACTGGTTTTCCATGGGACAGTTCCTCAGGTTTACCCAGTGCCAATTTGGCCTTGTTTCAGACATAATTCTGCTATACTTAATTATTGGCTTTCGGTGAAGATTAAAAGCTGCAAATGATGTGCGGAAGAGGGACGGAGCTGGCAACCAGGGCTGAGCTACTAATGTGTCCAACTCAGGAATCAATTCCATTTAGTGCTAAATTCTTAGTTTCAGAAGGAATTTAAGAGTAATACAATGGAGGGGAAGGGCATGTGTGTCACTGACGAGCATGGACATTGCTGGAGTGCAGAGGGGAAGCGACAGCTACCCAAGGTGAAGCTTTCTCAGCCTTTCTCAGCCAACCTCTGGAGAGCAGAGACTAAACTTCTGCAATATTTCTGATGCAATCAACTTTATTCTGACCAATTTGGATCATGAGCCACAGGAAGCAATGAAACTCAAATTATTTGCCCTGCAGACAAATGAAAACATGAGGCCACCTTTCCTGAAGAAACGTGCTTGTTCCATTAAGAAAAGTATGAAAAGATCAGAATGACCAAAGAAAAGAAAAAAGCAACAAGATGAATTCATTTCCATGACTATTGTCCTGCACAGCTGCACTGAACTCATTTACATCGCTATTAAGTAGCCCTAATAAATATGAATATTGCACAACATAAAGCACATAAAAGGTCCACGTTTGAAATATCTAAAAGTATCGAAAACAATAAACCCAGTAGCCCAAGGAACTTCAAATACATTGTTATTCTTCCCATCAGAAGGACAGTAAATTAGTGGACAATTATGAGAAGAAAGTAAGCATTCTGAAAGCTAGTCATTAGTGGTACACAAACAAGAATAAATTTTCCAGTGTGAACAATAAGGGCTGGCTGTGATTTTATTACAAACTGGAGGCCCAAACCATCCTTTCAGAAAGCAGTTTCACCCCATGAAGCAAATTAACACTCCACTTTTCCTTGGGGCCTGTGATTTCCTTGGAAAGCCCTCTGCCAGTCAGTAAGTGGGACTTTTCCTCTCTGCATGGAAGGTAAAGGATTGGTGGGAGGAACTGAAGTAATCAGCAGTAATCAAGCTACAGTGCTGGGAGCCCTGGCCTAAAACAGCCGTCTTCAACTCTGCGTCCTATCACTTGGCCATTTCCTAGTGCCCCAGAAAGTCTCCTGAAGGCCACCTTGCTCCTCATCTATGTGGACAAAGGCAAAGAAGGAATGGTAGAGAAGAGCAAATGAACCTGGTCCTGCAAGTTCTCTGCACCATGAATGAAAATCAAGCTCTACTGGAGGAAGATCCGTGAAGGTTTCAATCTGGAACCTCTTTGCGGCTCAGTGCACCACAGGGCTGGCCCCCTAAGGACCTGCATCAGACCCGTGCCCCAGATTTAGGCTTCAACCCTGAGAGAGAGAGACCACCCCTTAAGAATAGCGGAGGGACACATCAGATGCCTCAGATGGCTTACCACAAACCCAAGCACAGGTTTTGACTACAGGGAGACCTCTGTCATGCCTCTAGTCCCAGGGCCATGACTCCAGATACTGGCTCTTCCGGAGCCATGGCCCTGGGAAAGGAGGCATGGCAGAGGTCTCCCTGTAGTCAGCTGGGGGCTGAGGCTGAAAAAGCTGATGATGCTGGATGGGCACCACACTCTGCCCCCTGTATTTGGTGTTGCCCCCAGGGCCTAGAGGCTCCAGGGACTTGAAATGGGGAAAGGTGGGAGACTGTTCTCTCTCTGCATGAATCCGCTCAAAGCCTGAAGAGGAACCTTGATGGAAAAGGAGGATGAGGGCCAGTTCCCAGCAGAGCAGGGAAGAGCTCATCAGGGGTTGTGCAGACAAAGAAAACAGAACTTCCATACAGAACCACCCAACAGATATGTATATCTATAATTTTCTCTATCAAATAAAGAGTGTGTAGCTCAGGAGTCCTTGAAGGGTGGAGAGAAAAGCAGTATTCTATCACACAGACCACAGAGATGCTGGTCACAAGCCTAAGCAGATGCTTATATCCATGAACCCAAATCTGCTAAGAATAAAGGTTTCACTTCAGTAAAAGATCTTAAAGCAATCAGAAAACTACATAAACCACCACTCCCAACATTCTATAGTAACTTCTTCCTATCCGTCACATTAATTCTCTTACCCAATGTATACTCTCATGAAGATGGACTCTACCTTTGCCTAAATTTTGCAGGGAGGTACAGACAGGATTGGGGGCAGTGAGGAGAGATACCAGATAGGTGGTAGCTTCCCTCTATGAAAAGAATCAGCAGTTGGACCTTGGGTGAGGAAGTTACCTCAGTTTCCTCATTTGGAAAAAAAAAAATGGACTAGATGCAACTATCACTAAATCTCTTCCCAGCCCTAATATTCCATGCTGCAACTCCTCACTACTAACTAGTTGTTAAATGATAATCACAAATCAAACCATAGAGAAGTAGAAAACTCTTACTTCCCAGAGCTGTAATGGTATAGACTGGGGTTCTGTTTCTAAAAATCAATTTCAAACTTTAAATATATCCAAACCCATCATGAAAAGAAAATAAAACCCCATATATGCATTCAGACACATGTATTACATTCATGAAACCCAACAATATTAAAGCTGTCAATCTTCATTTTGGAGGATGTTTCTACTATGTGGAGCTTGACGGCTGAAGCAGCTTAAACACAAGTCTTATAAAATTAGGAGTAAAGCACATTTATTTAACACATATTTATGAAGCATCTACTAGATACCAAGCACTATGTCAGATTTTAGCTGAACAAAACCAGACACAGTCCATACTCTCAAGAAGTTTGGATCTGGCGGAAGACCATGAAAAACTATCACAAAAAGAAATCTCCTGGTGACAAAAAAGGTGTTCTTTATCACCCCCAAAGATCTTCCAACTACATTTAAAAATAAGACAATTTATCTCAAACTTTACCTACTACTTTCATGTACGTTAATGGCTCTTAAAAGTCTTCAGGTGGTATATGCTTAAGTACAAGTTTAAATTTACAGTGACTCCTTCAATGACCCTTTACTCTCTATTTCATCAAAATTAAATATCTGCAGCAGGCAAGGAGTAGCAGCCTTCTCCTGCAAGATTTTCAGGCTGGGCGCGGTGGCTCACACCTGTAATCCCAGCAATTTGGGAGGCCGGGGCGGGTGGATCACTTGAGGTCAGGAGTTCGAGACCAGCCTGAGCAACATGGTGAAAACCCGTCTCTACTAAAAATATAAAAATTAGCTGGGCGTGGTGACACATGACTGTAGTCCCCCCTTCTCAGGAGGCTGAGGCAGGAGAATTGCTTAAACCCAGGAGGCGGAGGTTGCAGTGAGCCAAGATTGTGCTTCTGCACTCTAGCCTGGGTGACAGAGCGAGATTCTATCTCAAAAAAAAGAAAAGAAAAATTTTTCAGCTTAACTTTTCTGGACTATCTTTTTCAACTTTCTTGAAATGTCTTGTGCAGTTTCCCTTGAATTCTAATGTGATCTCAACTGGTTTTATTCCCCCTGAAGTGATCAAATAAATCATCTTTGGTTCATGCTGTCTTCCTTTGACATCTCACCTGTTCATTAGTATTTTGAAGACAGCTCAATGTCGGTGCTGGAATCCCTGCTTCCTGCAAAGGCCATGGATTCGACCTTCTCTAATCACACATCCCTGACATCAAATCAATCTATCAGGTTTCTTTATCCCTGTTGACTCTGGCACAGCAGTGCCTACAACCTTCATGCAACATCAGCCACAGAGAGTGGAATCAAAGTGAATCACGTGAGTCGGGCAATTACTGTGTAAAAGGACTATTTATGATGGGAAAAAAAATCATACAAGTAAGGGGCTATCAGTCAAACCATTATACATGAGGGTCTCATATATACCTTAAGTCTTTGCTCAGTCAGTACCAGCGTGGCAGACGTCAGGAGGAGGAATCACAGAGGCTACAAAAACAAGTCACATGGGATGCATTTTTGCCTAACTTTGTCCTCGTTTGGAGCAAGTCAGATTAAACATTAATTTTCATAATCTAGGACCATCAAGATGCATCCTAGGTTCTCAGGTGAAATATCTGAAACATTTCTTTTAATTTATGACAATAAACTGATCTTCCCACTCATTCCCTTTTTAAGCACCTGCCATCTTGGCTTTTCACCACCATATTGAAATTGCAACCAATCTGCACTTGATGTTATCGACCCCCCCATACTTAGAAACTCTTTCTTAACTGCTTTCTGTGATATGAAAGTGAATCCCAAATGCACGTCTTCAGTCCTGACAGCACAACAGCTCTACAAAGCCCTTGCCTACAGGACAATCTCCACTTAAGAGGTACAAAACAAGGCCACCATCTTAAACAGGCTTTGGCTACAAATAAACAGAAAACCTAATTCAAAATGGCTTAGACCAGAAGTGAACAAACTTTTTCTCTAAAAGACCAAATAGCAAATATTTAAGTCTTTGTGAACCATACTGTCTCTTTCATAACTACCCAATTCCACCACTGCAATGCAAAAGCAGCCACAGACAATATGACATTGCTGCATGCCAATAAAACTTTATTTACAAAAAACAAGTGAGGCCAGGCATGGTAGCGCATGCCTATGATCCCAGCACTTTGGGAGGCCAAGGCAGGTGGATTGCCTGAGCTTAGGAGTTCAAAACCAGCCTGGGTAACACGGCAAAACCTCGTCTCTACAAGAAATACAAAAATTAGCCAGACATGGTGGCACATACCTGTAGTCCCAGCTACTTAGGAGGCTGAGGTGGGAGGATCGCTTGAGCCTGGGAAATGAAGGTTGCAGTGAGCCAAGACTGCACCACTATGCTCCTGGAAGACAGAGCAAGACCTCGTCTCTCAAAAAATAAAAAAATAAAAAAATTTTTTAAGTGGCTGGTGGCTCATGGACCATAGTTTGCCAACCCCTGCCTTAAACAATAAAGGTTAATAATCTTACAAAAAGGTCTGAGGCAGGAAAACCCCAGAGTTAATTAATTTAGCCACTCAACCACCTACAAAGGTCCTGTTTCCTTCTGCCAGCTTTCCTCATGGTCACAGGATAGCTGCCACTGCTCCAGGAGATACATGCACACATGGCAACATCCAGCAGCAGCTGAAACAACCTCTTCTTTGTGTCCCTTTCTAGGGTAAAGAAATCTTTCTCAGAAGTCACCTGCTCACTAACAGGAATCACATGCCCATCCTTGAAGGGTATTCCCATGACTGTCTCAAAGCAATCAGGATTTATCAAAGTTACATGGGCAAGGGTTGGACAGTTGAACAAAACGGGGGTTCCTGCAGCACAGGAAGAGGAATGGCTCTGGGGTAGATAGTACTGGTGCCAGCAGATGGTGCTACAATAATCTTCCTCCTCAAACCACCTCCCCTCTGCAACCACCCCAATCTTTTAACTTTTCACTTACTCCTTCCTGTCTTCCTGTCTGTTTGCTCCGCCTCCCTGGACCATTGACACAACCTGAAATCTTGCTCCTGTATAATCACCTTGCACAACACCTGCTGCCTAACCTTTATGGTCAAACACCACTCCCAAGTTGTCACTCACTAGTGTTTCTCCTCAAAAACTTACAAAAGTTCCTAAAGATGATGAAAACCAATTCCTCAGTCAGGCAGAAGGGCGTGACTTCTTGCCAACCTTTCCTTCCCCACCCTACACCAGCACTCCCCACTCCAGCTGGACTGTCTGATTATTGTTCTCCGAATATCCTGGCTTATGTTCACCTCTATCCTAGACTTTCACTCTTGCTTCCTTCCTAACCTGAAATGCCCTATGTTCCTGCAAATGACATTTTTCTCATTTTCTAATGCTGGTAGACACAGAAAAAGTAATCCAACGTAGACAAAGGAGGCCTGGGTGTGACTCCCTGCCAGCTCGGCCATTTGCTGCTACATCATCCCTTGCCCAGACGGGGACTCACTGTGCTCAACCAGAAAGCCTGGTCATGGAGGGTAATTCACAGGATCACTACGAGGACGAAATATGTGTGGTGACACCATACCTGGCATGCAACGGTTTCCTTCCTCCTCCTAACGGCACCACCTCTAAGAAACCTTTTAACACCATTCCTGCTTCCACAATTTAATGCCGTTTGCATTGGGGTTACCATGTCGCAGATACCTTAGAGTTCTTGAAAGGGTAAGATACGCAAACAAATAATATGCTAACTGAATCACTGGGTTTCAAAAAAAAAGACACAACACCTTCTTTTGTAAGATCCCTAAAATCGCTTTCCATGCAACACTGTTTGGTTTCAGAATCAGGTAAACAGGCCACAGGAACACCATTATTTTTCTCTTCCTACCAGGTATTACGAATATACCTTCAAATGTGATTTTTTTCATGAGACTGCCCCTGACACATTTGACAATGAAAACAAAAGGCCTCAAACAACAGTTTGATATGGAATTGAGAGATTTTCTCCAGACAATAAGCAACAAATAACAATACTCTATCACAGCACCATGGGGAAGGCCTGGCCTGGGTGGGCAGGACAGAAAAATACCAAACCACACACAGAACAAAGTGAGGACAGTAAGCCTGAGCAGTGCGATCAAATCTGTCAGAGGGCTCGGTGGTTGTAGCCTTGGTAGGAGATGTCTGTGGATGCTGGTGGAGGTGGGAGAAGAAGGGTCTCGCAGGGATGTGGCTTGTCTGAATTAATCACGAAAAGAAAAGAACCTAGCAGCATTCAGTGATTCTGAAAACTCTGGCTACGTTTACTCAAAAATTGTGCAGCTTCTGGGAGTGACAGGACCAACGACTATTTCTTGAATGTTCAAATATGAGCCAGACTTTACTAGACTCTTCTATATAGCAACAGTATACAAGCTTGTCATGGTGGATCATGCCTGTAATCCCAACACATTGGGAGGCCAAGGAGGGTGGATCGCTGGAGCCCAGGAGTTCAAGACCAGCCTGGGCAACACAGTAAAACCCCATCTCTACTAAAAAAATACAAAAAAAAAAAAATTAGCCAGGCACGGTGGTGTAGGACTGTAGTCCCAGCTACTCAGGAGGCTGAGGTGGGAGAATCGGTTGAGCCCGGGTGGTTGAGGCTGCAGTGAGCCCAGATCATGCCACTGCACTCCAGCCTAAGTGTCACAGCAAGACTCTGTCACAAAAAAAAAGAGGGTGGGGATGGGGGGAACAGCACAGAAACCTACCACTGCATTCCTTACATTGTGCATAGACACATTAAGACAAATTCAGAATATTTATGGATCTTTCATACATTGATTTTTCCAGATTTGGAAGACTTCCATCCCTATCAGTAACTTGCTTCAAAGATGTGTGTGTGTGTGTGTGTGTGTGTGTGTGTGTGTGTTTGAGACAGGGTCGTGCTCTGCCACCCCGGCTACAGTGCAGTGGTGCCATCTCAGCTCAGTGCAATCTCCACCTCCTAGGTTCAAGCAATACTCGTGCCTCAGCCTCCCAAGTAGCTGGGATTACAGATGCCGCCACCATGCCTGGCTGATTTTTTAATTTTTAGTAGAGTTTCAACATGCTGCCCAGGCTGGTCTTGAACTCCTGGCCTCAAGTGATCCACCAGCCTCGGCCTCCCAAAGTGCTGGGATTATAGGCATGAGCCACTGGGCCCAGCCTCAAGTAATATTTTTTAAAATATGTAAGGTTCCAGGAGAATGGGAGTTTATATTAGATAGGCATCAAAGAAAACCATCATCATGCGTAATATCCAGAATACTTGCTGTTGCTTTTCTCCAGAAAGATATTCAAAATGTGAGGTGCAAGCTGAGACAAAGCCCTTGACTAAGGAAAGAAATGATGCTTGTCCTGAAGAAATACAATGGGAAAGAATGGTCCTCCTCCAGAGCCTCCCCCTAGGAGTTCACAGCTCTCTACACTTCTGCTAAGACAGCATTATCATAATGCTGCAAAGTGCCAAAGAGAATTGTTTTAATAAACAGGGTTTTTATGCTTTTAAAAAACTTGAAGACAAGCACTTGATTCTATTAGCTAAAGTACACTGCAGCTAGTGAAGGATTCACAGTGGAATGGAGCCACATACTGCTGTCTCCAAACTGACATCACCGGCACTTAAAAGATTGAATTCTTAAACACATTCGGCTCCAGGGAAGCGCTCCCAGACTAATTAGAGTTATCCATGCAAAGTTCTAGAACTATAAGTGTGCTTTAAATATTTTTTACCGCATGGTATGATTGTGTTTCTCAACTGGGGGAGGCCACTCAACTAAACCATAATTACCATTGCAGATTACCTGGGAAGAAAAGCAGTATGCATTAAAGGCTTCAGTAACAGCCAGCTTTAAAGCACAGACAGCGACCAGGACTGTCAGATGACTTCCCTCGGGGACTTTCTTCTGAGTCAGGTAATTATTGTATGTAAATGATGCTTCTAAAGAGATCTGTAAGTAATGAACGTCTTTCTTAGCCATATCATTCCAAACTATTGTTAGTAAATCCCTTGTTTATAGATAAAAATTTGAGTCCAACCTCTCTCACTTATCAAACTATCAAACCTGAAAAATCCAAATAAGCCAAGATTTCCAAATATGGGATCGTAAACATGTTAAGCACAACTTTTCACTATGGTGCATAAAAGGTTGCATCAGACAAGAAACCAGGCGTAAAACAAAGTACTACCAGCTTGATGACACCGGGGCAAAATCCTCGCTGCATTCCAGTGAGACTCTCTCAGCATCATAAATAAAATTAAACCTGCTATCAATCCCCAACGCTTTTGCTAACACAGTCCAGAGTTCTAAGAGTACCTCCTTCTCTTCAATAATACTTTTTATTTTTTATTTTATTTTTTTGAGACGAGGTCTCACTCTTATCACCCAGGCTGGCGTGCAATGGCATGATCTGGGCTCACTGCAACCTCCACCTCCCTGGTTCAAGCGATTCTCCTGCCTCAGCCTCCCGAGTAGCTAGGATTACAGGTGCCTGCCACCACGCTCAGCTAATTTTTATATTTTTAGTAGAGACGGGGTTTCACCATGTTGGCCAGGCTGTCTCGAACTCCTGACCTCAGGCGATCCACCTGCCTCGGCCTACCAAAGCGCTAGGATTACAGGTGTGAGCCACCATGCCCGGCCTGCAATAATGCTTTAATGAGGTGAGAGTAGTATCTACCTGTGGTTATTGAATGAATCTAAGATTGCTTATAAATAATCCAACCACTGTGTTAAAAATAGAGTGTCACAGTATATAAAAATGGTTTGACACGGGCTCTCTTACATCCTAGATTGCATGATGCTGCTGGAAAGACAGGACTGGCTATAACAAGTCGGTCCTGTTGACTGGCTTCAGTGTGAGATTCTCTATTTCAATATTATTGCACAGAGCCCTGAAGCCAATGAAAATCCTCACTGCCCTTCTGAGCCTTTAGAACATTTCAAAACTAACATGTCTTCAGGGCATTCCTTTATCCTTCTTCTAGATATGACATGTATTCATCCAATAATATCCAACCTATATTTATTGAGGGCTTACGCTATGCTCTGGGTGCTAGGGTTACAGTTTTATGAATAAAACAAAATCCCTGTTTCACATTCTAATCCATGACACATCAAATAATTATTAACTGAGCTCTTGAAACAGAACTGCCAATGTACTATGAAAAAGTGAAGTGGGTGCTATGGGCTGAAACTCACCCCCCCAAAAATTCATGTTAGTCTCCCCTCAAATCACTCATGTTAAAGTCCCAATCCCCAGTATCTCAGAATGTGAACTTATTTGGAAATAGGACCTTTTAGAAAGGCAAGAGGGTTATATGAGGTCATTAAGGTGGGCCCTAATCTGGTAGGACTGGGATCTTTATGAGAAGAGATTATGACAAAAAAGGACAGAGAGAAAACCATGTAAAGATACAAGGAGGAGATGGCATCGACAAGTCAAGGACAGAAGCTCCAGACAAAACCAACCCCCTGCTGACACCTTGATCTTAAACATTCAGCCACCAGAATTGTGGAAAAATAAACTTCTGCTGTTTAAGCTACCCAGTCTATGGTACTTTGTCACAGCAGCCCTAGCAAACTAAACAGTGGGTAAAAAGGAAAAAGTACAGAAAAAGAAATTTCAAGGCCGGGCATGGTGGTTCACACCTGTAATCCCAACACTTTGGGAGGCCAAGGCGGGTGGATCACTTGAGGCCAGGAGTTGGAGACGAGCCTGGCCAACATGATGAAACCCAGTCTCTACTAAAAAAAAAAAAAAAAAAAAATTAGCCAGGCCTGGTGGCAGGCGCCTGTAATCCCAGCTACTTGGGAGGCTGAGGCAGGAGAATCGCTTGAACCTGGGAGATGGAGGCTGCAGTGAGCTGAGATGGTGCCACTATACTCCAGCCTGAGTAACAGAGTAAGACTCTGTCTCAAAAAAAGAAAGAAAGAAAAAGAAAAAAGAAAAGAAGAGAAGAAAGAAAATTTCAGAGCTATCTTTCCCTATAAAGCTGAAAATCACTTGATAGAGCTGCGAAAAAAAAAAAAAAAAGGCTGTGGCTGAGTTCTGACATAATTACACAAACTGACAATAGAGGTAAGCGGTCAAAGGGAAAAGGGACTGCCCCTTCCTTCCAGAAGGGCAAAAACCTGAAACTGGCCCCTAGAGCAGTTCTCTGTTCCATTAGAAGAGCCTGTGAACTCCCACGACAAACACCAAAATCTTTTTACTCCCTCTCTAAATTACTCAACCAAAATCTTTCAGTTTCACTTCTCTTCCTCCTGAGCAAAAGCAGAAGGCAGTATGCATGTGCCCAACTGGAGTAGCCATCAGGCAAGCATTTTATCAGGCAAGCATTTTTCAACTTCACTGGAGTAGCCATCCAACATGCATTTTTCATCTTCATTGTGCAACGACGCTTGGACTCCGTCACCAGACAGTCGTCCACCAATTTAGAACCTAGGAAGACAGGTTTCCCATGACAGCATAACAATAATGCATTATCAACAAGCTAGTAGAAATTCCAGTCCTTTCTTTCTTCAGGGTTAATTTCTCTCATTATGTGAAGGGGGTTTTGAAATTCCACAAAGGAGGGGAATGCAGGGGACAACAACATCCCTGAATTCCAAAACTTCAGGCCAAAAGGGAACATTGATTTGGCTGTCTTCTTAGTCCAAAACTGGTCTCAAAATGATAAAAATCGCCAGTCAAAATCCTCCAAATGTCTTTTCTTCCCTCTGACTACAAATGCTCCATGCTCCTCAACCTAGAATGAGCTACATTCTGAAAAACCACCATATATTGAAAGTATTGTCATGCATTTAATACACCTAACATCATATCGTAGCCCAGCCTACCTTAACCGTCCACAGAACACTTACATTAGCCTACAGTTGGGTAAAATCATCTCATGCAAAGCCTATTTGATAATAAAATGTTAAGTATCTTGTGTATTTACTGAATGCTGTGCTGAAAAATAAAAAACAGAATGGTCGTACAGGTACTTGAAGTACGATTTCTACTGAATTTCTATCACTTTTACACCGTCATGAAGTTGAAAAATCTTAAACTGAACCATGCTAAGTTGGGACCATCCGTATTAGCTCTGACTCTTGCCTAAAGCTTAGACAAAGCTGATGCTTCACTATCTTTAAGAACATGTCCCCTGACCGGGTGCGGTGGCTCACGCCTGTAATCCCAGCACTTTGGGGGGCCAAGGCAGGTGGATCACGAGGTCAGGAGATCAAGACCATCCTGGCCAACATGGTGAAACCCCATCTCTACTAAAAATACAAAATTAGCCGGGCATGGTGGCGCGCTCCTGTAGTCCCAGCTACTTGGGAGGCTGAGGCAGGGGAATCGCTTGAACTCGGGAGGCAGAGGTTGCAGTGAGCCGAGATTGTGCCACTGCATTCCAGCCTGGCGACAGAGCGAGACTCCGTCTCATATTTAAAAAAAAAAAAAAAAAGAACACGACCCAGAATGGGGTTTGTTTACCCCTTCAACAAACACTGACTGAGGACGCGTTATGTTTACTATACAGTGCTGTGGCTCAGTAAGTGCTGGGCACAAGATGTCAATAAATGAAGAAATAAATGGATGGACCTATGCCTTGGAGACTTTCCCAATCATGCCCCAAGACATCAATCTCCAAGACTCTATTAAACTTGTAAGTTTAATAAAGTAGGCAGTTTCTTTTTTCTTTAACATATGAAGCATAATATAATGATGATTCAGAAGGGATCTCAAGACTGTGTTGCGCCGTTTTTCTCATGCGGAGTGTTTAATTCTGGTTAGCAAAATTTTGAACCAAAAAAAAATTCACATATAATTCACATCAAGTGACTATAGACAGATACAATATGGGCATTTTGATGTGTACATTTGTACCTGACCAGGGCACAATTTATAATATACTAAGAAAGCTTTAAAAATTAATTATAAAATGAGTATTTTTAGCACACTTAGTAACAGCTACTTGTTTTAAACTATTATTTCATTTTTGGCGACCAAATTATATTTGACCATAATTAAAGAACATATAACCTTAAAGTAATATTTGAGAAACACAGTTACAACAGACACGTTATATTAAATGAAGAAAGGAAAGAAATGTACATGTATTAAAGGGTACTGAGGTTTTTCAAACCCATTCTTTTGAAAAGGCCTTTTAATTCACTTTCATTTAAGTAAATTTAAACCTAAAAAATGTCTCTACTCAGTATGCTTACAGAAAGAGGTGACATCAGTGTTGAGCACATGACTGCCTAACAACCATTCAGTGCTAGTCATTGAACTAGTATTCTTATTTGATTATCCTAACATAATAATTGAGCCCATGTATATACGCAAGATGTGGAGGATCCAACGGATCAACTGCAGAAAGAAAAACACTCAAAAAATGCTGAGGCCGGGTGCAGTGGCTCAAGCCTGTAAACCCAGCACTTTGGGAGGCCGAGGTGGGTGATCACGAGGTCAGGAGATCGAGACCATCCTGGCTAACACGGTGAAACCCCTTCTCTACTAAAAATGCACAAAAAAAAAAATTTGCCAGGCATGATGGTGGCCACCTGTAGTCCCAGCTACATGGGAGGCTGAGGAAGAAGAATGGTGTGAACACAAAAGGTGGAACTTGCAGTGAGCCGAGATCACGCCACTGCACTTCAGCCTGGGAGACAGAGTGAGACTCCGTCTCTGAAAAAAAAAAAAAAAAAAAAACGCTGAAACCGGCTGGGCGCAATGGCTCATGCCTATAATCCCGCACTTTGGGAGGCTGGGGCGGGCAGATCACCTGAGGTCAGGAGATCGAGGCCACCCTGGCCAACATGGTGAAACCCTGTCTCTACTAAAAATACAAAAATTAGCAAGGCGTGGTGACATGCACCTGTAAGTCCCAGCTACTTAGGAGGCTGAGGCAGGAGAATCGCTTGAACCCGGGAGGCAGAGGTTGCGGTGAGATGAGATCGTGCCACTGCACTCCAGCCTGGTGACAGAGTGAGACTCCATCTCCAAAAAAAAAAAAAAAGGCTGAAACAAATGACAAATGGATATGGCTGAATCACTGTACCTTTTTGATACAACCTTAAATCTTGGTTTTACTGTTTACTATATATTATTTGGTACTTCTGGATTCAGTAGTTGGAATAAAAACAAGCTTCTGTATTCAAACATATCTACAGAATGTCAATATGTGTGCATATATACATTTACTATACACATACGTGCACACACACAAGTAGGCAGTATTCTCATAGCCTTTAGATCTGCTTAATCCACAGACATTTGCAAGCCATTCCCATCTTTTCCAGCAAGAACTGTCCTTCCTTCACACCTGCACGTCCTTCCAAATGGGGGACACAGCTTCAACAGAAGACAGTAAAACCCACACGCATCAAAAAGTTTACAGAAATGTGTGCTGAGTGATCTGCACTGCCCATGAAGAGGTCCACGCTCAAACATGGCTAATTTGGGGAAAATAAAACAGGTACAGAGTGTGCAACGTTGCTGTGCAGATTCGTGTTTTGTATTCCTAGCATGGGAGTTACCATAGAAATAAAAGGGTTAAGTAGTTTTTTAAGAAAAATCCCAGTTGCATGCATCCTGGGGACTGTGAATCAAAGAACGGCCTGACCAACTCTAGGACTCTTTTTTGCCATGAAGAGAACGATATTTAAATTGGATTTCAACAGAGGAATAACTATTTCTATCAGGAAAAGTCATGTGTTTCACCTTCCACTACCTGAGAGGCAGCCAAACAAAAGACCAAATGTGAGCCTGGGCAATGGGCAACAGGTAGCTGTCACTTTGCAGTGACACTGGAGGCAGAGGGACCCTCCTTACCTGGGGTGGTGTGCAACTGAGAAGAGACAGCAGGGGCTCTCTGCAGGTACATGTGATGAGTGTTTGCTCAACTGAAAACCTAAGCTTAGAGCAATTCCAGAGAGAGAATGCAAGTCTCTACAAGCAGAAATGGCCTGAAGCCATCCTTGCAGCCTAGGAATGGATGGGCCACAGAGGCAACACAGGACAGTAACAACCAAAGATGATAATCCAGGCAAAGACAAATTCCTCTGCTGCACCTGGCTAGGGATTTCACCAGATCTTTAGGGACCAAAGTTCACACTAGCCAGACAGTTTTGTGGTATTAGGGCACCTGTGTCTGTAATTATACTTAAATTGAACAATACGATAAACTGCAGTAAACTATGCTATGGATTTAATAATTTTCAATTAATCTTTTTATTGTATTAAGAAAAAAAAAAAAAGGCCAGGCTGGGCACGGTGGCTCACACCTGTAATTCCAGCACTTTGAGAGGCCAAGGCAAAAGGATCACTTGAGCTCAGGAGTTTGAGACCAGCCTGGCCAACAAGGCAAAACCCCCATCTCTACCAAAAATACAAAAATTAGCTGGGCGTGGTAGGGGGCACCTGTTGTCCTAGCTGCTCAGGAGGCTGAGGCAGGAGAATCACTTGAACCCGGGAGGCGGAGGTTGCAGTGAGCCGAGATTGCGCCATTGCACTCCAGCCTGGGCAACAGAGCAAGACCGCCCACTCACCCCCAACTTTTTCTTGAGACAAAGGCCAGAGTTCCAGAACCTTTTCCAATACTGTGACACATGGACAGGGTAGATCTCAGACAGACAATCCACAGTGAGGTTTCTGGCACCCGGGATAGGCAGTCCACACACAGGAACAGCATGTTTCCAGCAACAGAAGGAAGCACGAGGTTACACAGGCTTCAGAGTCAGGCTGCCAGGGATCAAATCCCAGCACCTCCTTTTTCCTGTGATGGGGCTTGTTCAGCTTCTTTGATATCTCTAAACTAGGGATAACAACAGCACCCGCTTGAGACTATTGGGTGGATTGAATGAACTCATCTATGTAAAATGCCCAGTACATAATAAGCATTCATCAGCTGTTATAATTAAGGTCAGTCCTTGAAAAGGCTTAGTGGAGTTTGGGCAGGCCACTACACGGTGGCAGAGGATCCAGCTGTGCCTGTCAGTCCCCAGCTGCCAGCCACATGGATGCTCCCCACTCCCCTAGCCACCTCTCCCTGTGTACACTTCCGCCACTGCCGCTGCCTCTGCTTCCCTCTCCCTGTTCCAGCCTGTCAGGCACACATGTGGAGTTGCACTAATGCCATTCTGCTGCAGCTTTCTGCACGGCCCACACCCATCTTTTCCTGGGTGTCCACTCTCAGCCAGTCAGGATGGTGGTTGCCCATCCTGCAGGGGTCCAGGACCTGTAGCCTGTGTGACAGTCGCCAGCAACAGCTAGTCTATCAGCCACCTCAATAGAGGCAGGTGACAACAGTGCAGGCTCTTTCACGACGGGAGACTTTGGAATTAGGTACAGATGATTAAGAGAAACCCATAGCGAGGGAGGGGTCTTACCCGTTCATTCATCCATTTAACCACCATTTACAGAATGCCCACTGTGTGCCAGTCAGTATCCAGAATTCCCAAAGAGGCACCTAATGAATGGGAATGCATGCAGCCTGACGGTGCGGGTGGCTTGTCACTTATAGCAGCCTCCTGCCCAGGTTTCTTTAAGCCTTTCAAGGACTGACCTTAATTATAACAACAGCTGATGAGTGTTTATGTGCCAGGCATTTTATATGGACGGATTCATTCAATCCACCCAACAAGCTTGAGCAGGCACTGCTGTTATCCCCATTTCACAGATGAGGAAGCAGACAGCAAAAAAGGCAAGCAGGCAAAGTCCCTATCGCCCAATCTACCCAGAAACCAACAGACCCCGGGGCACTTAGAGCTGGGAAGGGCTAGAAAGCTTACCACGTTTTTTTCTTTGAAGTTGAACACTTATTTGAACGATTTCTCTAACATCGATTTAAGGGTATCTTTGATCTTTGTGGAAACAAAGAAGAATGCTTTAAGACTGCTCTTAGAAACCTGGCCATTTGGTTTTAAGGCCATTGGCCTCTGCCTACCGTGCTCCTGAATGAATAGCTCAGGACTTCCAGGGCTACTTTTGGGCCAAAAGTTAATAATTTACAGCTGAGCAAGTGTAGGTGAACTGCCACTTTACAGCAAGCTTCTAATCCCTCACTGATCACTTTGAAAATTACAAAGGACATTCACTTCAAGTGTGAGCCAATTCAGAATCAACCTCATGCTAATTTGATATAAGCTGTTCACTGAGGGGAAAAAGTCCAAAGGAGGTTCTAACTTATTTTCTAAATGAACATCGTATCAAAATTAAAAATTCAATGACGGCATCTTTCAGCTCAATCATGGTTAAGTATATAATACTGCTGAATTTAAAGTCAGCAGAGATTATCTAGACTTTACTATGAAATATAGATAAGCTGCTCTTGTAAAAAGTTTATTTAAATTACTGATTATAAAAGTAATCCAAGCTCATTTTTGAAAATTTGGAAAATGTGGAAGAGTATAAAGAAAAAAAAAAACTACTCATTATATGAGCACCAAGAGATAAACATTATCTTGTTGGCACACTTCCTTCTGGCCTTTTTCTCTGGGTACATTTAAGTATATTTTCATTTTGGTCTATTTATAGGCATTTGTACCTTGCCACTCTTCTTAACATCATGTCACTAAACTAGTCTTTAAAAACAATTACTATGAAGTAAGTCTCCTGGCATATAGTACATGCAGGAAGACCATAATGTATCAAACCAGCCCCTGACTTTTTCTATTTCCTCCAGTACAGTACACCCGGCGTTCACGGACTATAACATCTGCTTGAATCACATTGTCACACACAAACAGAAACCAAGCAGAGTTAGTAGCAAAAGTCCTAAAAGACGAGATCCACCGCCAAGCTGGTCATATAAGACAAGCAAAAACATCCTTGGTTATACACATGTGAAACAAAGTATGATGCTGTGTAATAAGAAATATGTATTTGGCCTCTGGCTGTATTCATCTGTTCTCTCATTGCTATAAGGAAATACCTGAGACTGGGTAATTTATACAGAAAAGAGGTTTAATTGCTTCACAGTTCCACAGGCTGTACAGGAAGCATGGTGACATCTGTTTCTGGGGAGGCCTCAGGGAACTTACAATCATGGCGGAAGGCAAAGGGGGAGGGAGGCGTTTTCCATGGCAGGAGCAGGAGGAAGAAAGAGGGAGCAGGGAGGTGCTACACACTTTTAAACGACCAGATCTTGTGAGAACTCACTCACAGCACCAAGGAGATGGTGCTAAACCATTCCTGAAGGATCCACCCGCATGATCTAATCACCTCTCACCAAGCCCCACCTCCAACACTGGGGATCACAGTTCCATATGAGATGTGGGTGGCAATGCAGATCCAAACCATATCACTGGTATACATTTAGTTCCTGATGTAGGGCTCCTGAAACCCTTAATAGATAGGGACACTACATCCCTATCTATTTATACGCATCTTTTGTTCTCATATTTAATCTTTTTTTTCCTTTTTTTTTATTTTTTATTTTTTGAGATGCAGTCTCACTCTGTCACCCAGACTGGAGTGCAGTGGCGTAATCTTGGCTCACTGCAACCTCTGCCTCCTGGTTCAAGCGATTCTCCTGCCTCAGCCTCCCCAGTAGCTGAGACTACAGGTGCCCGCCACCATGCTCAGCTAATTTTTGTATTTTTAGTAGAGACGGGGTACTGCCATGTTGGCCAGGCTGATCTCGAACTCCTGACCTCTAGTGATCTGCCTGCCTTGGCCTCCCAAAGTGCTGGGATTACTGGCGTGAGCCACCACACCCAGCCCTAATACTTAATCTTTGACCCCAGTTCCCAACACAGAGCTCATAAGAGCTCTGTAATTTCCTGAGGGACAGGAGTGTCTGACACAGAGCTGCAAAATCTTTTGGAAACTGTTGGGTAATGGGAGCATCTTTTGTTCTAATGAGGCGACACTTGGTGGGCTCCTCAATAGTCTCCTGATGCATAGGTGGCTGGTTGCCAGGAAAATCATCTGATTAGAGGGTGAAACTCTCAACCCCACTCTCTGACCTCTGGGGAGGGGAGAGAGGCTGAGGGTTGAATTGATCACCAATGGTCAATGATGTCATCAGTCATGTCTACGTAACAGACAAGCTCCTGGTTGCTGAGGTGCCAGGAGGCTGGCACATCTGGAAAGGACATGGATACTCCACCCCATTGCCTACATGCCCTACTGTGCATCTCTTCCTTCTGGCTGTTCATCTGTATCCCTTGAAATATCCTTTATAATAAACCAGCAAATATAAGTATTTGCCTAAGTTCTGTGAGCTGCCCTAGTAGATCAACTGAGCCTGAGAAGGGGCGATGGGAAGCCAAAGTTAGAGACAGTCAGTCAGGAGCACAGGTCACAATCTGGCGATTTAGGTTGGCATCTGAGGAGAGAAGCAGTAGTCTCTTGGGACTGAGCCCTTAACTTGTGGGATCTGACACTATCACCAGGTGGGCAGCATCAGAACTGAACTGAACTACACAGCTGGTTTCTGCTGGAGAACTGCTTGGTGTGTGTGTTGTGGCAGGTGCAGAATCTCCACATATCTGGTATCTGAAATGTTATGTTGAGTGGTGCATCAGAGTAGGAAGAACACCTCGGTTCTTCCCATCTCTAATGGCTGGTATCTGCTGGGGAACGGACTAGCTGCTGGTGTGGAGAAATCCTCACATGTTTTAGAGAACAAGGGCGAAGTGGTCTAGATTAGAATAGGAAAAACACTTTGGTTTTTTCCTATCTCTTACAGACCAGAGGAAGGGGAAGGGTGGTGCATCTTCATGAAACTACTAACCCAAACCCAGAACACAGCCATCTCACTACTAAAGTAAGTCAAAAGCGCTTGGTAAATTCACAAAGGAAGGACACCAGAAAGCAGGTGGCACATAGCTCAGACACAAATCCCTGCAGAAGCTCATGGGGCAAATGGGTCCCTGCAGCTCCTAGTGTGGACTCTCCCATTTTCCAAGGGCAGATGTTTGCAAACTTGGGGCTTAGGACAAATACTCAGGGTTATTTCCCTTGAAGTGACACATTAACTTCATTCATTTTAAAGAAAACGTCTGACAAACGCCCAAGTCTGAAAAACTGATTTGTCAGTCTTTTAAGTAAAAGTGCAAAAGTAAATAAATAAATAGAAATTTAAAAATAGGCCAGGTGCAGTGGCTCACGCTTGTAATCCCAGCACTTCAGGAGGCCAAGCTGGGTGGACGGTTTGAGCTCAGGAGTTCGAAACCAGCCTGGCCAACATGGAGAAACCCCATCTCTCCCAAAAATACAAAAATGAACTGGGTGTCATGGTGTGTGCCTGTGGTCCCAGCTACTTGGGAGGCTGAGGTGGGAGGATCACCTGAGCTCAGGAAGTCAAGGCTGCAGTGAGCAGTGATCATGCCACTGCACTCCAGCCTGGGTGATAGAACGAAACCCAGTCTTAACTAAATTAATTAATAAATTAAACTAAGTAAAAGTGATGCTCCATGAGAATAGTTGCTAGTTCCATTCATTACCCAAACAAAAAAAAAAAAAGATTTTCTTTTTCCTGAAAAATAATGATCTCTCAGTGTCCAGAGGCACTTTATCCATACTTCTCATTTTATTACAAAGAATATTTTTAAAAAGTAAGTTTTTCATAGTCTCAAAAAATACCAGAAAGCAGGCGGCCCATTGCTCAGACAAGAATCCCTGCAGCACAGTCAGGGTTTAATGACATTAATACTGCTTCATCAGGGCCACTCTCAAGTGAAACTGACTTTTTTCCTTTATTACTGCACATGATGGGAGGGGAAGATCAGGACGGCCACTAGTGGCTGTGCAGCCACTGCCTTGACTCACACCAAGACACAAGCAGTTTCGTCCACCTCTGCTTTTGCACCATTCAGGCAACTGTCAACAGTGAAAACAACAAAAGCATCTAAGTACTACCATGAAAAGTGGTTTGGCCTTAAAGACCCTCTAGTCTTGTAGACTCCCGGCAGTCCACAGACCATGCCTTGAGAATAGCTGTCCCAGAGGGCAGGAAAACTAAAACTTCAGGATGGGTTTTCACGGTTTTGTTTTTGTTTTTTTAACAAAACAATAAGTACACAGATAATCTTAAAACATCTAAGTGTGTCTAAAAGACCAAAGATAGTTCTTTTTTTAAAGACTTAAGAATTTGCAAGCATGGCTGTGCACAGTGGCTCATGCCTGTAATCCCAGCACTTTGGCAGGATCCTTTGAGCCCAGGAATTCAAGACCAGCCTGGACAACATAGAGAGAACCTAGCTCTACAAAAAAAAAAAAAAAAAAAAAAAGCCAGATGTTGGTGCTACAGGGGCACAACTATAGTCCCAACTACTTGGGAAGCTGAGGTAGGAGGATCGCTTGAGCCCAGGAGGTTGAGGCTGCAGTGAGCCACGATTGCACCACTGCACTTCAGCCTGGGCGACAGGGCAAGACCCTGTCCCCAAAACAAAACAAACAAAACAAAAACAGAATTAACAAAGAATATATACAATTATCAAACATGGAAAATACTAAGTCTATGCACAGATCAGCTCACTCAGGCTCTGTGGGTGGGTAAAGGCATCTCTAAGGCAAAGCAAAAGCAAACTCCTGTCCAGAGTAGAGCACACACATGAAAAAGTAATTTACTGGTTAAGTTCAAAAGTTCAACTACCTGGCTGGGCAAGGTAGCTCACGCCTGTAATCCCAGCACTTTGGGAGGCCAAGGTGGGCGGATCGTCTGAGGTCAGGAGTTTGAGACCAGTCTGGCCAACATGGTAAAACCCTGTCTCTACTAAAAATACAAAAACTAGCCAGGCGTGGTGGTATATGCCTGTAGTCCCAGCTACTCGGGAGGCTGAGGCAGGAGAATCGTTTGAACCTGGGAGGTGGAGGTTGCAGTAAGCCGAGACCACACCACCACACTCCAGCCTGAGTGTGCAAACAAAACAAAAACAAACAAAAAAAAAGTTCAACTACCTAACAATGTCAATGAATTGAAAGGAAATTTATATAACTGCTCTCAGAAACCAAAAATAACAATATGTTTTAAGCTAAGGTGTAATTTTCTTATATTGAAGTGTTTATTTAGCAGTTTCAGCAACTGCAAACGATCCCTCAAACAAGGAAAAACTAATGACTTAGTCTAGTTTTCAGTGACAAGCAACACAGACCAGCCACATCTGAGTTTCCATTTGTGGGTTCATTCATGGGAAATCTTTTTGCAACGTTCACAGTATTCATCATGTACAAATATTCCTCATATAAATAGGAAAAAGCGTCCCCAAATAATGAAAATACAAATGAAAAAAATCATTAATCAAAAAAAACTCTGTTGGTGTCACCTATAAAATTAAAGAGAGATTCCCAAGGTAGAAATCCATTAATATATTTGCTATAAAGTTTCATGAAAGGGACTGGGGAGATATTGAACCAGTCCTCACCTTCACTCCAAGCCTGGCACAGCACCTGGCACTAGGAGGCCAACAGCTGGTACTTGTTTGTTGAACAAAGGAATGAACACACAAATGAACGAGTGAACAAAGTAGATGATGACAGACCAGCAGGATCTACTAACAGAGTCTGATTTCTTCTATTTATTTATTTTTTTTATTTTTATTTTTTTTGAGACGGAGTCTCGCTCTGTCGCCCAGGCTGGAGTGCAGTGGCGTAATCTCAGCTCACTGCAAGCTCCACCTCCCAGGTTCACACCATTCTCCTGTCTCAGCCTCCTGAGTAGCGGGGACCACAGGCGCCCGCCACCATGGCCGGCTAATTTTTTTGTATTTTTTAGTGGAGACGGGGGTTTCACCATGTTAACCAGGATGGTCTCGATCTCCTGACCTTGTGATCCGCCCACCTCAGCCTCCCAAAGTGCTGGGATTACAGGCGTGAGCCACCGCGCCCAGCCCTGAATCTGATTTCTATGTGCAGCTCTCAGAATACTGAAGAAATTCTGATTTTATCTATCTAAAACACAAGCCTATTTTCAAATACAGAATTTTGAGAGGTTGACAGTTTCTAATACTTCCAATCCATCTGAGAGAGTGACAACATGTATTGTACAGAGCTATCAGGTATACTAATGCAGGCAACAGGCATTGGCTTTCCTAAGTTTTTCCATCCCTAGAAAAATAATCTATCATAAATGCTAATTCATCAATGGAATAGACATGGTCCACAGGAGTCCAAGACAAGGAGGTGTCACCTGCCTTGTATGCAAAAACAGAGAAGTCACAAGTTACACATGGTACCCCCTAAGGCCTCGTGGAAGCATCCAAGACTTTCAACAAATGAACTTGAGGAGAAAGGGAGAACGAACCCCTAAGTCTTATTCACCCCCTGCCTCCATCCCATCCCAGCCCTGGTATGTTCTGTCTTTCACGAGTGGACGTCACAATGCTTCCTTAACTCCCTCAAGCCTTTACTTACAAGAGGTAACTCAAAAACTTACCAAAAAGTTAAGGTTTTCTGATAACTGACAACCACTATTTCTTCTTCTTCTTCTTCTTTTTTTTTTTTGAGACTGGGGAGGGAGTGCGATGATGCGATCTCAGCTCATTGCAACCTCCACCTCCTGAGTTCAAGCAATTCTCCTGCTTCAGCCTCCTAATTAGCTGGGATTACAGGCACATGCCACCACGCCCGGCTAATTTTTGTATTTTTAGTAGAGACGGGGTTTCATTGTGTTGGCCAGGCTGGTCTTGAACTCCTAGCCTTGTGATCCGCCCACCTCGGCCTCCCAAAGTGTTGGGATTACAGGCGTAAGCCACCGCGCCCGGCCAACAACCACTATTTCAATCAAAAGTGCTATACTTCCCACACATCAAATCAACTAATGAGCAGCAAATTATTTGTTGTTGACCTTCTCTTTTTCTGCTCTTATTACTGGTGAAGGTAAAATGAAATAAAGATTTGTGCTAAAAATGCATGGAGTAAGACTATAAGCAATTTTTTTAAAAGCTAGATAAACCAAACAAGGCAAAATTAGGTAACAGAAGATTGACATGGACAGTCCAGTTAGACAAGCACACGCAAACATACACATGGTGCTTTAATGCCCAAGCTGGATTTTATGTCATTGATTCAAATTAGTTGACACAGATTAAATGTATTCCCTCATTTTTACAAACTAGTTTTCAAAGCTCAAGTTACAATATTTGACAACCTTGAGACTAAAGTAATGCCCTAAAATGCAGTTCTCTAAATTATACCATTACAAAGGTACTAATTAATTAATAGTCAATGAAATATAGTCAACTCGATCTCATAGCCAGAAGGTCTAAAAACACTGGATAATCGGATTGAAATTCTTTTCCTTCCAAATGTTCTTTTTTTCAAAATTTCAGTTTATCTGCAAATAACATGCCATCAACCTACAGTTGCCTTTGACAACCTATTTTGATTACAGCATCTTTTCCAGTAAATCTTTCTTATGCTGTGTATCATCCATCTACCCAAAAGATACAGAAAGTGAATTAGTGTCACTGCCAATTTTTATAATATGTAATTGAGCATAACCTCCATGGAGGATGGGTGGTTCCAACAACAAATTACATAAATGCTCAAATCCTTACCCAACCTATTTCAAAAAGACGAATTTCAGCTTTTATGGAAGCAATGATTTTAAACTGCTTATCTGTTATTTCTAAGAAATACACATAAAAATCTATACCTATGTTACATCCAAACTTTCAATGGGGCTTAAAATGTTCAAGAATAAACACTATAATCCTTGGTAAGTTACAAAATTGTAAAATTCTGTTAATGAACCATAAAATACAACACTTTTTTAAACTAATATGCTAATTTAACTGTAAAGAAAAGGAAATCTACTTTTTTTTTTAAACAAAAAATGCAAAAAATTTTTCAGAGTAGCAGAATCACATGAACTTCAAATGTGCATATACAAACTATATTTTCAGTCTAGCACAATTCCTGGGATATATTTAGGTCCAAATAAATAATGCATAGATGGTGCATTAGTCCATTTTCACACTGCTGTAAAGAAATGCCTGCGACTGGGTAATTTATAAAGAAAAGAGGTTTAACTGGCTCATGGTACTGCAGGCTGTCCAGGAAGCACAGTGGCTTCCGCTCGGCTTCTGGGGAGGCCTCAGAAAACTTACAATCATGGCAGAAAGCAAAGCCAGAGCAAGCTTTCTTGCAGGCACAAGTGTCGGGGAGATTCTACACACTTTTAAACCATCAGATCCCTGAGAACTCACTATCACGATAACAGCCCAAGGTGACGGTGCTAAACCATCCACGAAGGATCCGCGCCCGTGATCCAATCACCTCCCACCAGGCCCCACCCCCAACACTGGGGATCACAGTTCCACATGAGATTTGTGTGGGGCACAGATCCAAACCTTTTTAAGATGGATAAAACCAATGGGAAAAAAAAAAAAGGTTGGCTAAACATTACAATTCATAAATTTAACTCATACTTCAACAAGGTGTCCACTGAACAAGCAAATTATTAGTTGCTCTGAATCTATGCAATGCTGTAAAAATATTAACACCCAGGCTTTCGTTTTAAACCAACGAAGACTGTCTAGAGATCACATGGGAAAGACTTTAGAAGTGCAATCGTTTTCTCAAAATTAGATTTCCTGGAAAGGAAGTGTCCTCTACAGATTAAGAAGTTGCCAGCAATTCGCAGTCCCTTAGAAGCAGACAGGAGTTTTTTTCTCCAGGCGTGGTAAAACCCTGCACTGAGCTGACATCCCTCTCTCATCTGGCAGACAGTGCAGGGCATGGCAAATGGGTGGAAAAGAATGAAAGTATATGGTCGTGTAATTTTACCTACCTGGTATCAGGCTCCAACCACCCAAACGGATTAGCCCAACTGATCGAATGCATTCTTTAAATTTTAAGTTCTAACTGCCCTCCAACTTCAGCACAAAGGATTCATATCCACCGGTATCTTTTCTATGACATTTAAAAAAAAAAAAGAAAAAAAAAAAAAACCTGGAAAAGCTACAATGCTTCATGAAGCTGCCTGGGCAGCGTTTTCCACCCTGCCATAGACTCCTGGCAAAGGAGGCTGTGTATTTTCCAGGCATGATACAGAAAGTGATAATTAGCCACCTGGGAACCAGTTTTATTTTGGATTCCAGACAGACCCTTAGGTGATCCAGATAAGCCTTTTGTTCATGGAATGTTGTCAGCATCTGTACAATGGGGATCTTTTTATAAAGAACTTTGAGAGCATCCAATGAAACTTTCTTTTTAGAGCAAGTCTTCATAGTAAAGCAACTAAACCCATAAAGAAGTCACATTTTTAATTCAAAGCTGCTTTTTTTTCCCCCGTTCTCTAATGAGAGACCTGTAATTAAAATGAGCAAGAAATCAATGTACTGAAACCCAGAGGCAAATTTCTGTTATCCCATTTTCCTAGACATCTGTAGCAAGGGATTCGGGGTGTGTTTGGAAACTGGCAATCATTCTAATGGGCTTCTGCCAGCTCCCATCACTCAACCCACTAACTCGATGATGACAGAGCAAACTGGGGCAGGCATTCAAATCTGACAGCTGGCTGGAGAAAAGGGAAGGAAGCCACATTTTTTAATGAAAAGATGAAAATAATGTATTCCATTTTTCCTCCACACCAACCATAATAATTGTCCACAAGAAGCCCCTGAAGCCCACTAATAGGAACACAACCACAAGAAATTTGGCGGAGTCCAGCAAAGCGTATTCTCTTACCAAAATGCTTGACTTTTTCAAGTTAAAAAAAAACTGCCAATGAAGAGCACAGATAGCCATCTGCCAAGAACCTTCCATCTTCTCCATTCAGGCATTTGTACCTATTGGGAAGGATTAATTTTACATGTAAAGGAATAGGGATTGAATGATTGGATTATAAACCCTTAGAGAAACATGCTTTGCCTACCAGGAACTTCTAAATTTACATTTTAAAGCCAACTAAATCTTTAAATGTCTACTCTAACTGTGAAATTCAAATAGCAATTACACAAGGGTTGGTTTTTTTTTTCTCCCTATTATTAATGAATATGCAGCAACAGAAAACAGATGCTAGAAGATCTAGTGGTACCACTAAATATAGGTAGTGTTTTCCAAGGAAAGCAAGGGCTGGACCTGATCCAGAGAGCATCACAGGGGAGTGGACAGCCCGTGGATCAGTCTGAGGAAAGCAGAGGGACAATGCTGGTTGTGAGTTCCAGTTCAACATCACTTTGCCAATGCACCATTTTCAAGAAAATGAGAAGTGAGCAGAAAACTCTGGGTTTAAGTAATGACACTTCAGGGACAGCAGGTTCACCAGCTGTGAAATCCCCACGGCCTTCAGGCAGCTTCATTCCCACACCTGCCTCTCGTGTGGAGTGCACGCAGTGTCGGCACCTTGGGGAAGTGAACAGAGACCAGCACATGGACAATCACTGTGCTCTGCCTTCTCTCCTGATGGGAGAGATAGGGGCGGGCTGAAATCCCAGGAAGAGCAGTTTCAATCCCATCAAAAAGGCCTTCCCCTCTCTTGGCCGGGCTCAGTGGCTCACACCTGCAATCCCAGCACTTTGGGAGGCCGAGGCGAGTGGATCACTTGAGGTCAGGAGTTCGAGATCAGCCTGGCCAACATGGTGAAACCCCGTCTCTACTAAAAACACAAAAATTAGCTGGGCGTGGTGGCGTGCGCCTGTAATCTCAGCTACTCGGGAGGCTGAGGCAGGAAAAATGCTTGAACCCAGGAGGTAGAGGTTGCAGTGAGCCGAGATCATGCCACTGCACTCCAGCCTGCACTACAGAGTGAAACGCTATCTCAAAAAAAAAAAAAAAACTGCCTATCATCCTTTCCAGCAGCCAGCATGGGAGTGTGTGGAACAGAGACTGCAGAGCTAAGGCAGAAGATTCGGGGTGAATAACAGTTTGGTGCTTGCCTTGCAGCCTTGCTTCTTTGTATTTGGGTAGTTGCTAACAAGACAAACAGGTTCCAGCAATTCTCAAACGTTATTGCTAAGGACTAAGGAACAAGCTTGCTGCTAACTTCCTGAGACTTGTAAACAGTAATCTGCCAAAAATAAGTAAGTAAAAGAACAAGAACTAAAGACATAAACACTAAGAATAGTACCCAACCGCCCTTGGCACTTTGGGCAGCGTAATGCTGCAATGTATTATCATAGGAAGCTTTCCCCTCCGCCGCCCCCATGAAGGAGTCAAGAATAGGAACCAGCTACTTGGCCAGGATTATTTGACGTTCCTAGAAGCAGAGGAGATTTTCTGTAGAGGCTTTTCTAGCAAGACAAAGTGAAAACTACCAACAAACATTTCCTGGGCTTCTCCTAGCACGAGGTCCTGCGCAGGGTACTGTCATGCAAATTAATATTCGTCACTCTCTTTCTAGGCACCCAGGAATTGTAGTTTTCTGTGCAACAGAGACTGGGGAGCTAAGGCTGAGGATTCAGGGTGAATAACAAGTCTGGTGCTTGTCTGCAGAACAGCCAGCTGACTTTTGAAGTTGATTCCTCCAACATTATGAAGCGTATGTAGCTCAGGAAAAACGGCAGCTGGCCTTAAATCATATAGCATAAGCAAAGGGCTCTTCCCTGGAGTATGTCTCACTTACTATTTGAATAAACAAAATTCAACAACCTGAACAATAAATAAAATAATAAGGGAATCTGCTGGATCCACTGAAAAGTAATGCTTACTTATTCAAATTTATTATGCCCCATTTCCCCATGCATTACATTTAAACCTCTGATTTGTTAAAAAAAAAAACATCATTATTGAAAACTAATGTTATGCTTCAAAGCTCTATTACTTGAATTGTTCATAAATGGATTTATGGCTACTGCTGAGTTCTATGAAAGACTGTATTGTATGCATTCTCCTTCAGTTTCACCAAGACCATTAATAAAGATATCCTTACATCAACATTTGCCCTCCTGCAGGGAGCTAGGTATTTATACCTGAAAAAAACTTTCACTTAAATTGTTTTAATGGGTTTTAAGTAAAACACTACTCCCAGTGATTTATTTTTCCCTTTGATTGGCCAAGGATTTGAATTATAGCTCACAGGGTAAATTCATAAATAATCATGCTAGCACCTTATTTGGGAGCTACAATGCAATAGGAGCTGCAGGTTTCTATCTGCCCATTGTCGAAGCCTCCTAAACATTATAGAGCTGTGTATGTAGGTGTGTATGGAATAATACATCATCCAATATAGGCATCTCTGTCTCTCCCACTAAATCAGGGTCAGGAATGACATCTCCTTTGTAAACTAAATTGGAAACCAGTTATATTTCAGAGGCTAATAGGAGCTTCTTAGCTTTTAAAACATGTAATATTAAACCACACTGCAACAATTTCAGTATGTCTCCAGCATAAGATTTCTCAACACAAGTCACCAAGAATGGAGGGCATGCTATCGTTTAAGTCACTGGACTGAAAATAACCCAAACATAGAGTAAGTTCTTAATATAACACTGTTAAAATAACAGAATGTCACATACTCAATGACAGCTCAAATCGTCACAATAAAGAAACCAATCAGTCCATAAATGTGACTAAAAGGACCACCTTGTGCAGAAAAGAAACCAAAACCACTGTTCTTGCAGAAGGCAGAGCCAGGACAGGCTCCAATATTTAGGAGCTTTCTCTATCCAACTCTGTTTACTGTCCCTATTTTTCCCTTATGATTAAACTTTTCATCTTCATTTAAAAAAATGAATTTCACAAAGCTTTCAGCCCATCCCTTCCAGTGTCTTCTAGAACTTGGTTCTATTAATTATTCCTTCTTTACCCTAAATCTTCAACTTCTCCCTCAAAACCAGCAAACATCTCAGTGCTCTGGTAAATGGTGACACCTACACAGGTTATGAGAAACTGGGCTCTCTTATTGCTGGTGTCACCCAGAGCCACTTGACACCCTTGTACCTCAGTTTCTCATTCATAACACTGGGAACAGTAATTGTCCCAACATCTCAGAGTTGTTGGATGGATTCGATGAGCTCTTTGATATAGAGCTGTTGGATGTAGGTGATATGGAGCAAGCCCTCCAAAATGTCAGTTACTTTAATTAATCAACAACCTCTCCCCTTGCCCTGTAACATGCTCAAGTCTCTCATATTCTTAAAAAAAAAAAAAAAAAAAAAAAATTCTTGGCCTCTTTTTCACTTTTCCCTCTTTCCTTCTAAGTTTCCTGAAGGAGTACTCCATAGTCACTCTACTGCCATTATAAACATTTACCTGAAATTAGTTTCCCACAACAACCAAGCTCCTAAAACTGCCTGGACAAAGGTCCTAAGGATCTTCACATGGCCTGGTATCTCCACGCTGCCAGTTCAGTCTTTGTATCTTGACACTGCCAAGTGACTCCATCTTTACATTCTAAGACCTCTTTTGCTACATCTGAAGTTCCTCACCACTCACTCATTCTGGAACCTTTCTACTTTCCCCAGCTCCTGAGACATCACTCCCTCTTGGTCTACCCCTGATTCTCATTCTCCAGCTCCTTGGTGGGCTGCTCCTTCTCTTTGTGCCCCTCCAACATAGGGGATGGATCTGCTTTCATAGTTTTAACTACTGCATACATCTAATAAGAACCAAGAGTGTGTCTCTATCTGAATCTGTCAAATTTGACTCACAAATCCAAGGTGAACTGGACATCACTATTTGTCTTCTACAGACACATCAAAACCAAAATGTCCAAAATGGAATTGATCCTGTCCACCCTCAGCATCTATTCTTATATTCCTAATTTCAGATCACGGAACCACTGCCAGAAATCTGTGGGTTATCTTCAATGTTCCCTCTGTCTCACCACTCACACACTTAACCGGCATATGGCTACTAATGTTTTGAAGTATTTGGCAGGTTTTCTCCCTTCTCCTCATCCTTACTACCACTGCCCCGGTTCATTCCTTATCTCGCTTGAACTTTCACAAAAACCTCGTACCGAATCTCTCTGCCTCCACCTCCACACTGCCCTCAGAGTGGTCTGCTGAGCGCACAAAGCCGTCCACATCACTGAATGCGTCATGAGCTTTCCGTCAATGATTGCATAAAAACCACGTTCTCTGACACACATCCAGCCAACTTCTTTGGCCTCATCTTCTGCCTATCACCTCCCCGAATGTCATGTCCACTAGGCATCATGCCACCTATGGTTTCCTATACAGGCTTTCCAATTGCTCAAAGTGGGTCCGGCCACAAGCACTCCACTCACACCTCCCAGGTTAGCAGGTGAACTCCTACCATCTTCCAAATTCAGCTCTGGCTTTACCTGCAAGAAGCCTTCTTTATCCCACATCACAAGCCGACCTGGTTTAGTGCTTCCTTTCCTCATCTCTCACCTGGGCTCCTATGGCAACCCATGGCCACCTTCCTTTGCCACTTCATTTGCCCATTCCTACAAAACGTGGCTACTTCTCATCAGTCCCTTGAGAGCGGGAACTGTGTTCTGATTATCTTCATGTTCTCAACTGCCACACAGTAGGACTCATTATTAACTGAACTGAGAATATTTGTACTAAATTATAAGCAAAAAGAAACACCCCAAATACTTAAAGAAGAACAATGCCTGGAATAGTTTTGTACAACCAGTACTCTGAGATAGGTATCAATATGGACATATATGGTATACTCATCCTCCCCTGGGGAGTAAAGCAGCAAACACAGATAAATCACTCATCACAATATTCGTTTATAACCACGAGGAACAGCTTGACATAATAAACTGTAGATAGTCTTCATGCCTATTAGGATGGCTACTGTTTTTAAAAGGTGTTGGCAATGATGCACAGAAATTGGAACCTTTATGCACTGTTGGTTAGACTGTAAAATGGTTGTAACCACAATGGAAAATTGTATAGAAGCCCCTCAAAAAATTAAATAAAACCATCATGTAATCCAGCAATCTCAATTCTGGCTATCTATCCTAAAGAATTGAAAGCAGGGTCTCAGAGATATCTGCACACCCATGTTCATAGCCACACTATTCAAGAGTAGCCAAGAGGTGGAAGCAACAAAGAGCTGTCGTTTGACAGGCAAAGAGTTTCAGTTTTGCAAGACGAAAAGTTCTGGAGGTCTGTTTCAAAAGGTGACTATAGTTAACCCAGGCATGGTTGCTCATACCTGTAATCCCAGCACTTGGGGAGGCCAAGGCGGGGGGATCATTTGAGGTCAGGAGTTTGAGACCAGCCTGGCCAAAATGGCAAAACCCCATCTCTACTAAAAACGCAAAAATTAGCTGAGTGTGGTGGCGCGCACCTGTAGTCCCAGCTACTCAGGTGGCTAAGGCACGAGAACTGCCTGAACCCATGAGATGGAGGTTGCGGTGAGCCGAGATTGTGCCACTGCACTCCAGCCTGCGCGGCAGAGCTAGACTCCATCTCAAACAACAACAAAAAAAGGTGAATATACTTAACACTACTACCAAACCATATGCGTACAAGTGGTTAAAATTGTAATTTTATTCATTGACAGATAAAAAAATAGAATGATGTTGAAGATCCCTAACACAAAAATCTGAAATCTGAAATACTCCAAAATTCGAAACCTTTTAAATACCAACATGATGCTCAAGGAAATGCTCATTAGAGCATTTCAGATTTCAGATTTTTGGATTAGGGATGCTCAACCTGGAAGAATTATGCAAATATTCCAAAATCTGAAAAAATCCCCAATCTGAACCATTTCGGATTCCAAGCATTTCAGATAAGAGATATTCAATGTATATATCCATATAATGTTATATTATTCAGCCCTAAAAAGGAAAGAAAGCCTGTCACATGCCACAATGTGGGTGAGCCTGGAGGATATTATGCTAAGTGAAACAAGCGAATCACAAAAAGACAAACACTGTATGAGTCCATTTATGAGTTAGCTAAAGTAGTCAAATTCATAGAAACAAAGTAGAATAGTAACTGCCAAAGGCTAGGAGGAAGAGGAAACAAAGAGCTGTTGTTTGACAGGCAAACAGTTTCAGTTTTGCAAGATGAAAAAGTTCTGGAGGTCTGTTTCAAAAGGTGAATCTACTTAACACTACCAAACCATACGCTTACAAGTGGTTAAGATTGTAATTTTTATGTTAGGCGTCTTTTACCACAATTTTTTGTGTAGATTAAAAACTGTATATTGAAATTTTGAAAAATTTAAAAGGAATATCCAAATTTTCATTTACTGCTTTAAAAAAAATGCTGTCAGCCAGGTAATCCCAGCACTCTGGGAAGCCAATGCGGGCGGATCACTTGAGCTCAGGAGTTCAAGACCAGACAATGGGGCGAAACCCTGTCTTCTACAAAAAAATACAAAAATTAGCCGGGTGTGGTGTCCCACTACTTGGAAGGCTGAGATGGGAGGATCAACTGAGCCCAGGAGGTTGAGGGTACAATGAGCCGTGATCGCACCACTGTACTCCAGCCTGGAAGACAGAGCAAGGCCCTGTCTCCAAAAAAAAAGCAAATGCTGTCTACCAAGTGGTGCATCAATATCCACAGCATCATTCCTCTGTGCTTTCTACAGCCAAACTGCCCATATATTTCTTCTCTAAATTGGATCTTAATCTACATGAGAAAATGCAGAACCAGTAAATACAAAAATCGAGCATTAAATAAAATTAAGTCTCTCGAAAGAGAAGTTCGATTTTTAAAGTAAACATCATCACTCTGTCTGCCCAGTGCACTAAAATCTCTGGAAGCTTTTACTAAGCAGCAGGATCCTAATTGCATAACCTTGTTTCCAATGAGTGAGAAATTATGCTATAATTTTACTTATCAAAAGAACATATGAGTAGCGCGACGCCACCCACCTCCCCATCATCCATCTGCCTTTCTCGTTCATTAATTACATATGCTTCCGACTCTTCCTTTCTGATTACCCTGAATACTAACACTTACTCTCCAAATGGGGACTGTTCCCTCTCTGTCTTGCTTCCAAATTGTCTGATTAAACCACACTCCTCACAGCTTCTAATCCTACAGTTACTCAGGGAGCTTTCCTTCCCCATCTTACTCTCTCCACACCAAAATGCCTTCCTCGGTCCAACTATCACTTAGTTCTTAGCCACTTACCTTTTTCAGCTAATCTTCCAAATTAGCCCAACACCAACTTTGATTTTTCTCCTAAGGCGTTTAAAGCTATCATGAGCTGCTATTCACTTCAAAAGTGTGGTTGGGTTTTGAGTCTATTATTGTACCACTACCACCTTGTTTCTTCGGTTTCCCTCTAGGGTATAAATCGTGTCTGCATGTGGCAGATAGAATCTCTGGGCTGGAATCTTCATGGTTTTAAGTGTTACTCTGATTTTAGTCTGTTTCATTTCCTTCCAGGTCTCAGAGATACTGAGCTTGGACTTTGACCATGGGTTCTGGAGTCCATTCATTTCCCAGCCTTGCCCATTCCTGGCTGTGTAATTTCAAGGAAATTACCTAAACACTCTGAGTTTTGATTCTATCGTCAATAAAATGAAGGAAATGCTAGCACTTGCCATGTACATTGATGTAGGGATTAATCATGGAAATAAAGAGTTGAGGTCCATGTCCTGGTACAGCCGCTCAAAAAATCCTCAGTGATGGTAGATGCCAGCTCCCTTGGGGAAGGAAATATAATGGCTATACTTCTTTGGAGTTTAGACGATGTCACAGAGCCTTATCCTGAGGAGCTCCCCAACTCTGCAGAGGCCATGAACAATGTCACAAACATAGAGTTGGACGACAGTGGTGCCATCAGGATGCAGGCATCAGCACTGTATCCTGAATAATGGTACCATTAAGAGTAACTCCCCTTGAATGGCTCACACCCCCCATGACACATTACAGACTACACGTCTTGATGTTACCACAAATCCCTAGAGGCCCTTGATGCATTCAAGTCTTCTGTATGATAAGTCACAAAACTAGTGCTGAACTTAGCTGAGTTAGAAAAAAAAGAAAAAGGGCAACGACAAACCACCTGTGACCTGTGCACCCAGCATCTCTCAGAAAGACATTTGCTCCTTAAGTCAAAGGCAAGAACTCCAAAAGACAAGCTAAAAAAGAAAAACTGAAAACGTTTTTAAAGATATCTTTTCTTCCTTAAAGTTCTGCATCAAAATGACATGTCCACCATCTATCAAATTCATAAATTCCCTTAAAATTATAAATCCAGCATGGTCTAGACTAGGGGGCAAAAGGCACTCACACCCCAGGGGTGAGAATGTAATCTTGCACTAGGTTTTCAGAGGGTAACTTGGCAACAAATATCAAAAGCCCTAAAAAAAAAAGTCTACATTGAGGCCAGGCACGCTGGCTCACGCCTTTAATCCCAGCACTTTGGGAGGCTGAGGGAGGTGGATCACCTGAGGTCAGGAGTTCAAGACCAGCCTGGCACATGGAGAAACCCTGTCTCTAAGAAAAATACAAAAATTAGCTGGGCATGGTGGCAGGTGCCTGTAGTCCCAGCTACTCGGGAGGCTGAGGCAGGAGAATCGCTTGAACCCAGGAGGCAGAGGTTACAGTGAGCCAAGATTGTGCCACCACACTCTAGCCTGGGTGACAGAGAGAGACTGTCTCAAAAAAAAAAAAAAAAAAAAAGTCCTTATTGTTTGACCAAATGATTGCTTTTACCAGTTTTTACTGCAATAATTAGATATTCATATAAATATGTATGTAGAAAGATATTCATGCCAGCATTACTTATAATAATGAAAAATAAAAAACAACAATAGAGGGTGAATTAAAGATTAAATTAATGACAGGGCCAGGCATGGTGGCGGGCGCCTGTAATCTCAGCTACTTCAGAGCCTGAGGCAGTAGAATCACTTGAACCCGGAAGGCAGAGGTTGCAGTGAGCAGAGATCACGCCACTGCACTCCTGTCTGGGCAACAGAGCGAGACTCTGTCACGAAAAAAAAAAAAAAAGAGAGAGAATGAATGACAGAACATTCATAAGGTAAAATATTACACAGCCATTTAAAAGCTAAATTCTTGAAAAAAGAAAATGTGAAAATACACATGACAAGTGTAAAAAGCAGCGTAAAACTATGTAAAAACTACATTACCAAATACACATCTAATGGTACAAGGAAAAAAAAGACTGTAAAGATACGGCATTATGGATGATTTATTCTCTTTTTCAAATTGGCTCCAAAGAACATATATGACTTTTACACGTGAAGGAAAAGGCAAATGATTTTTAGAAAAATTTTGCCTAGTGTTTGCTAGCAGTTTTTACCACACTCCTTCCCACAAGTCTAATTTTCACACACACAAAATACCCTAATGTTTTCCAAAACTTCCTTCATAAACTGACTCTAAACCAACTCCTGGATTTGCAGCTGAACCTGAAAAACTCAGATGGAAATTATTCTAATTTCATTCAACAAGTAGCATTTCACCCACCCAAAGACTGAGTAGGTGAGAGAAGAACTATACTTAGCAACCATATCCTTAGGTTTAAACTTAATAGTTATAATATTCAATTTTAAAAAAAACAGTTTAAACACATATTGAAATAATGCTAAAAACAGACATGCTGCCTGTGCCAATTATTTTCCCTAGTGGGAGACTTTCCAGGTTAAACATCAATGTTGGTGGAATTCCTTCCCATAATTAAGGAAAGAGTGAAAAAGAAGGAACCTGCAACACCTACTTTCCTGTACAGGAAAGATCTCTGACAAAACGTAGCCCCTGGAAACCCCAAAGCCTTCTCTCAAAGACTACAAGGATCTCTCTCCACTGTCACCTCCTATAATGTTGAAGGATTTCTCATTGCCTGTCCTTGGAGAATCCCATTCTGCGTGCACACAGCAAAACTGCTGTTAAAAAATCAGCTGAAATGTGGATTAAAATAATAATTTACCTTGATGTATGAGCACATTAGCAGCAAACAAAACACAACATAGATCAGTGGTAGGAACTGTTCCTTGTGCTTAGTTAACGGGACTTTTCTTAAAGACAACTATGCAATCTTAAAGTGGACCTGTACCACCGCCCCCAAGCACTAAGTCTGTGCTAGCCAAAGCCACTAGCCAAGTGTGCCTACTGAGTATGTGAAATGTGGTTAATCCAAGTTGAGATGTGCTCTAAGTATAAAATACACACCAGATTTAGAAGACTTAATGCAAAGAAAATGCAAAATATCTCAATTATTTATACATATTATAATGGTAACATTATGAATATACTGGTTATAAGTTACATTAAGCTAGTTTCCCTTGCTTTTTACTTTTCAAAATGTGGCTACTAGAATATTTAAAATTGCACATCTTGCATTGGATCTCCATTCCACTATGCTGTTCTAAGCCATCATCACACTGATTATCTTCTTTAGAGTTCACATCACCATCTGAAATGGTCCTGTTGGTTTGTGGGGTGTATTAGCCCGTTTTCATACTGCTGTAAAGAACTGCCAGTTCTTTATAACTTATAATTTAAATTATAGTGAGAGAAGAACTATACTTAGCAACTACATCCTTAGGTTTAAACTTAATAGTTACAATATTCAATTTAAAAAAAAGTTTAAACCCATATTGAAATAATGCTAAAAATAGTCATGCTGCCTGTGCCAATTATTTTTCCCAGTGGGAGACTTTCCAGGGTAATTTATAAAGTAAAGCAGTTTAACTGACCCACAGTTCAGCATGGCTGGGGAGGCCTCAGGAAACTTACAGTCATGGCAGAAGGCGAAGGGGAGGCAAAGCACCTTCTTCACAAGGCGGCAGGAAGGAGAAGTGCCAAGCAGGGGGAAAGAGCCCCTTATATAAAACCAACAGATCTCGTGAGAACTCACTATCACAAGAACAGCATGGGGGAAACTGCCCCAGTGATTCAACTACCTCCGCTATGTCTCTCCCTTGATACACAGGGATTATGGGAATTACAATTCAAGATGAGATTTGGGTGGGGACACAAAGCCTAACCATATCATGGGGTTTACTTATTATGGGTCCCATCCACCCCAACACCACAGAAGAAAAGCCCCTTTACAACAGGATTTCACTGTTCTATCCACTGTCAAACACTCAGCACCTAGAACCCAGCAGGTGTGCCCGATATCGTGATTAGGGAATAAATGATGAGTGAAGATTATGCATAAATAACCACACTGCCATCGGTGAGTCTCATCCCACAGTGAGCCAGCTCCTCTGCTAAGCCAATACTTTGGAAGTGAATCTTTCTTTGCCAATCCATCCTGACTTTCTCCCTAACTGTGCCCAAGCACACCTCATGGGTCCCAGCTTGGGCTAGTGCTGGGTATGGAGGTGTGACATGAGCACCCAGTTCCGATCCTGGCCTGGAACATCTAAGCTTAGCCATGTCACAGCTTCTATGGGCCTCTGCTTTCAAAAAAAATACATTTCTTTGTGGTAAAATGCTAAACTAAGACTCCTCTAGGAAGAACAGAGCTGCCTTTTCCAAGGCTTCTCCCTCAGAACCTCTTGCCCCCTATTTCAAGTGTCACTCTTTCTTTTTTTGAGACAGTCTCGGTCTGTCACCCAGAATGGAATGGGGTGGTGTGATCTCAGTTCACTGCAACCTCCGCCTCCCAGGTTCAAGCGATTCTCGTGCCTCAGTCTCCCAAGTAGGTGGGATTACAGGCATCTGCCACCACTCCCGGGCCAATTTTTTGGATTTTTAGTAGAGATGGGCTTTCACCATGTTGGCCAGGCTGGTCTCAAACTCCTGACCTCAAGTAATCTGCCCACGTTGGCTTCCGAAAGTGCTGCGATTACAGATGTGAGCCACCACACCCAGCCAAAGGTATCCTCTTTTAAAAGCCGGCCCTCACCCTCAGGGAGGGCCCTGCACTCAGGCCTGGGCTAGACACCCCTGCCCAGAGGGTTCCTGGGGTGGTCCCCAGAAGCTCCAACATTTGAGGGCACACACACAAACACACACACACATGCACACACATGGAAGAAGGCCAAGGGGCCTCCTACAGGGACCCATGTGCTACCCGCCCTCTGCAAACGCCCAGGCTCTGGGGTCTTGCACTCAAGTCAGTCAATGTCAGGAAACGACGGGCCGTCCCATCCCTCCAAGCTGTTCTCCAGTACACACTGGGGGAGTGTTTTGGTTATGTGTATTTCCTCTACTAAATTGAGATGGCTGCAAATGTGATGTGTGTGTGTGTCGGGGAGAAGCATGTCAACAAGGTAATGAAGGCCAGTCCCAGTCCCTGGGACACAGATGGGGTCTGCAACCCAGATGAACGAAATCACCAGAAGTTGGGGCTGCTCTAAGATATGTCTTCCATGCCTCTGTACATCTTCTTCCAATGTAAAGTCACCTGTTAGAATGCTGAACTAACCAGAGTGGTCAACCTTACTAGACTCAAAAGGGGGTTTTAAAAAAGGCAAAACCAATACCCAGATTTGCTAAGCTTCCCCCTCCCCACCACTTCCCACCATAGCCTGTGCTCTGAAACCTACTGGCTTATGTTTAAAATCACCTCCATTTCACACAAGCTGTTGTTATTCCCTCCCCAAACCAATATTCAGTATTTGTTTTCCATCATTTCCCCTCTATTTAGCCAACAAAATGCCTAACAGGCCTGCAAGTGCCTTTCTCTCACTGGTCTAGGGCGTGTGCCATTTGCTTGCTTCCCGACTGTTGGAAAGCGAACGCTCTCCCCAGAGCGCCTCACAGGTGGCCTTTCAGCTTCAAGGACACATTTTTAAATTTAGCAAAACCCTCCATTATATGGTAGAAAAAGCTGAAGTTCTGACTGCTTAGAATGGCCTATATTTTCTTTTATTTAGGGATGTATAGAATTGTTAAGCATAATCACAAAATTAAGCTATTATTAAAATGCAAAAATTGGATTTTGGTGTTGCTCCAAGTCACTGAGCTTTCACCAGCATTTCGCACAGCAAGGTGGATGCAGCTGACTAAACACCTCACTGGTCTACGCGGCCTCTCTGCACATGAATAAATCTTACTAGTAAATGCAAGCAAAATTAAAGGCACTTTTTCAATGACAGTCCCTGAGAAGCTAAGGAAATAATAAGTGTGGTTATTACAAAACCACAGAGGAATCATAAAAATCAAACCTCCAAGTACGGTAAAGGGGAATGAGTTTTTTGAGCAGACAGTAAGCTTTTTTGAAAGACTATCTTTTCCCTTTTGTTAAAGTTTTAGACCCAAACACTGTAAACCGCTATCTATGCAAATGGCTCAGCACACGTGTTACCTTCTCAAAGAAACCATTTCTAACTGTTTCCAATTTTTTTGGAAAGTAACTTTTCCCCCTCTGTACTCCCAAAACACGTGGTCCTCTGTAACCACATTTTTTTTTTGTTTGTTTGTTTGTTTGTTTGAGATAGAGTCTTGCTCTGTCGCTCAGGCTGGAGTGCAGTGGCACGACCTCGGCTCACTGCAAGCTCCACCTCCCAGGTTCACGCCATTCTCCTGCCTCAGCCTCCTGAGTAGCTGGGACTACAGGCGCCTGCCACCACACCCGGCTAATTTTTTGTATTTTTAGTAGACACGGGGTTACACCGTGTCAGCCAGGATGATCTCAATCTCCTGACCTCATGATCTGTCCGACTCAGCCTCCCAAAGTGCTGGGATTACAGGCCTGAGCCACTGCACCTGGCCTACAACCACACTTTCTAACGGCGTATCTTATTCCTAAGACTGAAATATTTAGGGGTGGGGTGCCTACTTTCAGATGATTTAGCACAAGAGGAGGCTGTGTCTGTGCACACAGGGGAGGGAGGGAGATGGACAGAGTGGGTGTGCCGAGTTGTTAACAGTTGCTAGATCCAGACAGAGGAATACCCAAGTGTTCACTGCTCTGTATCTTCAACTTTTCTGTTTGAAAGTTTCCAAAAGAAAATAATTTTGAAGCGAAAAAACAAACAGAAGGGGCTCAGTCAGTGCTTGTCCAATAAAGTAAAAAACTGTTGTTTTTTGGTTTTGGTTTTGGCTACTAAGTGACCATCTAGTGGCTGAGTAAGAGGACTATGGAAACTTCTCATCCAATAAGTGTTTAAGCTTCCACCTCCAGGCACTGTGGTAGGTGCAGCAGATGAAGCGATGAACAGGCCTCTGTCCTGACCCTACCGACCCTTGGCCCATGTGGAGCAGATGACACCACTGGGGATAGCACGCAGGGGACCGATGTAGAAAAACACCCGGAGGTCTTTATGATGACTTTTGATTCCCTGCCCAATGGTTTGCTGAAGATGAGTCCATGGGATCTGCCAAAATGGAAAATCTCTTTACCCCAGCGGTGGACTGCACCAGAAGTCTTCAGGAGGGTCTGATTTCTTCTCAGCAGTTCTTTGGGGTTGCTGAGTTTCCTCTGCTACAGACTTGCTTCCTTCGCTTCGCATGCTGACGGCCCCAGCGTTGACTCCTGGCTTGGCTGGATGGGTCAGTCTGCACCGTCCTCCCTCTCGAAGGCTGTGGTGTTGGAGCTGTTTGCCAACTGTGGCTGCTCACCCCATAGGGAATTCTCTTCCGATGACTTTGCAAATTAGGCTTCAATTTGTAGACAGTGGAGAGGCCCATGAAGTCCCCATGAAGCTCCTTTTGTGCACCCCATGGGGGTCACATAATTTAAAAGTGACTAAGGTATGACCTTTTGGGGACCAATGGTGGGATTCATCACCAAGAGGGTCAATTTGATAATCAGAAGGGAACTCTGAAATCCAAGTTCATGGCATCTCCTCTCCATTTTCCAGAAAGTCACCGCAGATGCTACTGACAGCTCAGAGAGAGAAACACATCTGTGGAAATGGCTGGGCCTTTCTCTTTAAAATGGAGTGTTCCTTAAAAAACAAAAAGCTGAACGAGAGCCCACTGTACACACTTCATTTCTTTCCTATATGGCTTTTTGTTAGCTCAGGAATATATTTTTCTTCTGAATATTATTTCCTATATTTTGGCTATTGCAGCCAAAGAAGGATTAGTTTACATCATGATTATAAGCATCGCAGAACATAGGAAAATATATATATAAATTGCAAAAAGGTCCACTCTTCGTGATTTTTTTTTTCTTTTTTGACATTGAGTTTCACTCTTGTTGCCCAGGCTAGAGTAAAATGATGTAATCTCAGATTACTGCAACCTCCGCCTACTGGGTTCAAGCGATTCTCCTGCCTCAGCCTCCGAGTAGCTGGGATTACAGGCATGCGCCATCATATCTGGCTAATTTTGTATTTTTAGTAGAGACGGGGTTTCACCATGTTGGCCAGGCTGGTCTGGAACTCCCGACCTCAGGTGATCCACCCGCCTTGGCCTCCCAAAGTGCTGGGATTACAGGCGTGAGCCACTGCGCCCAGCCTCTTCATGATTTTATGTTATTCCAAGCAACTTATTTTCACACGGATTACTTGCAAGTGGGTAAGCCATTATTCGTGTGCATTTTACATGGGCAAAGCCCTTCTTTTTCTTTCTTAAAAAGAACATTAAGGCTATGTGTAAGAATGAAATGTTAGGGTCAATGATTTTCTCAACCAACATCAAACAATAGAAGAACTTGATCAGCATGGTTCACAAAAGGTGATGCTCTCCAGCCAGTCTCTAAAAGAACGAGTTGCGTGTTTCAAACAGCACCAGAGCACCACAGAGCACGATGGGCATGCCAGACCCCCTCACTGCCAACCATCCTGGCCCAGGACAACGATGGCAGCAATGATGATGACAACGAAAGATGTTGTTGAAGATGATGCTGGCCGTCATCTGAGGGCCCCATAGGAACCAGATACTACCAGCATATTTTTCAATACAGTCTCTCCATTCCTTACGATATCCCTGCAAAGGGGTCCTTCTACAGGGGAGGCTACTGAGGCAGAGGCCACTCCGGTCACAGAGGTAGAGACCCCCCAAGAGTCTAGCTGGGGTCAGCCTGAACCCCGAGTGCTGTTCCTCCCCATCCACTATGCTGCAGGAGAGGTCCTCAAGCCTGCCTCTGGGAGGCCCAAGTGAGTCGTGCTCCTCTCTTCCCTCCCCTTCAAGGCCAGCCTTTCTGTATTAAAGTGAAATTTAACACCACAGATTTTTACCCTAAGAACTCTCTTGGTGTGGGCTTTTGTGAAGGGTGTTGCAGGAAGATGTAAGGAAAAGGAAAGCCATGTTTATCTCTGGTTAGCCTCGTGGCTCCAAGTTGCGTGGGAAGGTGCCGTGCCATTTTATTAGAGAGTCATATACATGATGCTGTTTCTTAAATAGAATCATGATGTTCCCATCAAGGGTTGAAATGAACCCTTCACCATCAATGTCCATGAATTCACGATTTCCCACAGCTTTTTCTTTTTCCTTCCACATCTCTATGTGTTTCTTTCCCAGTGAGGTCTTTGAATTAAACAAAAAATGAGGTCACCCTTCCCACCAAAGCAACGTAGTGGAGTATAAAATGCAAGATATGGCTCTGCGGACCAATGACTTCTGGTACACTGTCTCCAACTCTGTGACCCACACAAGTGCCCTCTCTCCACGACCCTGGGTCTTTGTGTATAGGAAGGTGCAGCTGCCCCACAGTGCAGATGTGCAGACAAACCTCTAGGGCCTGTGAACCCCTAAACTTGCATGCACGTGTTTGGTAAGTACATCATGCACACATTTTTATGGGGAGAGGCCCATACCTTTCTCCAAATTCTCCAAGAGAACTATGGCCAATAAGAGCTAAATATCGGCCGGGGGCAGTGGCTCATGCCTGTAATCCCAAGCACTTTGGGAGGCTAAGGCGGGTGGATCACTTGAGGTCAAGAGTTCAAGACCAGCCTAATCAACATGGTGAAATCCCACCTCTACTAAAAATACAAAATTAGCCAGATGTGGTCGTGCACACCTGTAATCCCAGCTACTTGGGAGGCTGAAGCAAGAGACTCGCTTGAACCTGGGAGGAGGAGGTTGCAGTGAGCTGAGATGATGCCATTACACTCCAGTCTGGGCAAGAAGAGCAAAACTCCGTCCCAAAGGAAAAAAAAGAGGTAAGTATTGATGGACTCAGATATCTCTATCTTCAAAATTATTTGATTCTACAAAATGATGAAAGCATGTCTATGATTTCATAGAAAGCTAAAGATGTCATCCCTGCCCCTCCCACCCAAATATCCTTGTTATGTCATGACACGTCCAGGCTCACGGATCTCTGCTTACTTTGGCCATTCCTGGGTCTATCTATGGTTTCCTCCCCCTGCCTCAAGCCCAGACATAGGTTTTCTGCTCTGCTATGTAGAAGCTGAGACAGCTATTTCAAAAAGAGATACTCCACATCAGGAAAGGAGAATGCCAAGGCGGGGGACAAAGGTCTAGACATCTTGAATAGGAACAGTTGGGAACGGAGCCGGGGACAGCACAGTTAAGCCTGGGCATTGTGAAAAGAAATGTCCCACTCCAAGGTGAAGTGGGTAGGAATCTGGAAGGTCTAAAGCACAGGCTGGGAGGGCTCCAATCGCTGTGTCAAGTGGCCTTCTCTGGCTTCCGGTCCACCTCTGCCCTACCCCTGGGGCTCCTTCTCAACAAGCTGATCTAACTGGTGCGGGGCACCCCTGGGGAGCAGACAGGAATTCAGTTGGAGCCCCACAGTTTAGAGAGAACCAGGGGACTTTCGGGGACACACAGAGGATGATTACAAACTAAGAAGCAGCAAAGCAAGTGATAGCCCAGCCTACGGCTTCTATTGTTCTCTGCTAAAAGCCACTTTTCCAAGAACCCCTCCCCTCTCAGCCCTGTAGGAAGCGCAAGATGAAAGGCCCCTTTTACTGAGCCATTAGGGGCCTCTACAAAAGATGCATCACTAATTCCAGAAGACAGGAGCTCTCCCAGGACACCAGATCCTTCTCAACTTTGTCAAGAGTCCCTCAGCTGCCTCTTATACTCACTTCTCTCTCTCCTAGTTTTCCTTTGCACTGGGGATGGCCAGGTGTTAGACGTGATCTCACCCTGTGACAGAACCTGCTTCACCAGGTCCTGTATCCAGAAATCTCAACTTTTCTGCCCATGCTGCTGCCAAACATATTATTCACAGCTCAAGACAAGCCATCTACCTGCAGCCTAGCATTTCACTTGCAGTTGTCCTCTAGCCCTACCCAGTGAAAAGGAAAATTAATCTAGGAATGTTTTCCTGTTGTACTACAAGTTGATGTCAGTCATCCACATGGCTCCCAACACTGTTCATCAAGCAGGATGTACCTGCCCATATGCAAATATCAAGCCCCATTAAACACGCAGGAAGTAACCTTCACTCTCTTAGTCAGGCACCTTGTTGCAAGGGAGAAACTCAAACACAAGTCTGAAGACCACTGAGAACCTTTACATTTTCACCAATTCTTCCATGGAAGGGCGGCACAAAGCGCTTATTATCACACCGGTATTTCATAAGATGTGTCATGACGTAGTAAGGCCAAGAGTAAAGATAAGTAGGAGGAAGTAATGAAGGAATGTTCTTGCTTTCAAGCCTTACATTAAAAGAAAAAAAAAAGGCTTTTGGAGGTTAAAAGTTTAATTACTAGTGGAAGAATAACTTGGTATAATGTGTGTAGGGCAACGGGGAGTACCCATCAAAATTTGAATTGTACATTTTTTGAACCAGCAGCCCGGCAATTCAGCGTTTAGGAATTTATTTGACTGACTTACTCTCAAGTGTGCAAAGGCACAGGCAGCCACACAGAGCTAATGATCACTGATCACTCACTGTGTCCCAGGCATTGTTCTGGGTATCATATGCATTGACTATTTTATTCCACATACCCATCATATATTATAAATATTCCCATTTTACAGAGGGAAAACCTGCAGACATGAGAGGTAAAGCAACTTGCTCAGAGTCAACGAACTGGCAACTGTTGGAGCCAGGATTCAAACCCAGGCAGTCAAAGGATCCTCACTGCAGCTTTGTTTTAAAGAGGCAAAACACAGCATGTTTTTTACTTAAATGCCCATCAACTGGGCTCTGCTTAAATAAATTTCGGCACATCCACACAACGAAGCACTACTGAACGATTGCAAAATAAGTTATGACTCTGTGCTGATGGGGAAAGAGGTCCAAGATTTATACTGTTAATGAAAAAAGCAAGTCTCAGAACTGTAGGATGATACAATGTAGGGCAGAGATATCGCAAAAGCAGTTCTTAAACGACACAATGACTTCAAAAGTGGTTACATCTGCAAAATGAACCTATAGCATGGGAAAAGAAACTTAAAAATAACTGTGCCTGGCTGGGCGCGGTGGCTCTCACCTGTAATCCCAGCACTTTGGGAGGCCGAGGTGGGTGGCTCACCTGAGGTCAGGAGTTCAAGACCAGCCTGGCCAACATGGCAAAACCCCATCTCTACTAAAAAACACAAAAAATTAGCCGGGTGTGGTGGTGAGTGCCTGTAATCCCAGCTACTTGGCTGAGGCAGGAGAATTACTTGACCCCAGGAGGCAGAAGTTGCAGTGAGCCGAGATCACGCCACGCAGCCTAGGCAACACAGCAAGACTCCATCTCGGAAAAAAAATAATAATTGTGCCCTTCCATCTGTTTGAATTTTCTATCAAGTATTATTTTTATTTTTTTTATTTTGTAGAGGCAGCGTCTATGTTGCCCAGGAAGAGTCTCCCTGTGTTGGCCAGGCTGGCCTAAAACTCCTGGGCTCAAGCAATCCTCTGGCCGAAGCCTCTCAAAGTGCTGGGATTCCATGTGTGAGCGACCATACCAGGATCTATTTTTAATTTTTAAAAGAGTTTTTATAAAAAATATTAGAAGTTTATCAATGAAACCAGAGAGAGAGAGAGGACAGAATCATGGGCTTTATATTACAAATATTTTGGATGGAGGAGAAGGGCAATGCCCTATAAAATAACATGACCAAAATCACCCCGCATCTATGTGTAGATGATTTAGAACTAATACCAGGCTACTGATTAAATGAGGTTCTTGATTCCCATGAAAATGACAAAAAGTAAACTGTCTTCGAATTCCTTCTATAGCACATACAAAACCATCAGAGCAATTTAAATACTTGATTCAATGCACTCTTTCCTATTCAACTCTAGGTTTCTTGGGCTGAGAGGAGAGGAAGTAGCAAACGCTCCAGTGAGTAACCTAAGACAAGGGAAGGAAGGAGTTGAGCCCCACACGGTGCCTGCCAGGGACTGTCCTGGTCCATGCCTGCTGTCTGATCACATGGTGTACTACACAACCACCCAACCCAGATGAGCACACCTAATCCAGGGTAAAGCAAAATTGCCACATAATTGAGAAAGATAATACTGTACAAGAAATAAGTTTTAGAAGTCAAAGAAGAGGAAGGCACAGTTCTCAAAACCCCTGCTCAGGCATTTACTGACACATACTAGTAACTAAAACGGTCGGCCAAGCGCAGTGGCTCACACCTGTAATCCCAGCACTTTGGGAGGCCAAGGGGGGCGGATCACGAGGTTAGGAGACTGAGACCATCCTGGCTAACACAGTGAAACCCCGTCTCTACTAAAAATACAAAAAAAATTAGCCAGGCATGGTGGCGGGCACCTGTAGTCCCAGCTACTTGGGAGGCTGAGGCAGGAGAATGGCGTAAACCCGGGAGGTGGAGCTTGCAGGGAGCCGAGATGGTGCCACTACACTCTAGCCTGGGAGACACAGCGAGACTCCATCTCAAAAAAAACAAAAAAAACAAAAAAAAACAAAAAAAAACATCATTTAAGATGTTAGAAGAACCAGAGAAGGGAGTCATTGTCAAATGCAAATATTTAAAGAAATGTGCTTGTACAACTTGGAATGGTTCCCTCAAGAAAGAATAAAAATTTAGAAAACATGATATGAAAATATAAGAAAACATTTTATTCTAAAAACGAGCAAATCTTCAAAAATCAGATAATTTTTATCCACAGCTTTTCATATTTGTAATTCTCTTAGGAAATGTGTGAGAAAATCCCTGCTTTTAATGAGTTTCCAAAGCCCTGTTGCAAGACAAATCACTACTCCATAAAACAGTTTTGCCACTGAAAAAGTGATATAATTGGAGGTTTTATTCCTGATCAAGCCTTCAAAGTCAAGTAAACTATAATCAGGACCAACAGTACATCAAACAGTCACACTCCACTATAGCTCTCTGTCATCATTACAGCAGAAAATTATACTCTTGGCCCTAAAGTGTGGGCAGAAGTTTGTTCGTTCATATTTAATACATTTTCACTGAGCATTTCACGTATCAAGCATATATATATATTCTACATATATGAAATGTCATAGCGCTAGGTGCCCCATTAAATACACAAATAACTCATAAAAAATAGGAAAGTGCAACGGAGTCCTAACATACCTAAATATATTTTAACTATAACATTAATGACTTCATCAAAAACAATTTTTTTTTTTTTTTTTTGAGACAGAGTCTTGTTCTTTCACCCAGGCTGGAATGAAGTGGCACCATCTCGGCTCACTACAACCTCTGCCTCCCAGGTTCAAGCTATTCTCCTGCCTCAGCCTCCTGAGTGGCTGGGATTACAGGTGTGCACCACCACACCTGGCTAATTTTTGTATTTTTAGTAGAGATGGGTTTTCACCATGTTGTCCTGGCTGGTTTTGAACTCCTGACCTCAAGTGATCCACCCACTTCAGCCTCCTAGACAATTTTCTTAGAGTTCGATAGGATTTTCCACGATGATTTGAGTGGATCTTGCTCTTTTAAAAGTACTCCAAGAAAGTTGAAACTATCGCAATTTATCTTAATAAACTTCTTCGCAGTAAGTACAGAAAGGCATCATTCCACTGACCTAGACTAACTCTCAGAGCCTTTGTTAAACAGAAACAGATGGTTTTATCATGACTTCCGAGGGTTGTGATGACAATGATCAGAACAATGTTTCTCCCACACAAAAGCACTACTAATCAAACACATACCACTTTTTGCCCATTGACTTAGCCAAAACAAAAAATAGGTTTTTCCCCATAACTTTATGCTTTATGCAGGCAAAAACACAAGCAAACAGGAAGTCTATACATTGTTGATGACACTGAAATTAGTACCATGCCTTTGGAAAGCAACTTGGAAACATCTGTCAAGAATCACAAAAAATTCACCACTTAGAAAAATAATATGAACACTTATAAATACTACCCTTAAGAAATAACTAGAAATTTTAAAAAAAGCCAAATACACAAAGTTATTCATTACAGGTTATTCACAACAACAGTAAATTAGAATATATGTAGTACAGGAAAGAAATGTGTGAGTTTTAAAAATTTTGAAAATTACAAAATTACTCTGTTAGGATATAGTGCTCAATGAAGAGAACCAGATACAAAAAAACTAAGTACACAGTTACGTATAATGTGGAAATAAAATAATGACAGAAAATACACCATCATAACGCAATTGGGGTGGGATTATTATGTGTTAGGGGTGGATTCTTGCAGAATTTCTCAGCCTTGGCACTACTGGCATTTTGGGCTGGATCACTCTTTATTGTTGGTGGTAGTGGGGGGGTTGTCTGTCCAGTACATACAGGATGTTGAGCAGCATCCCTAACCTCTACCCACTAGACGCCAGTAGCAGCCCTCCAGCCCCAGTATAACAATAAAAAATGTCTCCAGACACTGTCAAGTGTCTCCTGGGAAGCAAAATCATCCCTGATTGAGAACCACTATGTTTAAGTTACTTCTTTTGTCTACTCCCTATTTTTTCTGTATTATTACACATATTTTTAAAAAAATAAAAATAAATGGCAGCTGGGCACAGTGGCCTGCTGTAATCCCAGCACTTTGGGAGGCTGAGGCAGGTAGATCACTTGAGGTCAAGAGTTCGAGACCAGCCTGCCCGACATGATGAAACCCCATCTCTACTAAAAATACAAATATCAGCCGGGCATGGTGGCACGCGCCTGTAGTCCCGGCTACTCGGGAGGCTGAGACAGGAGAATCGCTTGAGCCTGGGAGGCGAAGGTTGCAGTGAGTTGAGATTGCGCCACTGCACTATACAGCCTGGGCGACAGAGTGAGACTCTGTCTAAATAAATAAATAACTAATAGCAGAAGCCAATATTTAATGACTATCTCTTTACTCAAAACTAAAAGCATTTCTCTTCAGTGCATTGCCCCTGAGTAGAGATCAGAAGACTAGCAGGTCTCTCTCTTCCACTATGTGGAAGACCAGCCCTATAGTCATCCTGAAGGCCGAGGCTTGGCAGGGCACCAGGTTTTCTCCACCAAAGCAGCTCCCCCAGGATAACCTTCCTTGCCTTGCACTGCTCCACCTGTGCAAAGCTCATCTACATCTAAAAGCTTCCCATAATGGAGATAAACAGAGGAAGACATCACCATCTCTCTCACAACATTTAGTATTTTGCTGCCGTGGTTTTGGACCACCTTATTCTCCACTGAGAAACATCCAACACATCATCGTATTACCAGCCTGCATTTCAAATGGAGCTTCGAATCCTTTCCTAATTACTACAGAGCTCCACAAACAAGAGTGAAATCGTATTTTGACTGGCCACATGCTGTTGCTTTGGAAACAACAGGTCAGAGAGAAATCACAGAAAATGTCTAAAAAGTGACGGTAAAACAAGCTAAACTATTTCTTAGAAGCCAGCAAGCAGGGCAGTAAAATTGAAAACCTGGAAGACAGTGGGGATGGTCTATTAAATTTTAGCTTTATGTGTTAGCAAATCCACATCTGTTTTGCTGCTCCATGCTACATAAGTACATTCATAGGCAAATCTGACTCCTTGTAGAATAGAGCAAGATGTGGAATGAAGTCCAAACTGGACTCAAGCTACCTTTGCAACCTGATTGTCCAATCCTACTCCTCCTCTCAAATTTAAACCTCATGGCCCTCCCTCTCATGCTGATGCCCAGTGGTCATTTCATTTCTACCTGGATGCCCATGGGGTTGTCATCCTGAACCTTCCACCAGGTGGATTTACTCCTTCCACAGGTCATCCATCCAAACAAACCATCTTTGCTCCTTGAACTCCAAGCTAGAAAAACTGACTCATAACTGGCCTAAAGCTATCTTCAAAATGCTCCATGAGTTTCCCTTTCAAATTCGGAACTTTTCTCCTGTTTGGTCTGGGAGAGAAAGTAGACATCTGGCCAGGCACGGTGGCTCACACTTGTAATCCCAGCACTTTGGGAGGCCAAGGCAGGGGGACCGCTTGAGGCCAAGAGTTTGAGACCAGCCCAGCCAACATAGCGAGACCCCAGCTCTACAAAAAAATACAAAAATTAGCTGGGCATGGTGGCTTGCGCCTGTAGTCCCTGCTATTCTGCAGGCTAAAGCAAGAGGATCGCTTGAGCCCAGGAGTTCAAGGCTACAGTGAGCTATGATGGTGCCACTGTACTCTAGCGTGAGTGACAGAAAGAGACCCTGTCTTCAAAAAAATAAAAAATAAAAAATAAAAATACCTTAGATTCTTTATAAGGAACAAATGTAAATCTTACATGAGACTGTATTTTTGCCCATTTGGTTTTGCTTTTTATTTTGGGTGCATTCACAGAAGATCTAGCATCATTTCATTGGTTAAACTATTGTGATTAAGGACAAGTAACTCAACACACCAAAACACTCTGTTACCCAGTTCTACAATTGCTTTTCTGAATTTAAGTAATTACAACTAAATGAAAAATATGTTATAAAACAATAAAAACATTATTAGACTTAAGTTATTCATGAGAACTGTTTATTATTCCTTTACTGCAGGCAAAAATCATAATTAGCATATATTTATACAATAATTCAAAAATATAGCAGTATTTAACATTAAGTGAGAAGTACTGATTATGCTGGTGGCTAAAATGTACCGGAAATAGCAGGATAAATAAATGGAATACTTAATAACAATAAGCAGTTTATAAGCATTTGCTAAGTGCCAGGTTTATTCCAACCCTTTTAATAAACTTTTCTAATCCTCACAAGAACCCTATGAGGTATCTAATATTATTTTATTCATTTTTGAAAAGGGAATTATTAGGAACCTGAGGAGACACATCACTTACTCCCTGAGTAAAACTACAGAAATTGTACCTACACATCCGAACATATATATGTATGGGCAGACAATCAAGTTGCATACTTTCAAGTGTTTCTCATAAGGTTGAATATAACACTTAAAAAAAAAAAAAAAACCCTATGAAGCAGCCCATGTGAATGCCTTCTTATTTTTGCTTATGTGCTTCTCAAATTGCTCACTGGGGGTAATGTCAAAACACTCCCTAAATTGGATCTCGTCTTAGTAGTCAGCTCAATTTCAGAGCAAAATTAATTTGAGATTGAGGCATTTATTTATTCCCTTAAAAAACTAAACCCATAATTTTAGCATCCTGTGACTAGTAATTTCGACAGGACAGAGCTGAGTATCACAGTCCCTTTTAGAAAAATCAAGGCTATTTTCTTTTAGCTTTATACTTCAATATCCTTGACTAAAGATTACTTTTAATAGAAATTAGAAAGACCTCAAAAATTAACTCGAAATGATCACAGACCTAAGTGTAGTTGCTAACACTTTAAAATTCTTGGAACACAGGAACATCCATGACCTTAGATTTGGCAATGGTTTCTTGGCTATGACACCAAAAGCATAAGTGACCGACCTCCCCAAAAAAAGACAAACTGAACTTCCTCAAAATTGAAGTTAGCTTTAACCAATGAAATGCTGCTAAGTCTTTCATGAATTATACCAACAATAAGAAAATCCAAAACCAAACAGGCAAAAAGTGTAGCCTGGTATAAAATTTACATTTGTTCCTTACAAAATTACAATTAGCAAAGCTTCAAAGGGCATCACTAAAAGACAACTCACAGAATAGGAGAAAATTATCTGCAAATCCTGTATCTGATAAAGGGATTCATGTTTAGAATATATAAATAACTCTTCCAACTCAACAATAAAAAGACAACCCAATTAAACAATGGGAAAAGAATCTGAAGAAACATTTCTCCAAAACACATATGGCCGATAAGCACATGAAAAGATGTTCAACATCATTAGTCTTACCAGGCTGACTAAATAAAAAGGATGAACAATAAATGTTGGTGAAGATGTGGAGAAACGTGAACTCTACCATACTGCTGGTAGGATTGTAAAATGGGGCCACTTCTTTGAAAAACAGCTCGGCAATTCCTCAAAATTTTAACCACAGAATTAACATATGATCCAGCAATTTCAGTCCTAGGTATATACCCGAGAGGAATGAACATACACGTCCACAAAAAAACTCATACAAAACTGAATGCTCACAGCAGCACTATTCATAATAGTCAAAGTATAAACAACTGTCTACCAACTGATAAATAAAATCAATTATTATTAAGCCATAAAAAACGGTGAAGTACTGATTCATTCTACAATATAAATGAACCTTAAAAATGTAATGCTAAGTGAAAGAAGCCAGATACAAAAAGCCACATATTATATACTTTTTTTTTTTTTTTTTTTGAGATGGAGTCTCACTCTGTCGCTCAGGCTGGAGTGTAGTGGTGTGATCCTGGCTCACTGCAACCTCTGTCTCCTGAGTTCAAGCAATTCTCCTGCCTCACCCTCCCAAGTAGCTGGGATTACAGACATGTGCCACCACGCCCGGCTAATTTTTTTATTTTTAGTAGAGACAGGGTTTCACACCATGTTGGCCAGGATGGTCTTGAACTCCTGGCCTCAATGATTTGCCTGCCTTGGTCTCCCAAAGCGCTAGGATTACAGGCGTGAGACATTACGCCCAGCCTGCTAAATTACATTTATATGAAGAGTCCAAACTAGGCAAATTCAAAGAGACAGAAAGTAGATTCATGGTTGCCAGGGGCTACAGAGAGGGAGAATACACAGTGATTGCTAAAGGGTCTCGGGTTTCTTTCTGGAGTGACAAAAATGTTCCAAAGTAGATGGTATTAATAGTCGTTCAATTCCGTGAATATACTAAAAAATCACCAAAATGGTGAATTTTATGATACATGAATCATACCTCCATACATCCCTTATATTTTAAATGGCATATGTGATAGAGGGAAAAAAATCAGAAGAACATTTTTTTGATACAGGGTCTCGCTTTGTCACCCAGGCTGGAGTGTAGTGGCACGATCTCAGCTCACTGCCTTCCAGGTTCAAGCAATTCTCCTGCCTCAGCCTCCTGAGTAGCTGAGACTACAGGCACATGCCACCACAGCCAGCTAATTTTTGTATTTTTAGTAGAGACAGGGTTTTGCCATGTTGCCCAGGCTGGTCTCGAACTCCTGACCTCAGGTGATCCGCCCACCTGGGCCTCCCAAAGTGCTGGGATTACAGGTGTAAGCCACCACGCCCAGCCTAGAAGAACCTTTATATTAATATGTCGGGTACAATATAATGTGCCCATCAATGGTTCTTAACTTTCCCTTTTATCCATTCACAGTAAACCATGACGATCAGTAATGACAGTAATAAGCAGCAGACCAGGGACAGGGGCTCATACCCAATCCCAGTACTTTGGGAGGTTGAAGGGGGAGGATCACTTGAGGCCAAGAGTTCAAGACCAACCTGGGCAATGTAGTGAGAATCTGTCTCTATTAAAAAAAAAAAAAAAAAAAGTGAATTAGCAGCCTGCAGCCTGGGAGACAGAGGTCTTGTCTCAAAAAAAAAAAAATATATATATATATATATATAAAATATAGACATTGTATACATATAAAATATAGGCATATATAGGTAATATAGACATTATATATGTAATGTAGACATTACATATACATAATATAGGCATTATATATATACGTGTGTATATATATCCATACGTGCATATATATATACACGTATATATATATATAAAAGCAGCTGTGTACCTAAGCTCTGCATTAGCTCAGCCCCAGATAGACCTGGGACAAGTAAATTCCTGTTTCTTGGTTTTCTGAGGCGGCCAAGAGAGTAAGGGGATTGACAACGCTCTAAAATCCTGAGGCTTTGGGGCCTGACTCAGCAACTCATGCCTGTAATCCCAGCACTTTGGAAGGCTGAGGCAGGCAGATCACCTGAGGTCAAGAATTCGAGCCCAGCCTGGCCAACATGGCAAAACCCCATCTCTACTAAAAATACAAAATTAGCTGGGCGTGGTGGCACACACCTGTAATTCCAGCTACTTGGGAGGCTGAGGCAGGAAAATCGCTTGAACCTGGAAGGCAGAGGTTGCAGTGAGCCGAGATCACGCCATTGCATTCCAGCCTGGGCAACAAGAGTGAAACTCCATCTCAAATAAATAAATAATAAATAAATAAATAAATACATCCTGAGGCTTTGGGATTTTGCAGTGGACTGAACTCAAGCTCTGAGCTGGTTTGGTGCCAGAGTTTCCAGCATCTTCTCTGCCTCAGTCATGCAGGGCTTCTCCACCACTTGAAACCAGCAGAGAGGAAGCCTTGACTTGCCTTTCCAGGGTGTGTGTTCACAGGTCCACACAACAAGGAACTATGCAGAAACCACAACCTGGAGTAAGGACTTACATGGGGACCCCCACCCATCCTCACCCCTCTCCCAGATGCCCAGGACAGCTCCCCAGATATGCATATCTTGAACTGGTACGTGAAGTCTAGTGCTCTAACCCTTGGGTCAGGGGATGAGAGCTGGGGTGAAGGGGTCCTCACCCAGCAGACGACCTATTCAATTTTTTTTTTTTTATTTGAGACGGAGTCTCGCTCTGTCACCCAGGCTGGAGTGCAGTGGCATGATCTCAGCTCACTGCAGCCTCTGCGCAGTCTCTGCCTCCCAGGTTCAAGTGATTCTCCTGCCTCAGCCTCCCAAGTAGCTGGACTTACAGGTGCCCATCACCATGCCCAGATAATTTTTGTATTTTTAGTAGAGGTGGGGTTTTACCATGTTGGCCAGCCTGGTCTTGAACTCCTGACCTCAGGTGATCCACCGGCCTCGGCCTCCCAAAGTGCTGGGATTACAGGCATGAGCCACCACGCCCGGCCAGACCACCTGTTCTTTTACTATCGCCTTCCACTCCCTGTGCCAGCCTCGCCCGTAACAGTTAGTTTGTCTCTGAACCTCTCCTACTGTGCTAAGGGGGCCTTCTCAAACATGACTGGGTATCAGTCAGGGGAGGGTGGTTAAACACAGATTCCTGAAGATTCTGATGCAGCAGGCTTCAGCAGGGCCCAGGAAACCTAGGAAACAGTGTTTCCATCAGGCTGAAGCTTCCTGCCCAGGGACTGCACTCCAAGGAGAGCTGGTATGTGGCTCTGTACCCAGCACACAGAAGGAAGTCAATAAATATATACTGAATAAACAATGGAGTCTTTGCTGAGATTGTAAATCATGTTTTGCAAGTGCCCAGCACTTCCTTATCCATGACCTGTTATCTTCACAGCTCAGCATGTTAGCAAGCAGGTAGCAATATCCCCCTTCACAGTTGTCTGAGGGACCCAGGCTTACAAGGATTAAGCCACATGCTGGGTCCATATGGCTCCTATGGACAGGGCTGGCCAGGAGCTGTGAACCAGAGTGTTTATGAGCCTCTGTATCTTTATATATTTGTCTCTTCATTGCATCTCTTTTCCCCCAAATTAACATTTCCTTTGTAGATGACCTGAAGTGTAAAACAAGCCTAAAGCAAACAACTATTTTAAATATTGGCAGAAAAGACACATGTCCTCAAGTACTGCCCCCAGAACTCTAATAACACAGGACCTGTGAAAGAAACCTGGGGCTTACACAGAACATTTGGAATATGATATGCATGGGATGCTTTTCCCAGAGACTTAAACTGACTTCACCAAGGAGTCACCAGCTACCGGGACAAAATTCAGAGGTAAGGGGATCAGCTAGAAGCACCATCGACTCCATTTCCAACCAAGCAGACCAAGGAAGAATGAACCATCCATCTCTGTACAGCCCATATAGGTATCTGGCTTCAGCCAGCAAGTCCAATGCAAAAGCTGCCTGTTGTACAAACCCAGTACCCTCAAGTCTTCTGAGATCAGGGTGTTTCCAGGTGACAGGCAATAGATATTCATTAACCAGATGAAGGAACTTACTTTTCCTCAATCACTTATTACTTACAACTGGACTGATTTCATTTTCAACTGTGTTCATTCTCAAGATCTCCCTCAACGCTTAATCCTCCCAGAACTTCTGCTCACCTGAAATCTTCCACCAAATATACAGGTAAAACTATAAATTCTCCCATTAAGCTATTAACCCCTCAAGGCTGCATACCATGCAGAAGGATAAAGATTCAACAGAATAAAGAATGCAACTCAGGCCGGCTGCAGTGTCTCATGCCTGTAATCCCAGCACTTTGAGAGGCCAAGGCGGGCAGATTGCTTGAGGCCAGGAGTTTGAGACCACCCTGGGCAGCATGGTGAAATCCCATCTCTACTAGAAATACAAATAAAAAATTGGCCAGGCATGGTGGCAAGTGCCTGTAGGCCCAGCTACTCGGAAGACTGACACACAAGAACTGCTTGAACCCAGGAATCAGAGGTTGCAGTGAGCCAAGATCAAGCCACTGTGCTCCAGCCTGGATGACAGAGGAAGACCCTATCTCAGAAAGAAAAAAAAAAAAAGAATGCAACTCAGCAGCCTGCACTTAGCAGACACTCAGTCAAGTGGCAGTTGTAATTAAGTCATCACATCCCTCCCCCTGCAGCTCCCCACAGACCAGGAAGCCTGCTCCCTTTAACAGTGTCAAACAAGACTTGATTGTTTGCTTGCTTAATTAATTCAGGGGGCTGAGGTGCAAAGGGGACTGGAGGCTGAGGATGGAAATCAGATAGCAAGTCTCCGCTAGGCTGGGCTGATGCCATGGTAACGCCAGCACGAGGCCCTGTAAGCAGCAGAGGAGTCTGGGGCGACACCCGTGTGACCTTGATAGCAACAAACCCAGAAACAGACATGCGGGCCCTCAACCAACAGTCTCTTAGGAGGAGGAACACCCCAGAGCTCCCCCACAGGTGACTGAAGCCACAGACAGCAGTCCGTGCCGCTTAGCACACAGAAGAGCTGGCGAAGAGGGGACACATGTGCTGAGGGAGCTGGGTCAGGCGGGGAGAGCTGGAGGTGCTAGTTGAGGAGGTGGTGGCGGAAGGATTCATGGGAAAGCTCCAGGCGGAAGGAAGGAACCCTGGATGCAGACCCTGCCCGGGCAGCAAAGGTGTGCTTCAGAGCCCTCCCTCCCTGGCACATCCTCCCCCTTGCAGACCCCTCCCTGGCTCATCCCCTTCCAGGGGAACACTGCCACCCCCAACATGAGATCCAGGGCATGCACCCAGGTGAACAGCTGCCCTCAAACCCCCACTGCAGCAGCAGGGCCCCCACATCCCACTTCTGGAAATGAAGTAGCTGATCACTGGTGCACTGGGCTCCTTATTAACTCTAAGGGCTCCTGGGGTGCTAAACAACTGAGGACCATTTAAACTGGCTTCTCTCCTACATCCAAGCCTTGAGTACTGAAGATGTTACCAATGCAGAGGTAATCTACCCGATCTTAGGATGAAAACTGATCGTGAAAACAGGAAGGAGGGTTTTAATGGCCGCTTTCCTAAAAAGGTTAACTGGTTTAGCATCTCTGTGATTGTCTCTATGTAAATCCCTGAATGGCAAAAACAATACTAAAATTAACCAACTTTCTACATTTAGGAAGCCATTAGAATTATTTGTTGCTTGACTTAATAACTGGGCATTGGAAGAAAAAAGAAAATGCAGGGAAGCAGAAAGAGAAAAATTAATCAATCACCAAACTCCTACAACTTGAATCGATATCATGAATATTTTGGTGTATTCATACAGGCCCTTTAAACAAAGTGTGTGGCTACTGCCCCAGGTGCAGTAATGCATGACAGTGAAAGTACATGGGCTTTCGGGGGAACATTTACAGGCTGTATGACCTTGTACAAGTCACTTACCCTCTCTGGGCCACAAGTCTCTCATCAGAAAATAGAGATAATAGTACTTTAAACACACAGGTTTACGGTGAGGATTAAATGAGATAATGTGTTCCAAGTGTCCACCACATAGCAAGTACTCAGTAAATATTAGCTGTATTATATTTTTTCTACAATGTGTTCTTCAACATGCTTGTTCGTTTACATAAAAGATGATTATCAAACATCTTTTCATGACAGCAAATACACTTCTACATTTTCACAGTTAATTGTTAAGTATATTTATTGTGCGTGTGAGCCATAAATCAATCTCTCTCCCTTTGTTCCCCTCTTTTTTGAGAAGGAGTCTCACTCTGTCACCCAGGCTGGAGTGCAGTGGCACAATCTTGACTCACTGCAACCTCCACCTCCCAGGTTCCAGCAATTCTGCTGCCTCAGCTTCCCAAGTAGCTGGGATTATAGGTGCCCGCCACCAAGCCCGGCTGATTTTTGTATTTTAGTAGAGGCAGGGTTTTCACCATGTTGGGCAGGCTGGTCTCGAATTCCTGACCTCAAGTGATCTGCCTGCCTCAGCTTCCCAAAGTACTGGGATTACAGGTGTGAGCCACTGCGCCCGGCCTGTTGCCCTTTTAGACTGCTGCCAGTTTATCCCTTTAAGAGATGGCACTGCAATGAGCATACTGACCCATTCATCCTGGCTCCCCCATTCAATTCATTTATTTAGAAAACTCCCCAGAGAAAACTGTTGAAAAAGAATATACTTACACAGTTATGTGGGATTTAGCTTTTAAGAAAATGAGCAAAATTTAAGGATTTCAGGATGTCTCAAAATAAAGAATACACATAACATAAAATACAGTCACAAAGATTAAGCCAAGAATAAAAGTTTCTTAAATTTTGTGTGAGATTATCACCTCAGGAAAGTGTTTGTGGATGTATCACTGCTTACATTTAAAAAAAAACTAGTGATTCATCAGTGCCACCCAATTATCTATGAATTCAAAACTGAAATGTTCTCTCAATAAGAAAACTCTGAGTGGGTGTCTCCAATGGTATATGCAATACATGCACATCTTCTAGGTGATTTCAGTTAGATTTCTAATTTTGCCATTGTCGAGGAGCTATAAGCTCATGCATCCAAGATGTTGGACTAAAATAGTGTTTCTCCAAGTCTGGTTCACAGACCGCCTATGTTAGTGCAGATTCCTGGGTCCCACCTAGACCTCCTGAGTCAGAACCTCAGATGCAGAAGATACATTTTTAAATGAAGTCCCCAAGAGACTCATATACATGGTAAAATACAGCAGGTACCATCTTCATATCATCCATAAGTAATTACAAACATCCCACGCAACCCCCATCCCTGAAGTTTCCATCCACATTTTAAATCTTTTCAACTTCAGACCCCGGATACAGCTTCTCACTTTTCTACATTTGTTTAGATACTAGGCGCTTCAATTTTTCAGTTCAATTTAACAAAAAATATGAGATGCTTATAACGTGCCAGGCATCAAGTAGGGAGTTTCGGAAGACTTGCCTTGTGCCCAAAGAACCACTTTGAAGGTGAAAATCCACCGTCTGGATTTTAGGCAATATTGCCAGATGACAAAGGTTTGGGTCATTCGATGGCACCCTGCCTGCTCTAATGTATCACCTAGTGGCCTTTATAAAGCAACATATATATTACAGATAAAATAGTCACAGTGTCGCTTTATGCCAGGCCCTATTCTAAGAATTTTACACATAGTAATCGATTTCAATCTTATAGCCATCCAATGTGGCTAGTGCTCTTATGCTGTTATTATCCCCATGTTACAGATAAAAAAACAGGGAGTTAAATAATTTGCCTGAATCACAAAGTTAGAAGTGGCAGAGCTGAGATTTAAACCCAGGCAGTCTGAGTCCAGAGCTGTGCTGTTCATCAACCAGAGCACACTGTCTCTCTCAGGTTCAAAACTCACCCCCGGTTTCCATTGAGGAAGATCATTTTGAATGAGTCTTATATGTGGATCTGAACTTCAGAATGGTCATTTCACAAACATACAGAAAATGGCGAAAGGCTCTCATGCAGAACAGGTGGTTGAAACAATTCTCTCTTCATTCTGAACTCCTCTCAACCTCATTAGTGACTCCAGGGTAGGGTCAGGCAGTTTACAATCAGGAGATAAGAATTCTGGCTGCACTACTGATGCTAAGTGATTAACTCTAGATTTAACTCTTCATGGGTTTAAAATGTGATATTTTGGCCAAAGATGGGGGAACTTGGAAAGGAAAAACTGCAAAAATACATACATCATATCTTATTTGCTACTTGCATGCTATAATCAGATATAATCCCAAATTTGTTCTCTTTTGTTGGAAATAAACAGGATGTGATTTGTTTCGGAGATTCACTAAGTAGAAATGCTACAGGCAACATGCCCTCTTACATACCAGCCTGCCCCTGCATCTAGCTTATCTGTATAATACAGCACCTATGAGATTACACTCTGGGTTTGAACCCTAGCTTTGCTGCTTACTCTCTGCTCTCAAGCGACTTAACTTCTCTAGGCATCAATATTCTTCTCTGAAAAAACAGAAAAATAGGACGGGCAGTGGTGGATCGCTTGAGTCCAGGAGTTCGAGACCAGCCTGGGCAACATAATGAGACCCCGTCTCCACAAAACATAAATGTTAGCCAGGCATGGTGGCACGCACCTGTAGTTCCAGCTACTTGGGAGTCTGAGGTGGAAGGACTGCTTGAGCCTGGGAGTTCCAGGTTGCAGTGACCTATGATCACACCACTACACGCATCTTGGGCGATAGAGTGAGACCCTGTCTCAAAAAAAAAACAAAACAAAAAAAAGAAAAGAAAAATAGTACCAAATCTATAGAGCTATTGTGAGGATTAGATAATTATACAAAGTGCTGACCTCACATACTGCACCTGGCAATGCTCACTAACTGTTAACCACTGTTTGCCATCCCTGTCATTAAAGCTTATCAAAATACCCAGCTGTGGTGGTGTGCACCTGTAGTCCAAGCTACTCCGGAGGCTGAGGCAGGAAAATTGCTTGAACCTGGGAGGCAGAGGTTGCAGTAAGCCGAGATCATGCCACTGCACTCCAGCCTGGGCGACAGAGCAGGACTCCATCTCAAAAAAAAAAAAAGTATCAAAATAGGTTTATTTATTGCTTCATTCAATATAATTATGTCTGTGCCACTGTGGAGGTTGAGGGGATGTGGAAGGACTGTCCTTACCGTCAGGAAGGCTTCCATCAAGTACAGGGAACAAGTAGGGCAACCATATGTTCAAGTCTGCCCAGACAATCCTGGTTTATGCCTGTTGTCCCAGCTTAATTATTAATGGCTCTCCTCCCTTCACTTTCAAAAGTGTCCTGGTTTAGATGATAAATATGTTCACCCTAATGATAAGACAACTGAGCTAGAAATACCTGCAGTGCTTGGCAGTACCGAACAGGTCTCCCGGCAGTGATGCAAAAAGGCTGCTCGAGTTCTTTGGGGATGGAAAGCTCCATTCTGCATGTGGAGGGAAGGAAGGACACTTGGAGGTAGCAGTGGCAGTGGCTCAGCAGAGGCGGAGGACGCCTGGGACAGGAATGCAGCCAACTCAGATGGAGGATGGAGAAGCCCAGCACTTAGTGGGCCATCACTCCACCCATCCCCTCTGTTCTCCCAGAAAAGAGTGGACAGAGCCGGATCCAATAGTGAAAAAATGGGCAGGTGCATTGCTTACTGCTCAGCAATGCCACAGGTTTTACTGGACTAGTTGGAATACAGATGGAAAATGCTTGGGGATGAAATGAGTACCTCAAGGCGTCCAAGTTAAAAAATTTCAAGCTTATTAATCCTTCATCCCAGCACCAACTGCTTTAATCTGATCAACATCTAGCTGAAGTCAGCCTCAGGGAATTTTAATAAGAGGACAGGAAGAGGAGGAATCACCTTCAGAATCACTGATACCCCTCTCACAGGTCCCTCCTCCTCCCCCAGGTCCCTCGTCTTCCCCCAAGTCCCTCCTCCTCTCCCAGGTCCCTCCTCCTCCCCCAGGTCCCTCGTCTTCCCCCAGGTCCCTCCTCCTCTCCCAGGTCCCTCCTCCTCCCCCACGTCCCTCCTCCTCCCCCAGGTGCCACCCTTGCTGTTTTAGGAGGGAATTTTGGAACCAGACAGCAATTTTCACGTGATCCTCCCATGGAAGTACTGGGATATCTTGGACCTCATTAGGCTGGGGTAGTCACCAAAGCTCATAAAAAAGAGGCAAAATCTTGGAAGCTCTGCAATAGCATCATCTGTGATGAAACTCCAGGACTTTACAGGTTTTACCTGGGCCTTCCCTTGGGCAGAATTTCTGATCAACACAAGCTGAATTATAAGCTGTATTATCTGAATTATGGCTAACACACAGCTCTGGCCTGATGCCTACAAGCCACCCTTTCACAACCACTTGGGAAGAAGGTGACAGAAAAGGACCGATGGAATATTCTAGAATGAGACGTTTGAGAAGAAAGCTCACGGAATCATGGAGTCAACCCCCCTCACAATCTACAGATTAGGAAACTAAAAGCTAGAGAGGCTGGGATGTCTCCTGGGTCAGGTGATTTGGGCCAGGCCAGGGAGCAAGACTCAGGCCTCTAGCTAACCCCTTTACTCTAAAAACAACTAAGCCGAGAGGCTCAACATGAATTGCAGTACTTTACATTTGTATAAAAATTTTTGAAATTGTGTCCACATCTATCTTCCCACGGAAAGCATCTTTTCTGTCTTTATACTATGAATGAGAAACATGAAATATACAGGCTAAGAGGCCAGGCATGGTGGCTTATGCCTGTAATCCCAGCACTTTGGGAGGCTGGGGAGGGCAGATTACTTGAGCTCAGGAGTTCGAGACCAGCCTGGACAACATAGCGCAATCCCGTCTCTACAAAAAAATACAAAAATTAGCCAGATGTGGTGGTGTATGCCTGTAGTCCCAGCTACTCAGGAGGCTGAGGTGGGAGGATCACTTAAGCCTGGGAGATGGAGGTTGCCTTGAGTCGAGATCGCGCCACTGCACTCCAGCCTGGGTGACAGAGACCCTGTCTCCAAAAAAATATATATATATATATATGTAAATATATACACACACACACATATATATAAACACACACACACATATATAAACACACACACACATATGTGTGTATATATATAGGCTAAGGGATTTGCTCCAGACCAAAGGTCACTGGAATTGTCAACAATTGAGCCTAGATTTTCAAAATCCCCAATTACCTACAGTAATTTAACTTAAAATGCACAGAATTCTGTACAAGGTAGGAATCGCCAAAATTAAACAACCTTCAATCTCTTAAACAGATGTTCTGGTAGAAATGCCACTGAATGGATGGCTGGGATCCCACAGTTGGAGTTCTGAGTTCACATTATTGACCAATCTGCCAAGTACCTCTCAGAACAGTATAGTGAGGTGATGTTACTCATTCATGTTACTCCCTCTGAAGGGGAACTGCACCTGTAAGTTATTTTATAAATACAGGGAATTCATTGTAACTGATACCTCTTAAGTGCTTATTTAGGATTAGCATGCAACAGTTTATTGAGCAGCTATTTTGCAGAGGGTCTTTCACCTGTTCACTTTAGGTTTGTGAGCACAGTCTCATAAATTGGTATCCATTTAGCAAATGAGACATAATTAAGTTGCACATTACCAACTTGCCCAATACCATAAAGCCAGCAAAAGCACAGCTCAGATTAAAACCTGGTCTTATGAGGCCAGGAACTAATTGTTTTGACTACAACAGGACAGCTTTTATTTAACCTAAGTAGACATTCAACCAGGAGAGAAAAGTAGACCTGATGAGACCATTTTACCCCATTTACTATCAAGACCATCTTTTAGGATGCAACAGTGTAACAGACTCTGAAGGGCTGAGGAGATCACTTAGAAAGGTACAGAAATAGCAGAGTTCCAAACGTCTAAGACTTTACATTTTTAATTCCTTTTAACTACTGTTTTAGGTACAGCAGTGGCTTTTCCTGGAAACCTCTCTCACCTCTGTCACTTCTATTTAACAGTCTCTGGCTTCCAAACCATCATTTTTCACCTGTCCTCCCAGCTTTCACTAAGTCTTTTATCCGCAGGTGTGACCAGAGGCTTTTTCTTAGCTCAGGTTCCAAGCTGAGGAATTCTTGGCCAAAGGCCTGGGCACTTGTGCTGAACAGCGGGTTTCTTTGTAATTCCTAACATCAACTTCCACAAAGCACACTTTTTGTTTCCATTAAAGAAATCAGATTTTGTGAACTCACCATGGTCCTGTTAGAAACTTATCAAACTCCTAAACTGTTTGCAAATTGAGGCCAGTTATAAATGCCTTGCTTTTGGCGCCATGAAAGCAATGTTTTCAAAAGATTTTACTTTCATCCAATTATCTGAAAACAGACAGGAGAGGGGAAGAGGGCAACCTGAAAACCTGAAAAGATCACTTTCAAGTGAAAATTACTGTTACATGGAGGCCAACGTGGAGTAAACACCTCACCTGTGCCTCTCAATGCATGTCACAATTTAGATGATGATTTAATTTAAAATTTTGCTCACTATGAAGTGCTTTTTTAAAAGACTGATTTCGGAATTTTGTGAGTGTGCTTTGTCTCTAACTTAAATCATATTGAGTCAATAATTTCTTCAATCCACAAGAGATACACATAAGATTTACTGGAGTAAAAATGTCTCATCCTTTCTTTTCAAGGAATTCAGCCAACAGAGCAAGCCAGCTACTCACATTCATCTACAGCTCACTCTACCCATTACACAGCTGGCCTGTGAGTTACTTTCTCATTCTCCTTTCTCTTCTAGTTCTGCTAGCTCACCCCTTCAAACTCACTGCTATTATTTAACTTTGACAAACTTTCTACAACTAATTCATCTCCTCAATTCAGCTAATAGGTCAATTAAGATCTCTCCCTGGATTATTTTTTCTCTGTAGAAAACAAAACTGCCCAATCACCTTCTAACTTCAGCACCAGGCCCTGAAAATAAGACCGCAAAGGCAATTTATTTTTAATAAGTTAGTCAGGTGCATATCCCTATGAAAAAGCCTCGCTGGAAAACAGAGTAATTAATAAAAGCCTCAGAAAATGGTGTAATAAAGTTTTGCTTTAAAGCATACTTTCTACCTAGAGCAATCTATATATTTGTACTTATTAAAGACCTTGTAAAGCTTCTGGATTTTTTTTCCTTTAAGTACTGTAAGTTGCATCAGAATAAAACACATAAAAAGATCACCTGTGTTGACATCTAAAAGGTTATCTATATGATTGTTATCCTTAAGACTATACACTTTAAAAAGCAGAAAGCTTTTTAGAGCTGATCACATTATGACAATCTGTGGGGATGGTTTCAGTGGCAGATTTACAGTTACCACAATCTTAAGAATAAAGCAAACTTCAAAATACAAAGCATATTGGTCATGAGATGGACACCTAATACAAATGTCTCCATTCACATTTCTCAGACTACTCAGGAGAGACAACAGTTGCCTATTTGAAATGTTTTCTGCATAGAAACAAAAGGTAAATGAGTGCTGCCTTGCTGTCAATGCTCAATTCATAACAACAAAGAAAAACCATGGCTCAGATAACGTTAATTGGTGCATAATAAATCATTTATGTGAGCCTTTGGCATGCGTTTTATACTTCTGCTTAAATAAGAAAGTATACGATAATCAGGGAGTATTAAACATTCATACATCTGTTTTCTCAGTGGATATATGCTCAATAAGATCAATTTTCTGTCAAGGAGAATCATCTTCATTTTAAGAAATATTTATTGAGCGTTTAGGATTACACAGGACTTATTCTAGGTACCAAAGAGTATACAAAGAGTTAATCTATTTGGAGGAAGTAAATATAGCTGCCTATAAATAACTATAGGATAAAGGCAGAGTAAAACCATCAGTAAAGGGAAGCCATTTAGTGGTTAAGAGCACAAAGCCTGGGTCAAACGTATCTCAGGCAGTTTCCTCTGAAAGGGGATTAAATGAGATCATGCACCTAAAGTGTTTAGTCCAGGGCTTGGGTCATCTACTCACACCCTCTCCTTTTCTTCCTCCTGCTTAGGCTGCAGGAGGACAGCAAGACTGATACACCTTCCTCCCACTTCTCTCTCCTCCCTCCCGTAGAATACATTTAATGCCAAGACTCATTATCCCAACTGTCTTGCTCAATAGATACCAGAAATCCAACAGAACGCTGAATTTCGGGACTTTCCAGAAAATCTGCCCTAATTCTAGTAAATCCTCCCCACAAAAGCCACAAGAAAACTCCACTTATAAAGGCGAGAGTCTATTCTAGGAACATCAAGATGCAAAGATAAATGCTGCTTTTACAATGTGAAGTCCCCTTTTTCTTTTCTCCTAAGGTTTGGGCTGCATGTGTCTTTTCAAAGATTCTTACAGATAGACCTTTGGGGACTTTTTAAACACATACAATGGAAACTACTGCTTTTCAAAAACCTGGTACAATTAGATTTTACTTTCTTCGGTTCTGAAACAGTATGCAAGTGGGAAAATAGTATTCGAAAGCCTTCACTGAGCCACTCACGTAGAAGAAAAAAATCACATCAAAATTGGTCTAAAATTAGATGGGGTTATGCAGAAAACCATGATGGGATAGAAAAGTGGAAATGAAAGAGAAAACAGAAAAATCACTGGCTGAGTGAATCCATTAATGTGTGCCTGAGGGAGCCCCGTCAGCAGCCATGGAGAACTGGAAACCCCAAATCAGGCGAAAACCATACTGCATCATACGTTATGGGCAGCTGCCAGGCATCAATCACACCCTCCCTGCTCCCGCACTCCCCCGACTTCAACCACATTGACTTTTGCTACTTTTTCTGGTAGAGCTGGCATCTTCCAGCCTCCACGTCTCTGTTCTTCGTTATCGTTCCCTCTCTCCTCTTCTCCATACAGAGCTACTTGTTTAAGGTACATCAATTCCCTAAGATCAAATTCAAACGTTACTTCCTTGATTCCTATTTTTTGGCACAAAACCCCTTTGGTTTTATGCCTCTGGAGCCATTTATTTTGTATATTTTTTATTGTAAGTGATTCCCTTGTCTGTTATTCCTATGAATGAATAAATGAATTTACTGATTGATTGAGATGGGGTCTATGTTGGTCAGGCTGGAGTGCAGTGGCTATTCACAGGTGAGACCCCACTACTGATCCGCATGGGAGTCTTGATCTGCTCCAGTTCTGACCTGGGTAGGTTCACACCTCCCTCAGGCAACCTGGTGGTCCCCGACTCCTGGCAGGTCACCATACTGATGCCAAACTTAGTGCAGACACCCAACTGGCACAGTGCACTACAGCTCAGAGCTCCTGAGCTCAAGTGATCCTCCTGCCTCAGCCTCCTGAGTAGCTGGGACTACAGGTGTGCACCACTGCCCTTGGCTATAATCTCCTTTAAAAATCCCATTCCAGGCCGGGCGCAGTGGCTCATGCCTGTAATCCCAGCACTTTGGGAGGCCGAGGCAGGCAGATCACAAGGTCAGGAGTTTGAGACCAGCCTGGCCAATATGCTGAAACCCCATCTCTACTAAAAATACAAAAATTAGCCAGGCGTGGTGGCGCACCTGTAGTCCCAGGTACTCAGGAGGCTGAGGCAGAAGAATCGTTTGACCCCGGGAGGCGGAGGTTGCAGTGAGCCGAGATGGTGCCACTGCACTCCAGCCTGGGTGACAGAGTGAGACTCCATCTCAAAACAAATAAATAAATAAATAAAAAGCCCATCCCGAGCTTCTCCATTTCTATATCCACCCGTGGCTAGCACAGTGCAGAGCGCATGGAAGATGCCCCTTAATTGTCTGCGAAATTAAATTGGCTTTATTGGAACAGCGCTGTTTCTTAATGAATTTACTTGTAACAAATACTAGGAATTCACTAAATAATAGAAAATTTGCCTCATTAAGAAATCATGACTTATTACTTATGGAAAGTAAGGAGCTGCCTTTACATTCAGATGGCTAGTTTGCTTTACCGAGGATAAAGGACAGCAAGTCCCCAAGACCAATACCAACACTTCATTTTTCTGATCTCACACTAAGTCAGTAACTGTTTCCTCTAAGATTCCTTCCATGCAACTGTAATGGGAGAAGATTACCCTGTGTAAATAAACTTATGGTAAAATAACAAAAGGGTTGACTAAATAAAATAACAAAATAATAAAACACACAGTCATGCAATGTTTACTACACACTTTGGCTAGCTGGTGCTCAATTTTGCAGTGTCTTTTCATCAAAATGTACATACCTGTGAAAGCAAAACAGGATGGATTTTAGGGTGAGTGAAAGGATGTACAACTGCTGGGATGTTTGGGGCACTTTAAAACTTTCTCCAACAGGTAAGATTTCTAAGATCTCTAGGATGCTATTCTGACAAAACTAGACATTGAGGTGCCTAAAAGCCCACAAGACACCAGGCGCAGTGGCTCACACTGCAATCTCAACACTTCGGGAGGCTGAGGCAGGTGGGTCACCTGAGGCCGGGAGTTTGAGACCAGCCTGGCCAACACAGCAAAATCTCATCTCTACTAAAATACAAAAATTAGCCTGGCGTGGTGGCGCATGCCTGTAATCACAACTACTCGGGTGGCTGAGGCATAAGAATTGCTTGAACCTGGGAGGCAGAGGTTGCAGTGAGCCAAGATCGCACCCCTGCACTCCAGCCTGGGCTATATAGACTGAGACTCTGTCTCAAAAAATTAAAAAAGAAAGAGGAAAAAAAAAAAAAAAAAACCTGCAAGGCACCTCACTAGTTGAGGGAGACAGAACAAATACATTTCCCCATCAGGTAAGATCAACAGACTTCACCTGTTATCTCCTGTGTACCAGGCCCACGAGACACAAAGGTGAGACTTATCTCAGCATTAAGGAGCTCAGGATCCAGTGAAGGCATCCAACAACCACCAGGCAATTATAACACAGAACACTGGAAATCGTGGGACAACTGAGCAGAGGACAGATGACACCCAGCCTGGAGAGCCAAGAGGCATCAGGAAGGCTAAAGAGTGGGACAGTCTGCTCAGAGGAAGCGGCATTACAAGGTACAGGTGAGAAAGAGCTCAACCCAGCTGGGCATGGTGGTGGCTCATGCCTGTAATCCCCTGCACTTTGGGAGGCCAAGGTGAGTGGATCACCTGAGGTCTGGAGTTCGAGACCAGTTTGGCCAACATGATGAAACCCAGTCTCTACTAAAAATACAAAAAGTTACTCCAGTGTGGTGGCACATGCCTGTAATTCCAGCTACTCAGGAGGCTGAGGCAGGAGAATCGCTTGAACCCGGGAGGCAGAGGTTGCTGTGAGACAAGATCATGCCACTGCACTCTGGCCTCGGCAACAAGAGCGAAACTCCGTATAAAAAAAAAGAAAGAAAGAAAGAAAGAAAGAGCTCAACCCCTTCTAGAATACGCAAGTGGTTTAATAGAGCAGGTGGTGAAAATTGTCACTAGATGATGCCATGGCCTCTACAGCAAGGCTGTGGGGAAATAGACACTCTCACATTATTCTCTGTAAACCAGATTCCATGGGGCTTTGTGGAAACTGAGCCAAGGCCCACTTAGAATGGTGCCTGACGCAGAGAACATGTTCAGGAAATATTAACCACCAACAATTTTATTATCTTTATTATTACATTAGGACAAGTACATCTGATTTACTTGATTTCTTAATGGAAAGCTAAAGTAAATCTATAAACATTTAAGAAACACTGACCAGCTTCAATAAAAGGTAACTATTGGAAAACCAGAACCAGGGAGACTGGGTAGAGTCCATCATGTTGGAGGAAAATAAAATCCAATGTATGGGCTGGCGCAGTGGCTCACGCCTATAATCCTAGCACTTTGGGAGGCCGAAGCGGGTGGATCACTTGAGGTCAGGAGTTCAAGATCAGCCTGGCCAATATGGTGAAACCTCATCTCTACTAAAATACAAAAATTAGCCAGGCGTGGTGGCGGGTGCCTGTAATCCCACCTACTCGGGAGGCTGAGGCAGGAGAATTGCTTCAACCCAGGAAGCAGAGGTTACAGTGAGCCAGGGTCACACCACTGCACTCCAGCCTGGGCAACAGAGCGAGACTCTGTCTTAAAAAAAAAAAAAAAATCTAATGTATGCGTCTTTTGAAAGACTTACAAAGGAGAGAGATCAACTGATCTGGTATCTGCAGTGTCAAGACTGAAAAAGGATGATTCACAATGAATGCCTTGTTGACATTTGGTTTGGTTGATATCGGTTACTCACCTACCCAAGGACAAGTTCATTCAGAGTAGTTTTCCTTGGAAACATCCTTCCTATCTACTGCCCTGAAGCCAGCTCAGCAGTAACCAAGGCCACGTCAAGTTGTAAATAATCTTCAGTGAAAATAGGGTCACAGATCACTGAGAGCTTGTTGAAGCCTAAATTTGTCTCTTTCCCCACTTTTCTATGTTTAATCACCTACCCCAAACAAAAAGAAAAGCAATACATAAAACCATATAAAGACAATACTCTTAAATTCCTTCAACCAAAAGAAATGAAAACACGACTCCAAACTCATTCCCTAAACCTACCTCTTCACTTCCAGACTTCCTCTAAGCGCCACTTTGGAACTGATCACCAACCACTCAATTGTTTCTGAACCCTTGGTTCAATGTAGCACTGGAAGGGCCAAGAACCTGCATTATCCAGTTCCGATGACGAGAGTGGGTTTTAAGACTTTCCATAAAGACCTGTGCAGGAGCGATACTGAAAATAGGAACCACTTATCCCTTAAATCTGACTCCTGCCTGAGGCTCCTGAACCACCTGAAATCGAAGAGCTTGTCCTTCCTCATTAGTATCCCTGCTCCCAGCTGCCACAAGCAACATTTAAGAGCCCTTTGGATATCCACCTTAGGGTTTCTTCCAATCCATGGCCTCCCCCGCCACAACTTCCAGGCAGGGCCAAGGAATAGAGGACTTTCCCAGACCAGGCCATGCCTGCTAAACACTCGTCAGAGAATACTGTGGCAATGCCTATGAGAAAACAGCGAGTATTTTTCTTGTGGAGCAGCTAAGACTCATGGAGGACTGATGTTCTCCAGGCTTTTCCCCTGTCACCCCCAAGTACTAAAACGGAGTTCCAATCAAGTAAGCGCGGGCTGGCTTGGATCAATACCCACTCTCACCCCCTCAGCCAATGTGAAAGGGTCCCATGGTTTAGCCAAACTCTTCAGCTGTGGAAGCCCTTCCCTCCAACTTCAAATACTGCAAAGAAGTGACATACAGTTAGGGTCTTGGTAATCAAGTTCGGCGATGTTTGAGTGGAAAAGTTATTGTGAAAGAATGGTTTTTATGATACTTCTGAGTGATATGAATATTCCTAATTCCACATATAAATTATCCTCTCAGAATCTAATTGTCTTCAAAGATGTCCTGACCATCACTGCTATAATTCTGGCCTTGAGAATATTAAATTTAAGGAGTGATAAAAACAAAGCTAAATAAGAGACATTTAGACAACGAGCAGTTTAGTAGGAGGTTAAATAGTCAGAGGCTACAAGAGATAATTACTTAATCCAGTTCTCCAAAAGAATAATTGCAACAAGCTTACTTAAGGTACTTTGAGCTTTTGTGCAAGTTTATGCCTACTATAAATATTTCTATAATCCTTTTCTGTTCCCAACATACTTGAGAGAAGCCTAAAAGCATCTCTGAAATATTTTTGGTGCTGGCATAGAATAAACTGTTATTAATATTTGAGACGCAATTTACTGAGTTGTCTGTCAACATCCTTCAACTTACCCCTCTGGATAATCCGTGGAGATTATTTATTTAGTATTTATTTCTACTAAATAAAACCACTGAGTCATCTCTTTAAATGACAATGACCTCAAGACATTGTTAAAGCCCTCCAGAGTTTCAGACCCACATGGCCAGGGTGGAATTCTTCTATAAATGAGATGAGGCCTTAATCTGCTCAATGCTACATCTCTGAGAGGCTTTTTACATGATGTGATATATTCCTAAGCAGGCAGGGAAACCAGTTTTCTGTGTATCAAATCCAGTTCAGAATAAACTAAGAAACTGATAATTTTTTTTAAGAAACTGGCAGCAGATTGCAAAATCATTTATAAGTTTATCATTTCTGTTGAGTGTAGGTTTTCAAATAATTAAAGTGACGCGTGTCTGTGGGCTATTAGCGACAAAAGTTGGTACCGCTCAAGAATTTTCTGAGAAGCTCTTTATTGAGGGCTATCTTAGACTTAACATCACCTAAATTCACACTTTTTAATTTACTTGGCTCTCCCCAAATTTGCTCTGGGAATGACAAATTGATAGAAAAATAAAATTTTGCACTAGATTTTCAAATAACTTTATTTTGGTTTTAACATGACCTCAGCTAAAATAAAAAAGCAATCGGCCCATGAAATGTGAGAACAAGGATTACGTCGAAAGTCATTATTAAGACAAATTTTAACCTGATTTCATTATTCACCAGGATGAAACACTTCCTTAGCAGAACTTTTTTTTAAAGGTACTCTCATCCTAATATCCTGTTAAATTTCTTTCCAACTCCTCAAAGTGACACAATGTATGTAACCATAGAAATCAAGCAGAAGAAAGTGCTTGTTAATGTGGAGACACTTTTCCTTGTGGGAGTGGGGCCATTTGGACCATAATCATTAAATGAATCAGCAATGAAGAGCTCTTGAAATCATTTCAGCAGAGCAAATGTGCCAACATCACTCTGGGGGTAAAGAAACAAAATTTTAAGAGAACAAGAAAAAAGGTACTGACGCATGTTTTGTATGCTGACCACTGAATGAACAAGAAACCCTGAAGTTCCACACATTATTACATTTGCTGCTACACTGTCAACAGCAATGTAGTTATGTTTCTTCTTCTCAATATTATGTTAGCCTTAGGCTTGAATCTTTGAGAAAGGAAATGGGTAGAGTGTAATAGATTACCATCTATTAATTCACACATGTATTCATTACCATGTGCAAAGTACCTTCTAGGTACTAGAAGGGCAAAACATGAACAAATCTCATCTCTGGCTTCTAAGAACTTACATATTATGCAGCCATTCAAAGCATCAATTAAGTGATCAGTTAAGTTTATCTGGTACCCAAGAATGACAATGATTATTCAATTACAACAGAAGAGTTCCTCTGCCCTCCTGGGAATAACTATTTAAATTCAGTCCTCAAAGAAGGTAAGAATCTTGTCCAGGGAAAACCTCAGTGCATCAAATCTCACCCCAACACTAATAAACTTTTTGAGCTTAAAAAAAAAAATTGTGCTCTATGTGCATGTGTATCAATTAAAATAGACTAATATGACACAAACAAGTACTTCTTATTGAACTTTTCAAATACTCAAGAGATCTAATTATAAAGTTATAAAATATTAACTCCAGAACAAAAGGCAATTCTATTATAATCATCGTACAATTCTAATTAATATAATTATATTCCATAATTTTTGTTACTCTTTTCTCTGCTTCCAAGTTCACCAGAAAGAACTGATTTACCAAGGCACTCATCTCCAATCATTCTGTTGTCCATCTGCACTTCCAAGGTACCGTTTAGAATCCGAACCAGGTTTCTCTTCCAAACTAGTATAACAGTCTGTGTTCCTATTGACACGGCATTCAGTGGGTCTTGTAACAGCATAACTTAAATAACATTACTTACTTTACTAGTTATTCACGATAATCATCATCTACCAAACATACACCATGAACCATACATACATTACCTCTCATTTAATAAGCACAAACTCCTATGAGAAAGGTAGTATTATTTCTATTTTATAAATGAGAAAACTCTGCCAGGAAAAGTTAAATTACTTATCCAAAAACCACAGCTAGTAAGTAGGGCCAGTATTCAACCCTGTTCTAATTCTAAAGCCCCTATAGCTATACCACCTTCCTTAACAGAATTAGAAATAGATATTTTTTATAATGATCACCATAATGCATTCGAAGTCTAAATATAAAATTGCATATTATAATACATTGGGATTTATTTGCTTATGCCTCTGCTGCCTGTACTGTCAGGACAGACCTCATTATTCTTAACAACTCAAAGCTGGCTTTGTATCTACAGCTCATTGCATTAAAAAGTATAATAGTAATAAAAGCAGAAAGCCAGATGCAAGACCCAAGTGTGACTCAGAGCACAGCTGCCTCTAGTGTGCTCCCCCACCATCCAGCTTCAGCACCCTCTCTCTCTGTCTCCTTCCACCATTTCCTGTACCCCTGACTCAGAGCTGGCACTCAGGAGCCATGAAGCACACTTGAGAGAACTGTTAGCCTGGGACCCTCATTGCCCAGCAACCCTGCCCCATCAAACTATATTTGCAAAAGACAAGATTTCTGGACCCCAAAGAATTCATTTTGGCTGGGCATGGTGGCTCACGCCTATAATCCCCAGCACTTTGGGAGGCTGCGGCAAGTGGATCACTTGAGCCCAGGAGTTCAAGACCAGCATGGGCAACATGGCAAAATTCCGTCTCTCCCAAAAGTAAAAAATTAGTAAATAGCTGGGCATGGTGGTGTGGCTGCAGTCTCAGCTACCGAGGTGGCTAAGGTGGGAGAATCACCTGAGAACAAGAGGTCGAGGCTGCAGTAAGCTGAAATCGCACCACTCCAGTAGCACTCCAGGCTGGGCAATTGGAGTAAGACCCTATTTTTAAAAAAAATATTTAAAAAATCATTTTAAGGGTTATGTTTATCACCACAGCAACCATTTCTGGCTGATTTTCAAGTCTTACTCACTTTTAGATATCCATCTATATGGTGTTCTGTTTGTTTGTTTTGGTTTTTTTTTTTTTTTTTTTTGAGACGGAGTCTCACTCTGTCACCTAGCTTGGAGTGCAGTGGCACGATCTCAGCTCACTGCAACCTCCACCTCCTGGGTTCAAGTGATTCTCCTGCATCAGCCTCCCGAGTAGCTGGGACTACAGGAACCCGACACCATGCCTGGCTAATTTTTTGTATTTTTAGTAGAGATGGGGGTTTCACCGTGTTAGCTAGGATGGCCTCGATCTCCTGACCTTGTGATCCGCCTGCCTTGGCCTCCCAAAGTGCTGGGATTACAGGTGTGAGCCACCGTGCCCGGTCTATATGGTGTTTTGTTATGCAAATAATGTTGTTGTCTTTTAAAAAAGTGGATGATAAAGAAAATCAAGAAAATGAAAAGAAAAAAGTCTTCTATCATCTCGTCCTTTACACCATCACTGTTCAGGTATTTTAAAAACTGGATTAAAAAAAAAAATCACTGATGGGCGTGATGGCTAACGCCTGTAATCCCAGTACTTTGGGAGGCCGAGGTGGGTGGGTCACCTGAGGAGTTTGAGACCAGCTTGGCCAACATGGCAAAACCCCATCTCTACTAAAAATACAAAAATTAGCTGAGTGTGGTGGCACGTGCCTGAAATCCCAGCTACTCGGGAGGCTGAGGCAGGAGAATGACTTGAACCCAGGAGGCGGAGGTTGCAGTGAGCAGAGATCGTGCCATTGCACTCCAGCCTGGGCGACAAGAGCAAAACTCCGTCTCAAAAAAAACATCACTTTAATCATACTGTGAATATAATTTACTATCTTTCCTATAATTAGGAAGGTATATTTTCAAGAGCATTTTTCCATATTTATCCTAAGCAATGATTTGAAAGGATACTTAATATTCTATTACTTGAATATACAGTACCAATCATCACTGAATCATTTCCCCCAAAACTGGACATAAAGGATGTTTCCAATGTTTTTGCTGTTATGAATAAACCAGCAACCGGCAGGTTCATTGTGCAAAAATCTTCCTCCATATTCAAGATTACTTGCTTAGGGCCAATTCTCAGAAACAGATTTGCTGGGTCAGAGGATAAACTGACTCTCAAAAGTCGAAATGATGATGGCAGCCATGATCATGGTGATGACAAAATTATTTTGGACGTACAAAAAAAACTCAGAATGACATAACACACACCCATGCACCCGCCACTAGACTGAAATTTAATGGTGGAAATTCAAGACCCAGGAAGCAAATGCAGAAATACCTCAGGAGCTCCATCACCACTGCCCAAGCAGGTGCAATACTTAACTCTGAAAAGCCTAGAAATGTACAGGTTAAGTCTCCAGGCAAGAAGAGGAAGGAGCCTCACCACCTCCCTTTCATTAGCACTTCCCTGAGTTTTCATTAGCACATACAGCAGGGTTTAAAAGGATCTGGGTTGGCTGCTAGCTTAAGATTGAATGAGAATGATCTCAGTTTTAATAAAGCCCTTTCTGCATATATAAACTGAAAAGAAAAAAAAATGTGTTCAATGAGAAAATCTGACCTCTAGGAATGTGGAGATTATTGTGGTTAGCAAATGCCAAGAAATGTGCTTATTGTGAAATTCAGTTTTTCGGAAAATACCACATGCCAAAGATCATTTCCATGTTCACTCTGTTTTCGCCCCCTCGAGCAACTAGAGTTCATCATAGGATGACAAAATGTAAGCATGTATAGGAACACAAATTCCTTGTTAGGATGCTGAAAACAAGTAGAAAATAGCCATCGATAACAGTAAAAATGATGTTCTCCCCTGACTGTACTAGAAGATACAAAGAAATATCACAAAAAGGCGAAAGCATAAATGAAAATTAAATTTCTGTTTGATCATCCTTTTGCAGAGAAAAAAAAGTACTTTATTTATTTATGTGCAAGGCAATATCATCTTTTAATAGCTACAGGACACATTACTATTATCCTGCTGCTTCTCGGCTGGAGAAATAGGATTAATGGCCTAAGAGGGAAGAGCTTAAACTGATTAGTCAAGTAGGCAGTCCGAGGCCAAATACGCAGGGAAAGGGGGCAGCCCTGTTTTCTGTGAGCCAATGTACTGCAGAGGAAAAAACCTGGGTGAACCAAGGCTGGTCCAGGACCTTAGATGGCAACTTAAATGAAGAGGGGTTTTAATCTTCTATTTTCAAAATCTACTCCAAATGACAGAGACCAGACTTACATTGGCTCCCAACACAGCTTAGATCCTACAAAGCAGTTTCAGAACAACCACCATTCATCCATTTACACCACCAACAGTATTGATTAAACCACTACCACGCTCAGCATCCTGTATGCAGAGGTGAGGACCCAGAGCCTGCCTGCATGGAGCAGAGCTGCATATATTTATTCTGTCTGGTAAGAACCCTAAATGTACGTGACTCATAACAAAAATAATTCTTTCTTAAGTTGAGTCCTGGTGTGCTGGGTCGGAATTATCTTTGAGATCACTGCAGACCAACTCCTTCATTCTGCAAAAGAAAACACCGGACTCTGGAGATACACACCAACCAACTCAAGGACACAATTCAGGAAGAGGCAGTGTTCAGGTCTGCGATCCCAGCCATGGGCTCTCTCAACAAAACAGACGACACAAACTTCTTTGAAGGAATCTGATGCCCAAATCATAAAATTTCAAGATAAACTACATGACGTGTGCGATGGTGATCCTTGCCAGCAAAGTAGCATAAAACCTGTCTCTGACATTTTAACTCAGGACTAAGGAGGCAATTCCAGAAGCTGAGAAAGCAGCATCGGTGAAAAAAAAAAAGTTCCCAGTGACTGAGGCTGCTCTGAGAGCTGAAGCAAGATCCCTGTTTGCAGCCCACCAGGGCTATAAAACACAGAGCAAGCCACAAAAACCTCAGACCATCTGAATTCCTTCATTTCCAAATTATTTTCCACACACTGTTTCTATTGGGGGAATTCCTCGGTGCTTTCTTTGAGAAAGAGTCTCGCTCTGTTGCCCAGGCTGGAGTGCAATGGCCCGATCTTGGCTCACTGCAACCTCCGCCTCCCGGGTTCAAGCAATTCTCCCACCTCAGCCTCCTGAATAGCTGGGATTACCGGCGCCCGCCACCACACCCGGCTAATTTTTGTATTCTTAGTAGAGACGGGGTTTCACCATGTTGCCAAGGCTGATCTTGAACTCTTCACCTCAGGTGATCCACCCGCCTCAGCCTCCCAAAGTGCTGGGATTACAGGCACGAGCCATCGTGCCCAACCCTTTGGTGCTTTCAAAACAGAAGTCAGAAGGGAAAGCAAACTCCTTTTCTGAATCAAATGACCTGATTACATCTGCTGTCTAAAGGAAACCTATCATAAAATTCGGCAGACAGCCCAAATAGAAGGTTACCAAAAGCAATCAGAAAAATTAAAGATTAGGATCAAAGTGAGCCATCAAAAATGGTTAAGCTTCACCAAATGTGCAGAAAGATCTGCTTGTGCTGTACTTTCAAATGTTTTGAAATCCTTTCAAAAAGGATTTCAAATGTTAAATCTAGGACATACCCCTTTAACCAGGGGACTTTATTAGTTTAATGCAAATCATAGCCACCCAGCTGTGTAGTAGATCTCTGGAGTGCATGGCATAAAAAGAACCTATCTTCATTGCAACCAGGTAGTTTGTTGACAATTAGCAATAACTCTTGACAGACTAAAATGTCTAACAGGATATTAAAAACAGATACCGAAGAAATACATAGAAATATAAATGGCTGGATAAAATTATTTCATCTCAGAAAAATCAAGAACACCCTTCATATACCATTCTTCGCCACTTCCCTCCTCCCCAAACCCTAAAATAATACAACTCAGGCCGGGCACGGTGGCTCATTCCTGTAATCCCAGCACTTTGGAAGGTAGAGGCGGGCGGATCACAAGGTCAGGAGTTCAAGACCAGCCTGGTCAACATAGTGAAACCCCATCTCTACCAAAAATACAAAAATTAGCTGAGTGTGGCGGCACGCACCTGTAGTCCCAGCTACTTGGGAGGCTGAGGCAGGAGAATCACTTGAACCTGGGAGACAGAGGTTGCAGTGAGCTGAGATTGCGCCATTGCACTCCAGCCTAGCAACAGAGACAGACTCCATCTCAAAAAAAAAAAAAAAAAAAAAAAACCTCAAAAAACACCACAAATTCAAGATGCTCTTTTTTTCTCCTGATATTCTTTCCCTTTCATCTGCCCTAAAGCTATCCAGAAGAATGTCAACTGCCTCGGTAGAATTATCACTTAGCCCTGCAGCAGAGAACTTCTGGGCTGTCTGCAGAGCCCATGCCCTGCCCTTGATAGTTCATTTCATGGTCACAGAAAAGCCTCCAGGCCTCAGATAGTTCATTTCATGGTCACAGAAAAGCCTCCAGGCCTCAGGAAGACACTGATGAGTTCCCTCAAAAGACAGAGTAGAAAATAATTAGAAATAAAGGAAATAGGGTACTGTCCGGACCCTATGGCTTGCTCTGAGTTTTGTAGCCCTACTAGACTATTCCAGAACCTTGAAACAGCTTCCAGACTCTGGGATCTCACGTCAGCCCTCTAAGCCACATTTATTCCCCAGCCCCCTTCCCATGAGCAGAGTTCATTGGACTGGGGTGGACAGTTGACCACGTCGAGCCAACCAAATTCTTCCTCAGGAATTTAAACAAAGACTTGTGTCTGTTTGCATTTGAACTTGAAGGCAGAGGTATACTCACAACCTGACACTGCCAGTTTAGATCCTAAGAGCAGGGAAGTGGAGGAAGCCCAACCACTGCCAAGGAGAACGAATCTGATACTGGGAGAGAAGCACGGGTAAGTCCCAGGGTTCTCGGGGTAAAAGAGCAGTGCCTTGGCTCCTGGTACTGTCCTAGTCCTGGTTCCAGACTCCCTTGTAGCCTGGCAGCATTTCCTGCCCTTCTCCCCATAAACCACCCTGTGAATCCTTATACAAATTCTACTTTTATGGTTTACGCTGGTTTGAGTAGGCATTTATTATTTGTAACCAATAAGATACAGTCACATGTTTAATCATTTAAAAAGCTAATATTTAATGATTTATAACCCCAGGAGAATAGCTTATAGCACACATTTCTTTAGCAGCACATACTAAAATGTATTTGTTTCCAATGTCAGAATCTATTTTTTATGTTTCCCAATAGCCCTTTCTAAACACAGCCACATATAGACAGAGGTTCAGTAAGTATTAGTACTCACTCTCCCTGGCCTACGGGATGAGCTCTCGAATCTAAAAACCTTGGGTGAAACATTTACTTTCAGATCTTCAAATTGAGGAAAGAGTCTCACAGACTAAAACACATACCATAGGAACCAACACAATGCCAGGAACACTTGCTCAGGACTCAGAAACGGGGGCACCAAAACTGGGCTAGAGTTTAGGTAATATCCACTAGCCATGGCAGTCCCTGCCCTGTTAGTTGGCATGCGCCCATAGCCTGAAGGAGGAAATAAAATCAGAACAGTGCTGACACTTCATGGTTTTCCTGACCAGGAGATTCGGCTGTACTCATTCAAGCATCCACCCATTCCACATTCACTGCATACCCGCCCCCACCACATACCAAGCTCCGCACCACACGATGGGGAATACTGGGGTGATTATGACAGACCCTGTCCACTCAGAGATTCTTCCATCAAACATTCACACTTTAGTAAGACAGAGGAAACTGGTACACAGACAATTACAATGTACTGCAGTCCATGATAAAATGAGAAGTGTGGCAGATCGCAGCAATGCAGAGAAAGAAAGCTGTGAGTTCCACACATTGAAAGGGAGGGAGGAAACCAGAGTCAACTAAACATGCCTCTGGACTGTGCATTTGCACACGAATGCTCGTGGAATGCTAGGGACTGTCAAAAACCGGTCCCAGGCTAGTCACGGTGGCTCACGTCTGTAATCCCAGCAGTTTGGGAGGCCGAGGCAAGCAGACTGCTTGAGCCCAGGAGTTCAAGGCCAGCCTGGGCAACACAGCAAAACCCCATCTCTACCAAAGGAAAAAAAAAATTAGCCAGGTGTGGTTGTGTGCACCTACAGTCCCAGCTACTTGGGAGGCTGAGGTGGGAGGATCGCTTGAGCCTGGGAGGTCAAGGCTGCAGTGAGTCACAACGGTGCCACTGCACTGCAGCCTGGGTGACTGAGTGAGATCTTGTCTCAAAAAAAATTAAAAAACATAATAAAACTGGCCACAAGCACAAATGAACAGAATTCCAAAGATGGAAAATAACATAATTTTATATTTTTATTTCATTTTTCTGTTTCCTTTAGGAAAAGGAAAGAGAAGTGGTCTCCCCTGTAATCAATCCCTCCCTGTCTCCTATGGGTCCATGGACACCCACATGAAAGACCCCAGCTCCCTGCCTGGGTGAGCCCCGGGCAGGACTGACCACTCAGATGGCTCAGTTGGTCACACCTTTCCTGAGCCCTTCCTCTCAGATCAGAACTGCCTGTTACCTACACCGAGCATCCAAGCTCGTTTTCCAACATGTGAAAAGCCAGTTTCCAAAGGAAAAAGGAAAAAAATAAAAAGGCACTGTTACCACCAATTTATCCCCTCATTTGCAACCAGGCTGAGCTGTAAGCAGACCCCTGCCAGCACCTGAAAGGCCATCGCCCTGAGGACACTGGCCCGAGCTTTAGTTACAATATCTTTTTTCACTGTCCATTAAGTGCTCAGCTGCCCCCTCTCTCCTTTCCCCACACACGCCGGCTCCTAGGGTGGACTTTTTTTTTAACCTCTGTAACTAAATAACCTGATAAGGCCACGTGATAAGGGAATGGTGGCCTAAAAACCCTAAGTTTCCAATTCCAGCAGCCATGGCTCCATTTTCATGTTTCACACACAGAAGACATTAACGAAGGCCCTAAAAATAAGAGACACTGGAGGCAGTCAAAGAGACACCTAACACTCAATCAAAGCCACACAAGTGAGGAGAGCAGTTTTTGGGAGCCAGGCCAAACGGTGTTCTATTGGAGGAATGAATTTTGTGTTTGTGCGCAGTCAGCAGCCCAGAGGAGGTGCGAGAATACAGGACCTGGATGACTAAAGGCCTGGGAAAACCCTCTCTGTCCTGCCAGAGTCTACCACATGGGCAAACTCTCCACACCCAAACTGTTCAAAATGGATGACTTATTTCTTCCATGCAAAAGGCCAGAAGAAAAATGAAAAGCCAGAAGGAGAGAGGAAACAAGGGTGGGATGGCTTCTTTGCAAACCTCTACTGCGGAACAGCTCCATACTCACCAAGCCAGGTCTACACAGCAGGCCTGGTTTAGTGTTGGCTACTGGTTTTCCATCCCTAAGACATCTGCAACCTTGCCAAATGCAGGGGGTAGCAGGGTAGGCAGGCAGCATATTCAACCTCAGGGGAGAACAGCAAAAGCCCAGAAGGAATTTTAATTTCTCCTATAAAACAAAAATCTCAAGACAAAAATTTTACTGCCAAACTTTACATGGAAGGCAAAAATAAACTATTTGCTTTATACCTGCTGCCACAGGTATGAAATATTTTATTAGATGATTGTCCACTCACCATTAGGCTGACTCTCAAATTATAGACAGGAAGAGAGCAAACCGTTCACTTGATGGATGCAGCTGAGATGAACACTCAGCTGCTCACATTGTGTTCAGGTTCTGGTGCATTTTGAACACTTCATAAGAGAAATTACTGAAACTCTTAATAACAAACTTGCCTTCCAGAACAGAAAGGTTTTATGAAAAAATCCTCAACCAAACCCTCAATACATTCTCAGTTAAATGCTACACTAAAAGTTCTCAGGAAGTCTCTATTTTGGAGACCTGTAATTTTTAACCGTATAGTTTGGTTGCTGCTGACTAAAGCTGAGAGTAATTTTACAACTCCATTATCCACATGTGGATGACTCATTTGTTAGATTAGCCTAACTTCCAGCTGCCCTCCCCCTCTGCTGTTCAACCTGCTGCTGGATAATGTTCCAATTGCCTGCTCTAAGAGGCTGAAAGTATGCAAACCCATCTTAACACAACACAGAGACAAAATGAGACAGTGGTGTTGACTACGTTTTGAATGCATTTCTCCAAGACAAATAAGAGTTTTGGATTTATGCACTGTTTTGGGCAATTGGCACAATTTCACTTTATTAGTATGAATTTTAATGTGATGTTTCTAACCTCTTAAATCAAAGTGTGCCTCAAAGTATGCTCCACAAAGTATGCTCATGATCAAACCACTTTAATGATAATACTGAGCCACTATTTGCCTTTTTCCTTGTGTTGATGTTTGCACTGATGGTGCAAGAGCAATGGTGGTGTGACAGCAGGAACCTTAGCCTAAGTCAAGGTGACAGTGCCAGGCGATACTAGCAGGATTATGTTCTTCCCACCATGAAATCCCAGGGGCTTTTTGTTGTTTTTTTATGCCAGTTTCATTTAAGAAAGTCTCAATGAAGCATTAACAATTATTGATTCTGGGTCAGGCATGGTGGCTCACACCTATAATCCCAGCACTTTACGAGGCCAAGGCAGGTGGATCACATGAGGCCAGGAGTTGGAGACCAGCCTGGCAAACATGGTGAAACCCCATCTCTACTAAAACTACAAAAATTAGCCGGGCGTGGTGGCGCGTGCCTGTAATCCCAGCTACTCAGAAGTCTGAGGCAGTATAATCGCTTGAACCCAGGAGGTGGAGGTTGCAATGAGCTGAGACTGGGCCACTGCACTCCAGCCTGGGCACAGAGCGAGACTCTGTCTCAAAAAAAAAAAAAAAAAAAGATTCTGGATTCTGCGTAAATATTCTGCCACATAAAGCATTTGGCTACACTCCAGGGATGAGGGCTGTCCTGGGCTGAGCAGCCACTCTCTCCATGAAACACCACTTTGACTTGAAAGAACAACTACAATATGGTTACTTAGACTTGGATATTTGGCAGATACTTTTTTGAAATACAATAAAGTGAGCCTCTCGCTTCACTTAAGTAACTGACAGAATTTATTGCCAATGATAAATTCAAGCTTCCAAGTGAAAAATACAATCTTAGAAAATGTGCATCTACCGTCAGCTTGACGGCTTCCTAATAGTACTTAAAGGCTCTTTGATGAGACTGATGGTGATACTAACAATTGTGACTTTTTTGATGTTGCATAATGAAATGTGTCAACATTTAGAAGAACCTGCAGAACTCGATGAAATCGTGTTTTCCAAACTAAAGAATGCGGTCACACCAACACATAAAAGAGCCATTCAACACATAAGACGGACCAATATGAAACACAGACACGGTTTCACTCTCTACCTTGCAACCAACCTTTGAGAAACTATTACTTGCCAACGACCACTATCAAAAATACCAAAGAGTATCTCCAGTTACGTGAAAAAGCTATTAAAATATTCCCTCCTTTTTTCAATTACATATATGTGTTAGACATATACTTCAACCAAAACACATCACAACAGATTGAAGCAGAAGCAGCTGAGAGTCCAACTATGTTTTATTTAAGTCAGACAGAAGAGGGATGTAAAACACCACTCTTCCCACTAAATTTTTTTTTGTTTGGGAAAATGTCCTTTTTCATAAAATTATGTAGTTTGTGTAATGGTATAAAGGGATTACTATTACTATTTTAAATCAATTAATAAATATCTTTAAAATCTCTCATTTTAAATTTCTAATATGACCAATATCAGTAGATAAAATCTATGTAAATAAAACTCTCTAGAGTCCCCAATAATTTTTTTTTTTTTTTTTTTTTTTTTAGATGGAGTCTTGCTCTGTCACCCAGGCTGGAGTGCAGTGGCATGATCTCGGCTCACTGCAACCTCCGCCTCCCACGTTCAAGTGATTCTCCTGCCTCAGCCTCTGGAGTAGCTGGGATTACAGGTGCGAGCCACCACGCCCAGCTAATTTTTTGTATTTTTAGTAGAGATGGGGTTTCACCATGTTGGCCAGGCTGGTCTCGAACTCCTGACCTCAAGTGATCTGCTTGCCTCGGCCTCCCAAAATGCTGGGATTACAAGCGTTAGTCACTGCACCAAAAGCCATCCTGAGACATAAAAGTTTGAGAACCAGTGCCTTAATTTATACTAAAAAATTCAACATGTCAACTCTATTTAATATTTCCAAATAAATATGGATTTCCAGTATCACAGGACATAATCAATATTTCTAACAAGCTTGGCTTTTAAAAATATATACTTTGTTGATATGCCCAGGGATCATCTCTTAGGATCTGTAGTTTTCATACTAAAATCCACCCAACAGCCAGGCACACTGGCGCAAACCTGTAAAACCAACCACTTGGGAGGCTGAAGCAAGAGGCTTGAGCCCAAGGGTTCCAAAGTCCATCCCAGGCAATATAGCAAGATTCTGTCTCTAATTTTTTTTTTTTTAATTTAAAAAAGATATCTCAGCAGGGCGTGGTGGCTCAGGCCTGTAATCTCAGCACTTTGGGAGGCCGAGGCGGGCAGATCACCATGTCAGGAGATTAAGACCATCCTAGCTAACATGGTGAAACCCTGTCTCTACTAAAAATACAGAAAAATTAGCCAGGCGTGGTGGCACGTGCCTGCAGTCCCAGCTACTCGAGAGGCTGAGGCAGGAGAATCGCCTGAACCCAGGAGGTGGAAGTTGCAGTGAGCCGAGATAGCGCCACGTGTGCACTCCAGCTTGAGCGACAGAGTGAGACTCCATCTCAAAGAAAAAAAAAAAAAAAAAGCAAAAAAAGATAACTCAACCCAATAGCTTATCTTTTACTGGCACTCAGTCATTCACTCAAAATGTAGTTACTGAGCACCTTCTAGATGATGCTAGAAATATCAGCAACACTGCCCTCATGGACATTATGTTGCAGTGGCATTCATCCATCGTCTACTTAGGTATTCGTTCCATGAAATTAATTAACCATCTATTATATGCCAGGCACTGTGCTTGGTCTGGGAATCAAAATGTTGATACACTTAACTGCATTTTTTTTATTAGGGCTATGAATTCCATTTTCAAAGGTTTTCAAAATTTTTGCTCATTTCCAAATTTCCTTGAAGTTCAGAGAGTTTTCTTCATCCTCAATCTGAAGGCTATTGCTTCTATACATTTTTCCCGCCTGCAATTTTATGACGAAATAACACAAATTTTAAGGTAAGAGAAATATGTCAATAATCAGAAGGACTGTGGTACAGTCAGCCACCTCCCTGACACTGACTTTCTCATTTCTATGATAAAAAAGGAAAATGATCCCCGACCCTGGAGCTCCGGGAAAGCTGGCTTCCAGCACTTTGTGAAGGTAATGCACCCCTCGGGAGGCTCAAGAGAACCGGAAGCTGCCTCTATTGGCAGGATGACCTGGGACGACACGGATTTCCTTATAAAACTAATTAGGCAAGTGATGGCATATATAAACACTACTCTGAAAGTCATTAAAGCAAGATTCCAGAGGAAACTGAAAGATAATTGTCCATTAGTTACACAGGCTGAACATAAATGACTGCTTCAGAAATTCAACTTCCTAACAAGGTTTTCTAATTCAATCACAATTTAAATACACACACACACACACACACACACACACACACACACACAAGTAGCTAGAAAACTGGTGTGGGAAGTAATGGTGGTAACATAGATATAAATCTCAAATGTGCGAATTGATAACAATTCTGTAATCCTGTGTATTTTGCTATTTCCAAAGCAAGATAGGGTATAAGTATTCCTAAGAAAATCCAGCAATAGAGGGTTGGGGGGAAAGGGCATTTAGTTTGCAAAAGAAATAGGAGACAAATGAGAAAAATAAAAAAGGTAATCCTTGATTCTGGGCATATGCAGGGGCATTACATAAAACAGGCTTGATCATACTGCAATATGCATATTCGTTCTTTCAGTAAAAATCTGAATGCACAATGTGTGATACAAAGTACAGGTATGAGGTGTGGTGGCACATGCCTGCATTCCCAGCTACTTGGGAGACTGAGGCAGGAGAATCACTTGAACCCAGGAGGTGGAAATTGCAGTGAGCCGAGATTGCACAAGTGCACCCCAGCCTGGGCGACAGAGTGGGACTCATCTCAAAATAAATAAAAGTAAAGTATAGGTATGACTTCTGCCAACCAGCAGGACTTGTCAATACCTGTGACAAAAAGAAAGCTCTGGAGTCAAACAGCCTTGATTCAAATCACAGTTCTGCCACTTACTAGCTACCATTTACTTACATTTCTAAGCCTCAGTTTCCTCATCTCTAAAATAAGGATGCCAACACTAACTTTACAGGGATGATTATGTAACTTAGCCAGCATGGGGATAGGCTAATAACAACTAACTGTTTTTTGTTGTTGTTGTTTTTTGTTTTTTGTTTTTGGTAGAGATGGGTTTCACCGTGTTGGCCAGCCTGATCTCGAACTCCTGAGCTCAAGCTATCTGCCCACCTCAGCCTCCCAAAGTGCTAGGATTACAGGCATGAGCCACAGCACCTGGCACAGCTAGCTGTTTCTACTAAGCTAAACAGCATAGTCAAAAAAACATAAAAATAAAGCCAAGAAATAGTACATGCACAATTACCGCTAAAGGAATTAAGAGACTGAACGATCATTTTGGTCTTAGGTGGTCAGAAAAGACGTGCTGGGAAAATGGCTCTTAGGAGCACTTCAAACACCCTTCTAAAATGCCGAATAGGAAATTTCCATTCATCGATACTGTTCTTCTGCTTTACGAGCCTGTGACAATTATTTATTGAATGGTCACTGTGATTAAACATACTTAGTCAGTGGTTCTTAATTTTTCTAGAGCCAAGGCCCCCCAGGAAAGCCTAATGGAAAATATGGAAGGAACCTCTCCCCAGAAAATGCTGCTGACAATTTTTTTTTTTCCTCTAAGTTAGGGAGGGATGGGGCCCAAGATACCCACTCATGAGCCTTCACTGAAAACATACAATGGTAGGCATTATGGCACTATCGATTTTAAAATGAAGCCCAAGGTCACCTGGTCCAGCCTCATGATTCAGATGATTCAGACATAAACAAACATCAAGTTCCTCTCCCATCACGCCTTATCTCAGCAAATGGATTGCCATCCATCCTACTTTGCAAGCTCAGAACCTACAAGTCACCCTGGATACTCCCTGTCCTTCAACCCCCCTTTATATCTAATCTTCCACTAAGTCTAGTCCATTTTTCAAGTACAGCCTCTTATGTACACCTCCCCACCTCCTCTGTCCAAGTCGCCATCACTTTCCAGGATGACTGTTCAGCAGTACCTAACTGGTACAGTCTCACTCACTCCAGTCTCCCTCCAATCTGGTCTCTGCACAGCAGGCCAAATGAACTTCTAAACCTGATCGTAACAAAACCACCTTCCCCTACCCCATACTCACTTATACCCCTTCAACAGCTTTCCATGAAAACCAAAAACCAACCAAATGAGGGAAACTTTGTTTGAAAGGAAGTTAGGCCATTCAGTGATGGATAACAAAGAGTGATATGGCCCCAGAATAGACAAGGGGGGAAGAAAGTGATAGAGAAAAAGCTAAGCATGGCAGAGAGGAAATGGATTAAGTACCAAAAATTATGAAGAGCCCACAATGTATATTCCCAGCAACTTAGGAAATCAAGTACTAGTAGTAACTTGGTACTTAAATTACTTAAACTTATATGCATAAAATAACATATAACCTATGGTCAGCACGGTAAACCAAACAACATGCTCCCTCTCCCCTAATTTTGGAAATTAAAACTACAAAAAAAAAATTATTCAGGTTCTCAACATCCAAAAATTATCTACTTTAAACATCTTGGCATATTATGCTTCTTTTTTAAAAAAAGAAATAGAGAATTTATGCAATGCAGAGTAGAAAGACAAATGTAAAAATAAATCAACTCAAATGCCAACACACAGAAATAATATCATTAACACTAAGCAAAAACCATTCTAGCCATCTTTCTATGAACAAGGATGGATGACAAGTAATTTTATGAAAATGGGAACATGTTCCATGTGCTATTTTCACTTCTGATATAATTTTTCTTGACTCTAGAAAAATAAAATTAATGAAATTTCAGATTAAGAGATGGTGAAAATATTAAAAAGCTGAAGCAATTTTTTTGAACAATGCTTTCGTTTTAGACAGAATCAGTTAAATCTACTATCAAAGATGTGGACACCAGCATGCTTATACCTTCTCTTACTTTTCCTCTCTGCGCCTCCAGACTTTGGCTCAGTTACACTATTTTTATAGTTTCTAGGTGTTTAACTTTGACATTCTGTCCTGTCCCCATAATTCCCTTGCTTGGCATTAGTTATATCTACATTCAAATAGGTTCAGATGCTCACCCTGCCTCCCAAAGTTATCTCCATCTCTGAATTGATTATTATTATTATTAGTTTTTTTTTTTTTTTGAGATGGAGTCTCGTTCTGCTGCTCAGGCTGGAGTGCAATGGCCTGATCTCAGCTCACTGCAACCTCCGCCTCCTGGATTCAAGCAATTCTCCTGCCTCAGCCTCCCGAGTAGCTGGGATGACAGGCATGCGCCACCACGTCTGGCTGATTTTTGTATTTTTAGTAGAGACGGGGTTTCACCAAGTTGGCCAGGATGGTCTCGAACTCCTGACCTTGTGATCCGCATGCCTCGGCCTCCCAAAGTGCTGGGATTACAGGCATGAGCCACCGCGCCCGGCCATGATTTGGCTTTTAATTGAATTCAACACTCCCTCAAAAGTAGGGACCGCAACTGACTTAGTCACTGGTGTGTCCTTGGTGTCTGTGTGCAGCAGGTGCTCCAGAAACATTTGCAGAATGGCTGAATTTATAAATGCAGAACAGTGTCAAGATAGCTTATAACCTATCAAACCACTTATATCTATGACTCAGGATAATACAAAAATCTTGAATTCCTTGTATAAGAGCTGTAAGAAAATAATTCACTAGAAATCTTTATCACAATTTTATAAGCCTTTCTTGGTAAATTGCAAAGGTATAAGGATATATAAATGTTTAGGGTAACATGCAAAATACATGTTTATTCACATAAATGAAAGAGAAACAGTATTCTAAAGATAACCAGGGTAAAAGTTCAATCTTACATTCTAAGCTGCTATCACACTGTGCTGGGAGCATACCTGCATGGTCAAGTACCTAGTTAATTATTTGTGATTGATTACCATTTATGAAACATCTGAAAACAGTCCCTTTCTTTCTTTGAGTACTCCCTACTCAAAACCGTAGGATTGTTTGGGAAGTGCTTTTTACCTTTTGGCAAACTTCTTTCCAGGTGAGATGTTCAGATTTGACATGTATACACAATGCAAGGCACGGCTCCCTACCACGCAAGAATTACTGGCACCCAGATTTCAGAACATGCCTCACTTAATTTTCTGTCTCCAGAAAGATATCTCACAGCAAACACAAAAGATAGTAGACAAATTTTTAAAATTACTTAACATCCCTCAAAATTTGCACCTTAGAGATTAAATGCAGGGGAAAAAAATGTTACCGTGCTCTGATGGAATGAAACTGATTTTGAAGAGCTTACTTAATATTTACTGTCTGCTGCCCAGCAAGCAGTACTACATACAGTGAAGAAATGGTGAGGCTTGCCATATCCCAAAATTTGTATTTTAAATAGTAGAAAGCTAGCAGCTTTCTAGACACAGAGGTCTGCGACCATCAGAAAAATTATGATTCGGCAATGTATCCTGAGGTATGTGGTTTTTAAGTCTTACCCACTCCCAAAAAGAAAGAAAAGAGGGGTGAAAAAGAATGAGAAGACCCATGCAAGTGATTTTTCAGATCCGTAATAATCAATCTGTCATGCTTGCAGGAATAAATAAGGACTCAATTGGCCCCACACTCCTCTGATTCCCACAGAACTCTCCTTGGGCTGACTCCTAGCACTTGCAGCTTTTAACAATAACTCACTGCCAAGTTCCCCCTTGGGCCCACAGGACTTCAACTGGCTACACTACCTTCTCAATTGCCAAATAATTTTTGCAAAATTTATTGCTTCTGGCTAATGATATTCACAGTTGCTGTATTAAAGATGAATATGAATGACTTCTAAATAAAGGATTTCTCAGGTATCCAAATCCACAGAAGCACTGCTTGCTTAGAACACAGCAGCATCCAATTGTGACATTTTCCTTTACTCTGCATTAAGCAGTTTAAATACTCTAATACACAGGCTCTAATTTTTCCTTTGAATGTGGTTTATGCTCTCCCATCTCAAAACAAAAAAATGTCAAGCAGCCATGATCACACTTATGCCAAATTAATTTTTGGAGAAAAAAGAAATCACTGTTTGCACAGTAGAAGCACTACTAAGTCCTTATGGACCCCTGTCTGCTCTGAGAACTTCCTGAACATTCAAAACTTAAACCAAACTGGGGCCATATTCTGACAAACGAAAAACAAACAAGCCAAACAAAAAAAAACAAAAAAAAGAAACCAAACACCCTGCCAGTTCAAATACCAGGATTCTGCAGTCCCTTGTGGAGGGCTAATTCGTCCACCCAAAACCTAGTTCCTTTGGTAATTGTTTTCCATTACTGAGATTATCTTCAAGCAAAAGGCCATTGCTTCGGAGTAAGCAATGGGCTGAAACAAACATTTTATGGTGTGTAGCGTGTTTGTAAAGCCTAAAATGTCCTTTTTATCTGTTCCCCCAAAGAGTTTAATACAATACATAAATGAGATGAAGACATGTTTAACACAGAACTAATCCACACCATTTTAACTCCAAAATGGTCCCTACTGTTAAGCCTAGAAGAGCACGTCAAATGGTAAGGCTTACACATTTAGCTCATGTAATAGGAGTTATAGTGTAGACCTTTCACTTTCACCTCCATTATATAATTTTATAAAAGCCATTTGAAAATCTGATGAAGCTTCCATTCATAATTGGCAGATTTCAAGGTAGGTTCTTAATATTAGGGGTTTTTTGGTTGCCATTTCCATGCAAACATGTTGGTCCTTTTTGGTGGCCTTCAGAGGCAAGCTGCCACTCTTTGCTAGGCAACTGGAAGAAATCAGATAGGGTTTGGGGTTAATGCAGCAAAAGGAAACAGCTTCTATTTAAAGTTCTTTGGGGGAGAGTGAAGAGAGTCAAGGAAAAGCAACAGATTCTGCAGTTTACCATTTTTCAAATATACTCCAAAACAGCTGTTATATTTATTTCTTTTTAAATTCCCCTCAAGTAGTAATGAAAGAACAATATTAAGGATCTAAAATGAACAGAATAAAAACTAAACTTGCTTTACAGGAGCAGTTTTTTCAATAACTCTAGGAAAACTGTAGGAGTCACATAAGAAAAACTTTTAGCATAAACTAAAATTAAACCTAAGTTAGCTTAAGAGTGGTTAAAAAAATTAAACATTATTTGTGTTAAGGAGAGGGATCTTATTCCAAGTGGAAGCATAAGAAATGTGGGATTTTGGTGAAGAGTTCATTTCCCTGTTGAGCCACTGTTTCCAGAAGGCGTTAATTTTAAGAGAAAGATAGATGAACTATTTCGGCAAATAAACAGCCGAATCTCAATGCTAGCTCACTGAGGGCTGACATAGGAAGAATAGACTGGAAACTTTGTAACACTCTGGAAGGTTATAACTCCAGATATAACAGTGTTGCAAGTCAGCTTCCAAAACCAGCCATCCTCTATCTCTCGGTTGATACTGTAACAGTTACCCTTTCATTCAAGCATTGTCAATCACATTCCTTCTGATAGCACAAGAGCTCTCAGAATCAAAGTTATCATCCATTCCTTAACCTATCTAGTTTCTCCCCTCAATATAGACTCTTCAATAAATAAATGTCTAAGGAATGCCAGCAAGAGAGATTAAGGCCTGTGTAGGCACAAGTATGTTCTTGTCATTTTCTTCTACGACCTCAAGAGGAGCAAACATACTTCCAACTGGAGTGATACCATAGCCTGTTGAATGTTGTTGTTCTCTACAAAAATGACTTAATAAACAGATTTGGTCAGTGTCTGAGACACCGCTGTACGAAACTCCTGCCAGGAAGAGCCAATTAAAATAGCTAAAACATCTTACTGGTTGGTTATAGTACATTCACAAAATATGTTTTTTTCACCCCCTTCTCCCACTGTAGGCTCCTCAAGGCCCAGATTCAGCTGCAGAATCTTGGTTCACTTGTATTTTAAATTTTAGTCTGTAAGACAGCTTTGAATAACAGCCTGGAAACCCCATATGTTTAAAATGAGTAGGGGGAATGTTATGTCCTTGTCATACCAAATTTGCTTTATTGAAGAGCTGCATAATGAAAATAATCCTGGAAGTCAGAAAAATTAATACAATGAAAAGGTACAGCCCTAACAGATGTTCCCTGTGCCAGCCTTTCCTCATGCTCCTCTCTCAACAATAACAATTTAGTCAAGCAGCATTAGGTGCTTATGCTAATATTCAGAGCATGGTTCAGAGCCAAAGTGGGGGGTTTGCACAGTAAGTCAAAAGAGGCCATTCTGAAAATTGGACTGAAGTCTTCAGGCTAGAGCCAGGCAGAAATGAGTAGTGACAAGCTTGGTCAGTGACCAAAGAAAACTAATGGTTTCTGGTTATTGCAGCCGAGACATGGCAGCCTCAAGCATGGTGTAAAATCCAAACATTCCCTGAATAAAGAAAGACGAAATGTGAAGCCAGGTTAAAAGCACTACCCAAGAGATTTTCAAAATGCCTTAGGAAATCATTCAGCAAGAACCGCTAGAGGAATTCACCGGGTTAAAACTACCTCTCCAAGCACAATAAATCACTACTCAATTGGAAATTAAGGGGGAGGAAAAAAAGATTCCCAGGTTCAATCACACATACACACACAAATCTCCATACTGCTTACAAATTTTAGCAATAAAAGTTTTTTTTTAATTGGCTTTTTGACATATAGAAAGGCACAAAGTGATTAGTTTATGGTCTAAAGCTTCGGCATTTAAGATTACAAGAATTCCATGGAGTCAAGCTCATTTAATATTCAAAGAGAAGTCAAAAAGCCAGCATCCAGTTTTCCAGTACTTCCCTTTAAAAAACCATTGAGGTATATTATTAAAAGTTTAAAAATTAGCTTTTGCTATTAGCTCAACCAGGTTTAAAACTTAGATCCATGCTGGGTACAGTGGCTCATGCCTGTAATCCCATAATTTTGGGAAGCCAAGGCAGGTGGACTGCTTAAGACCGGGAGTTTGAGACAAGCCTGGGAAACGTAGTGAAACCTCATCTCTTAAAAAAAAAAAAAAAAAAAATAGCTGGCCATGGTGGCAACCACTGGTAGTCTCAGCTACTGAGGAGGCGGAAGCACAAGGATCACTTGAGCCTGAGAGGTCGAGGCTGTGGTGTGCCATGATAATGCCACTGTACTCCAGCCTGCATGACAGAGCCAGACTGTCTCAAAACAAAACCTTAGATCTACCACAAACAATACTTACCTCTTAGAAACTTGGTTTCCTCGCATGTAAAATGGAGGAAAATCTTTACATGTTGAGGACTGAGATAAGGTGAGAAGGTCACTGTCCGTAGGGGATCACCAACGATATCTATTCCTTTGCCTCACCTTCATCCTCTCCTCACCCTCAGACATCTCAGAGTCCTCCTGTAACCTCCCTGCCTGCCCCTTTCCTATTTTCCTCCCAGCACTATGAGTTTGACTCTGTGGAGGAAGTAAAAATGATCTAATTAAACAGATTCCTACAACAATAAAGCAGGCATGTCTGGCTGGGCACGGTGGCTCACGCCTGTAATCTCAGCACTTTGGGAGGCCGAGGAGGGCGGATCACCTAAGGTCAGGAGTTCCAGACCAGCCTGGTCAACATGGTGAAACCCCATCTCTACTAAAAGTACAAAAAAATTAGCTGGACGTGGTGGCGGGCGCCTGTAATCCCAGCTACTTGGGAGGCTGAGGCAGGACAATCACTTGAGCCCAGGAGGCAGAGGTTGCAGCAAGCCGAGATCACGCCACTGCACTCCAGCCGGGGCAACAAGAACGGAACTCCGTCTCAAACACACACACACACACAACTTATTTGCAGGGGTTCAGGATGTGGCAAATTAACCAGAGAAGGGTAAAACATTATATATGAATAGCAAATGTTTAATAATTTACTATATAACAGGTACTTTTAAATTACCCCCCTCCACCAAAAAAAATTAAATAAGCCAACAGGAAAGGGGGAAAAAGAGCAAAGGACAATGAATAGCCAAATCCTATAAGAAAAAATACAAATGGCCAACTTTAGTTTACATCTTGAGGTTTTTCTTCTGGAAACGTTCCTTCTTCCTTGAGCTCCATTTCATCTCCTGGAAGGAGAATCCTTGAGATGCCTCCCATTCAACCAGATTTTGGCTTAAACTTCACATCCTTACAGAAGCCCCATCTCTTACAGGCTGGGTTAGGGATCACCAATATTTGTTTGCATGTCAAGCATACTTCAACTGATAGCACCTATCAATTGTTTAATTGACTTCTCCACTAGACTGTAAACACAGTGAGAGAAGTATAGTATAATTCAGTCTTGTTTGATATTATGTCCCACACATCTATAAAAGGATATGGCACCTAGTAGATACTTGACAAATTCATTCAACAAATATGAAGCACTCCCTATATTTCAGGTACTATTAATGAAAGTGGGAAAAAAAAAACAGAAGTCATCAGTAATAAAAATGGATTAAATTGAAACGATGACATATCATTGTTTAGCTTAACAGGCAATTTATTTTTAAAGATAACACATGGTGTCTGGGAAGATAAAATGAAAGCTGACCCTCATACACTGCTGGTGGAAGTGTGCTTGGCTGAAACGAAATTTAGTAACTATTCTGAGGGTAACGTGATGATATGGATCAAGAGCCTTAAAAAGGTTCATACTATGTCGCCCAGTAATCTCACCCCTAGGAATTTATCCAAAGTAATTATCTATAAAGAAAAACCTGATAAACAAGGTTATTCATCATAGTATTCCTCGCATTAGTGAAAAATAGAAAAATGACGGTAGCTAAAAATAAAATGGTAAAAGATATTCTATAAAATGGAATATTAAACATATTTTCAAAAAATATGTAATATGGGAAATGATCACAATATACTCTGAAACTGCAATAACATACAATTTTATATTTTAACCATTTTTAAGCACACAGGTTTTTTTTTGTTTGTTTTTGTTTTTTTGAGGCAGAGTTTCACTCTTGTTGCCCAGGCTGGAGTGCACACAGTTCTACAGCATTAGGTACACTGACACCATTCTGCAATCATCATCATCATCCATCCGCAGAATGTTTTCTTCCCAAACTGGAACTACCATTAAAAACTAACTTCCCACTATGCATGGAGGCTCTCACCTGTAATCCCAGCACTTTGAGAGGCCAAGGTGGGAGGGATGCTTGAGGCCAGGAGTTTGAGACCAGCCTGGGCAACATAGTCATACCTCATCTCCACTAAAAAAAAAATCAAAAAAATTAGCCAGGCATGGTGGTACATGTGTTGCAGTCTCAGCTATTAGGGAGGCTGAGACGGGAGGATGGCTTGAGCCAGGAGATGGAGGATGTCGTGAGCTATGATCACACCATTGCAGTCCAGCCTGGGTGACAGAGTGAGACCCTGCCTCAAAAAAATAAAATGAAAATAAAAACGAGCTTCCTATTTCCCCCTACCCCACTACCATTCTACTTTCTGTCTCCATGAGTTTGAGAAGTTATACATGAAATGTATAACTCATGTAAGTGAAATTATACATTTGTCCTTTTGTTATTGGCTCATTTCACTTGGCATAATGTCTCTGAAATTCATCCATATTGTAGCATGTATCAGAATTCCCTTCCTGTTTAAGGCTCAATAATATTCCACGCTATGTGTTCCCATACTTTGTTTATCCATTCATCCACTGACAAACACTGGGTTGCTTCTGCTATTCAGCTATTATGAATACTGCTACGAACATGGGTGTACAAATGTCTGTCAAGTCTCTGCTCTCAATTCTTATGGGTAGATACCCAGAAGTGGCATTGCTGGGTCATACAGGAATTCTATGTTTAATGTTTTGAGAAGCCTTCATACCATTTTCCACAGCAGCTGCACTATTTTACATTTCCACCAGCAATGCACAAGAGTTCTAATGTAACCGCATTCTCAACACTTGTTTCTATTCTCTTCTTAATGGCCATCCAATGGGTGTGAAGCAGTATCTCATTGTGGTCTTGATTTGCAGTTCCCTAACGTGGAGCATCTCCTCACGTGCTTATTGGCCATTTGTATGTCTTCTTTAGAGAAATATCTGTTCAAGTCCTTTGCCCATTTTTAAATTGAGTTATCACAATATATTCTTAACAAAGACCTAAAAATGTATTTTTGTAACACGAGGAAAAAAATAAGCACACACACACTTAAAAAGACAGAAGAGTATAACAAAAGATTAACAGAGATGACTTGATCATGTGTAACTTCATTTCTTTTTTATACTTTATTACAGTTTTTTTGGTGTTTTGTTTTGTTTGTTTTGTTTTTTGACCTAGTTTCACTCTGTTGCCCAGGCTGTAGTGCAGTGGCATGATCTCAGCTCACTGTAACCTCCAACTCCCGGGTTCAAGCGATTCTCCTGCCTCAGCCTCCCAAGTAGCTGGGACTACAGGCTGAGCCACCACGCCTGGCTAATTTTTGTATTTTTAGTAGAGACGGGGTTTCACCATGCTGGCCAGGCCAGTCTTGAACTCCTGACCTCAGGTGATCCACCCACCTTGGCCTCCCAAAGTGCTGGGATTACAGGCGTGAGCCACCGTGCCCGGCCTCTTTTTTACACTTTATTTGCACTTTTTTACACTTTATTTTAGGTGTTCTAAAAAGAACACAAGACTAGTATAATCAGAGGGTAAGGGGACAGCGAAATACATTTTTTTAAAAAGTATAACCCCCAGGTTTCAAGGAAGAGCATCATCCTAAAGACTCTCCGAAGTTACCCTCCAGTAGGAAGAAAGACTAGACCTACTTCTACTTGTCCTGTCTGTCAGGGCTCGGAACAGATGGACCCAAGGAGTCAGGCACTGGTTCCTGGGGGATGCTGACAATACAACTGCAAAGGCCAGGACTTAATCCCCTTCACTCCCTCTCTCTCCATCCCATTTACGTAGCCCAGACCCCTTCACAAGCACAGGGCATGGGGAATAAGAGGTTCTCTCCCCTGACAGAACTTGAAAACTAGTTAAAATGAAGTGAACCTTTATCAACAACTGACAAAGAATGTAATTATATAAAAGGCAACTGAGTGAGCATACAAAGATGTGCTTCAAATCACATTAATGCAGATCCCCCTAATGAAGTCCCATTATTCAAATTAGACCACTTTATCCTTGAACTATTTATCAGAAAACAGCTTGATCATTCATGCTATAACAAGAATACAAGTTAAAGATTGAGTTCTTTCACTAACACAAAATTTGCAGCACTTAGAGGGATCTGTTTTCATTAAAAATTATGCTTATTTGCTATAGTTTGTTAGATTTTCTAATAGGTAAACCCAGTCTCTGCTTCATATACTATTTTTAAATTATTTGTAATGTAAATGTCATTGATGTAGTAGACTACATGCCTTCATGTCAGTTTCTCTGGGAAAGCTATTTCCATGTATGGCAGATGAAACAGAGGTAACTAGTCAAATGGTTCTAAAGGAAAATTTGAAGTTTTCATTTTATTTAAACAAAGAACACTTAAGCGTCCTATAAAATAGCCAGATTCTTAAATCACAAACAAATCCCATAAAAATATCAGGAACCAGCCAGGCGTGTTGGCTTACGCCTGTAATCCCAGCACTCTGGGATGCCAAGGCGGGTGGATCACAAGGTCAGGAGATCGAGATCATCCTGGCTAACATGGTGAAACCCCGTCTCTACTAAAAATACAAAAAATTCGCCAGGCGTGGTGGCGGGCGCCTGTAGTCCCAGCTACTCGGGAGGCTGAGGCAGGAGAATGGCATGAACCTGGGAGGTGGAGCTTGCAGTGAGCTGAGATCATGCCACTGCACTCCAGCCTGGGCGACAGAGTGAGACTCCGTCTCAAAAAAAAAAAAAATTAAAAACAAAATAATCAGGAACCTATTTTAGACTTCATAGAAAATGGAAGAATGGACCTAACATGGATAACGGTCAACAGAGTCTTTAGATGCTAATGTGCCCCTCCCTCTGCAGCTTCTCCACATCTCCCACTATACTCTATAGCAGAGGCTTTGAAAATACTTTTGGTCAGGTGCAATGGCTCACACCTGTAACCCTAGCACTTTGGGAGGCTGACGCAGGGGGATAACCTGACGTCAGGAGTTCAAGACCACCCTGGCCAACATGGTGAAACCCTGTCTCTACTAAAAATACAAAAATTAGCTGGCCATGGTGGTACCTGCCTGTAATCTCAGCTACTTGGGAGGCTGAGGCAGGAGAATCACTGGAACCCAGGAGGCAGAGGTTGCAGTGAGCTGAGATCCTGTCACTGCACTCCAGCCTGGGTGACAGAGCGAGACTCTGTTTAAAAAAAAAAAAGAAGAAAGAAAGAAAGAACAAACGAAAGAAAGAAAGAGAGAGAGAGAGAAAGAAAGAGAGAGAGAGAGAAAGAAAGAGAGAGAAAGAAAGAAAGAAAGAAAGAAAGAAAGAAAGAAAGAAAGAAAGAAAGAAAGAAAGAAAGAAAGAAAGAAAGAAAGAAAATATTTTATCAAATAAGATGCCCTAGGTATCACCAGAATTCCCATGGTCTATTCCAAGAGGTATTACTTCTATACATCCTATTATGAATGGGGTAAAAGTTGTTTTCTTTTGCCCTAATATAGTCTAAAAAAAAATTGGTTTGCTACCATTGGATTCAAAAGGAAAATACTGATCAAATCTTCAACAGCAAACGAAAAAATATACTGTAAAAAAAAGTGTTTTAACAAGAAAGAGACAATGCGTAGTTTATACTGTCTTGGAGAAAGTTTCCATCAAGGAAAAGTCTACAGCAATGCATTTAACAACCAAGAGGTTATGCTAGCAACACAGCTGTCAGAAATTTCCTTCCCGGAAACAAAGATAATACAGATGGGGCAGAGACCAGAACACTCATAAGACTTTCTCATTCTTATGTCTGTATGTTCCAACCCTTCTCTCGGTCGCTCCACTTCCCCTATCCCCACCTCTTAAGATAATTAAGTTGTGTGGTTTTCTCTGCCCAATGACTTTGAGTGGAAGTGTTTTTGAGCTGAAGCAATGAAAAGCCCATGAGAGATCCTCCAGTCCCTCCTCCCCAGCTCCTGAAAGATCTGGCCTTAGGTTCTAGATACCGAGATCCTACAAGTCTGTGCAGAGGAGAGTCCCGGTACTGACTCACAATGAATATGAACAGCAAGGGAGAAGTAGACCTCTGTAGTGTTAAGCCACTGAGATTTACAGATTAATGTGTTGCTACAGCACAGAACTTTGCTGATCACAGCTAACACAACAAAAGTATAAAGATACTAAATACCTAAAGTAGCATTAACCAAATGGGAGAGCATAGTAGCCACATCAGAGTCTTCAGAAGATAAAGAGATGAGAGGTACAAGGGGTTCTGTTTATACTTAAGCACAGAAGAGAAAAACAGACGAAGGGAGAGGTTGATGGGACAGGAAGCAGGAGATAGTCTTTCAACCCAAACCACTGAGATGAGGCCATCAGAGGACATAGCTAAGACAGCCACATCCCCAAGCTCCCTTCCCCTGATAACATGAGTTCAAGGAGCAGGGAGATAAGATTCCAAATTATTCCTTCTGACATCCCATCTCTACACATCATCCCAAAAGCACTAAATAAAACATCTTCAGGGCTATCAGCATCATCTTAGACACAACCCCTTGTTAATTTATGGAGTTGCTCCAGAGATTAAAAGTATAGAGCAATTACTAATACAGATCAAAGTCTTACTAAAAGAGGAAAGAAGTAAATAATATATCCAAGAGCAGAATCAGTGAATGTACTAGCAGGCATGTGCCTTATTCAACCCTACTGGGATCCCTGCAGGGCCAGAACCCATAAATCTCATTACTATCAGCTTCACTCGCACTCGCAGACGAGTCCAAAATTGTTTTTCCTGTGGCTATTTTAAAGTCTATCTTAACTAATTTATAAAATTTTGTAATCTAGTTATTGTCAGTGTACACAATCTTCCAAATACCTTTTTCCTACAATCATCCTGAGACCCTCTTAACAAAATATTTGAAAATGGAGTTGAGTCTAATGGAATATTTTAGCTTAATAAAATCTCTCTCAAGCACCAACAAATGCTTGCCTACTGATCCGCTTTATCTCTTCTGATAGGATGAATAGACATTACAGCCGTACGATTCTAAAAAATAATAAATCCTTTTACAGATATAAATATCCTGGATAAGTAAATAAAGGAAAGGGGGCAACAGTTGGGTTTGGTACCTCCCTGAGTCACATATCAATATTATCTCCAGGAGCCAGGTGCGATGGCTCACGCCTGTAATCCCAGCACTTTGGGAGGCAGAGGCGGGGGGGATCACCTGAGGTCAGGAGCTCGAGACCAACCTAGCCAAGATGGCGAAACCCCATCTCTACTAAAAATACAAAAAATTAACTGGGCGTGGTGGCAGGCACCTGTAATCCCAGCTACTTGTGAGGCTGAGGCAGGAGAATCTCTTGAACACAGGAAGTGGAGACTGCAGTGAGCCGAGACCGTGCCACTGTACTCCAGCCTGGGAAACAAGAATGAAACTCTGTTTAAAAAAAAAATCCAGGAAAATAGCTTATCTTCCCAGTTGTTTCCATCTGTTATTAGTACCCAACAGACCAGCAGAGGGAATGGGTTGAGTAAGACCAGCTCAGTGAGGACTAGGTATTGAATGGATGAAAATAAAAGGAAGAACAAAGAAAACCCAATTTTATCAGTTTCTTTCTAAAGAGAGAGAACACGATTCACACCATTTTCATCCCAGCTGGTTGAAAAAAGATCGACATTTCGATCAAAGACAATGCATAGAAAAATAGAACTATCCAGATAAATGACGGGGTGTGTCTGACTGAACAATCCTTGGTAACTCTCCAGGGAATTACTGCTCAGATGGCTGCAGAGGCATTTCCTTTACGCTGCCCATTATGATGAAGCTCCAACCTCCACAGGCCATCAGAGCAGCTCCTGTCTTGAAACCTCGCCCTACCTATGGCAATAGGGACCTCCTGCTTAAAATTCTCTCTTCTCTTGGCTTTCCTAACACCACAGCTCCTGGTTTTGTTCCTGCCTCTCTGGGCAAACCCTGCCCTCTCTTGTTCATTCTCATCTCCATAGATGACTAAACTATACTGATTCCATCAGCCCTCTCATCTTTTCTCTCTGTGCCTTCTTCCAGGCACTCAAATCCTTGCCATTCATTCAACTTAACTTATAAGCAGATGACTCTCCAGTCCTGGCTGCCTCTCTCAGCTCCAGCACCTAAATCCAGCTGCCTTCCCGGCATCACCCTCTGCCCCAGTCCCTGTACCATACACTTGGAGACCTCTAAGGCACTTCTCATTCAACAAGTTTAAAACCACATGGTCTTCCCCGAAACCTGGTCTTCCTCTAGCATGCTACATAATAGTGAATGGCACCACAGTCCTCTGACCTTTGATACCCTCCTCTCCCTTCCACATCCAAATCATGTCCAGCTGATCTCTCCTTCTAAATAGGATCCTGGATTTGCAAACATTTGTCCTCCACCACATCTCTGGTTTCTGGAACCAAGTCTCTCACCAGAATGAGGAAAGACCTCCCAACAGGCTGCCCCCTCCATTCTTGCCCACTTCTAGTTAGTTCTTCACGTAACAGTAGGCATGATGCTCCTACACAAGGAGACGCTAATCAGGCCACCTCCTCGCTTAAAGCCCTTTGAAAGACTCCCATGGTTCTTGCGCTAAAGCACTGAATTTTTAACACGGACTAAATGGACTAAGACCTGCAAGGTGGCTCCTGCCTACCTCTCCAGCCTCTTCTCACCATAATAATCCTCATTCAAAACACTTCAGCAAATGAGATCTGCCTTCAGTTTTTGTTTGTTTTGAGACAGAGTATGGCTCTGTCACCCAGGCTAGAGTACAGTGGCACCATTTAAGCTCACTGCAACCGCCACCTCCCAGGTTCAAAAGATTCTCCTGCCTCATCCTGCCAAGTAGCTGGGATTACAGGCACACGCCACCATGCCTGGATAATTTTCGTATTTTTAGTAGAGATGGGGTTTCCCCATGTTGGCCAGGCTGGTCTCAAACTCCTGACCTCAAGTGATCTGCCCATTTCAGCCTCCCAAAGTGCTGGGATTACAGGCGTGAGCCACCGCACCCAGCCTCTGCCTTCAGTTTCTAGAACACACAATGTTCCCCTTTTAGGGCCTTTGCAGTTGCTGGCTGCTTTACCTAGAAGGGTTTTCCTTTCATTTTCAATCAGGTAACTCCTTTCCTCCTTTAGAGTTCATTCAAATATTATTTCCAGCTGGGTATGGTGGCTCATGCCTGTAATCCCAACACTTTGGGAGGCCAAAGTAGAAGGATCATAGCTTGAGGCCAGGAGTTCAAGACCGGCCAGGAGTTCAAGACCGGCCTGGATAACATAGCGAGACCCCGTCTCTACCAAAAAAAGAAAAAAATTGTCTTTTAATAACCAGGCATGGGGCATGCATCTGTTAATACCCAGCTACTCCGGAGGCTGAGGCAGGAGGACTGAGCCCAGGAGATTGAGATTGCAGTGAGCTACAATCGCCACTGACTCTTACCTGGGCAACAGAGGGAAAAATGTTATCTTCTCCGGAGAGAAGTTCCTGATCCTTCAGACTAAGTTAGGTCCCCCGTTACACACTGCCAAAATCCCGTGACCCTTTCCTTTGTAACTCCATATGCAGTCTTCTGTTACTTGTCCACGTGATTTTCAGATTAGTGGCTGGGTCCATCACTAGAGGGATTCCAGCAGAGGTAGTCTCAGCTTTGCTCACTTGTATCTACAGCATCAGACACCGTGGCTGGCAGATATAACAATGAATGCTTAGGGAAAAAAAATCTGTTGAATAGTCACCTAAAATTTCAGACCTCATTCTGTGAAATAATTCTCCTCTAAACTTGTCATATTAATACTCAAATAAAAGCTATCTGATGACTACAAATTTCAAAAAGATGAGAAATAGAGATGAGAGCAGAAAGGATGAATTGAAATAAAAAAATAAGTCATGTGGACGAAGGAGACACAGGACATGAAATTTACAAAGTTCATGTCAGATAGCTGGCAGTTATGGGAGCACATGATGATAGAAACATCCAGAAATTTTATTTTATTTTTGAGACAGTCTCACTGTGTCGCCCAGGCTGGAGTACAGGGCATGATCTCAGCTCACTGCAACCTCCACCTCCTGGGTTCCAGTGATTCTCGTGCCTCAGTCTCCCCAGTAGCTGGAATTACAGGCACACACCACCACACCCAGCAATTTTTTTTTTTTTTTTTTTTTTTTTTGGAGACAGAGTCTCACTCTGTCATCCAGGCTAGAGTGCAGCGGCTCGATCTCACCTCACTGCAAGCTCCGCCTCCTGGGTGCACGCCGATCTCCTGCCTCAGCCTCCCAAGTAGCTGGGACTACAGGCGCCCACCACCACACCCAGCTAATTTTTTGTATTTTTTAGTAGAGACGGGGTTTCACCGTGTTAGCCAGGATGGTCTCGATCTCCTGACCTCATGATCTGCCCGGTCACCTCTGCCTCCCAAAGTGCTGGGATTACAAGCATGAGACACCATGCCTGGCCTATTATTTAATTATTATTAAGAGACCGGGTCTCACTTGGTCACTCAGGCTGGAGTGTAGTGGTACGATCATAGCTCACTATAGACTTCAATTCCAGGGCTCAAGTGATTCCCCCCACCTTGGCCTCCCGAGTAGCTGGAACTATAGGCGTCCGCCACCATGCCTGGTGATTTTTACGTGAATCCATTACCAAAGTAAAACAAAGGTACTGTTTGATATCACTTTCAGCAAATCTCCCCTGGATCAAACTTTAGACTATCAAGAATTTTCAAATACTGATGAATAAGAGGCCTGTCTAAGTAAACTCCAAAATATGAATTGGATGGACACATCAGATACAGAAGTCACATACTGCCAATGCCAAGAAAAGCTAAGTCTGTACCCAGACTACACCCCACTCTGGCTATGTTCAATATAATTGATCTTGACAGCTCAAAAGGATGAACAGACTAGGCCCGACGCAGGCACACAATTACTGAGTTGTTTGAGCTCCTAGCAGCTCTCATCCTCAGGTAGGGATACAGAAAAGAGGATGCTCCTCAAAAGTAAAGTGTTAGAGTTGAATTAACCTTTGATTATACGTAAACCCATTTTCATGCATCTTTGAAACCTCCTCAATCTTATAAATTTTCCAGGCTCAGCCACACTTGTTTTTATATCATCATATACCACCAGGATATAAGACAGGAAATTAAAGAGCATGCTCTTACAGACAGATTTTTACAATTTATTACGGGTAAGTGAGGGCAGAGGGCAGGGAAGACAACATTTGCTTTTAAAGATATACAAACCCATGGAGAAATTACCTTTCAAAAACCTTTTTTTTTATGAAATGTCATAAAAACCCATGTCATGAGAAAAACAAAATGAACCAATATGAAGCTCTACATTCAAACACTAACCCAGTCACGTAGTGTGATTTGAGCAACACTTAAATCTGAGTTGCATCCAGAAAATAATCTGTCCTCATTTGGTGAAGATTAAATGAGAAAAGATATCTACATAAAGTGCCTAACAATGGGCCATACACAAAGGGGGTTCTCAACAAACGGTAGGTCCTCCGGTTATTCCTAGTAACTAGCATGGTACCTGCTAAATAATTTTTAGGTGTGTGAATGGATGGTAGCCACTCATAGATGGAGGTCTTAGAGCCTTCACATCAACCCTAAAACCTAAAACTTTACACAAAAGGCCATTTTTAAAAGAGGGAAAGGTGGAGAGGGATGGGAGACAGGAATGGAAATCATTTTAAAGGTCAAATTTGCAAAAATAGGAGTTGTGCATGCAAAAGCTTGCAGTCCTATAAATTCAAAGTAATCCTAGGGCTCTCTAGCTAGCTCAAAGGATTCGGAGTAAGCTTTCAATAAATCACAACCACTCGCCCCTTGGGGCTTTTTATCTCTTCTCTGCACCCTGTTCCCAAAGGGTTTTTAGGAACATTTGCCTCCCGACTTGCTGTTTCCAACATGACTTTCTCTCCTGTGGATTTATGAATAGGACACTCTACCCCTACTATCATCAAGCATTGCTGGGGTAAGGATCCCACTATTTCACCCTTAATTATGGTTCCTATAAGATCAAACACAAGTCTACTCCTAGTATTTTGTTATTTCCTGTCCAGACTTTTTTTTAAAGTGGGGCGGGTGGCAACAGAGTGATTACTTGGGTCACAGAGCTCTGTAAAAGACCATGAAATCAATACGTGACTCAAATACCAAATTTCAACTGCAGAGTTCCCATAAATTGAATAGTAATAAACATCGGCTTGGGCCCAACAAAAGTTAGAAAAATTTAACATTTTACATGCTGCTAATAAAGAAAAATAACATCAAGGGATAAAAAGGATTGTTGGCTTCCCCCACTCCCCAACCCATTCTAAACCAACTCAATTCAGGCCTAAGGCCAATACACAATGACCAATGGTTTGTTTTGCATGAAGCATTCAATATTTCAATGGATAACATTTTTAGGAAAAATTTAGTGGCATAGTTGTTTTTCTGAGATGCTGTGCTTCTAGGAAAGAATTAAAAGAAGTGGGGGAAATATGTTATATAAACACCGACTAGCAGGGTAATTTAGAGCTTCCAAGGATTTTTCTTTACTCTCAGAGGAGATCTGTAGCTAGGAAGGGACTTGGAAAGCATGTAGCTAGGAATAGCAAATTGTTGTCTCCCATGTCAATTCCAATAAACCAATATGTAATGGCCACTGGAGCCCTAAATTTGAGAAGAATTCTGAAGTTGAATGAAGACCGTGACTAATGAGTGTTATCTGCCATAGTATCTGGCAAGAATGTCATATGTTTGCTATCCCTACTAGAGTCTAATTCCCCCATTTACACAGATGAGGACAAAGGCCTAAACTGGAGTCAAATCAAGATTACCTAATTTCCAGTCTACTGCTTTTTTATCACATTGGAAAATCTGTCAAATTTTTTTTATATATTAACTTATAAATGTTGACTTTTTTTTTTTTGAGACAGAGTCCCACTCTGTTGCCCAGGCTAGAGTGCAGTGGCACAATCCCAGCTCACTGCAAACTCTGCCTCCCAGGTTCAAGCAATTCTCTTGCCTCAGCTTCCCCAAGTAGCTGGGATTACAGGCACACACCACCATGCCCAGCTAATTTTTTTTTTTTTTTTTTTTTTTTTGTTATTTTTAGTAGAGACAGGGTTTCACCATGTTGGCCAGGCTGGCCTTGAACTCCTGACCTCAGATGATCTGCCTGCCTCAGCCTCCCAAAGTGCTGGGATTACAGGCATGAGCCACTGATCCCAGCCTATATTTTTTCATAAAAGCATCCTTAGTATTTTGTGTATCTAAGTCATATTTATCTGGTTATATTTTAAACTCCCTGATAAGAGTGAAGAGGCTAATTTTTATGAAAACTCTTTCTCCATATCAATGTTTATGTGAAGTTCTATACACAGCAGGTCCAAGTGTTGTTGACCATCTGCTTCTTCAAACAGGAACACACCCAATTCACCTCTTGCTCTCTTTGCTACCAGATGTTCTAGTGCACAAAAATAACTAAAACCCAATTCTGATCTTGTGTTGTAAATTAAAAGACCAGGGAAAAAAAAAAGATGGTATGCACAGTCACGTGGATGAAGTTTAGACAAGTAAATGGCTATAACAATTTGATTAGCAATTTTTTTTGAGTCAGAGTCTTGCTGTGTTGCCCAGGCTGGAGTGCAATGGTGTGATCTTAGCTCACTGCAACCTCCACCTACCTACCAGGTTCAAGCCATTCTGTCTCAGCCTCCACAGTAGCTGGGATTACAGGCATGTGCCACCACACCCAGCTAATTTTTGTATTTTGGGTAGAGACGGGGTTTCACCAGGTTGGCCCAGGTGGTCTTGAACTCCTGGCCTGAGGTGATCCACCCACCTCGGACTCCCAAAGTGCTGGGATTACAGGCATGAGCCACCGTGCCCAGCGATTAGCAATTCTTTCTACCACTCCAAAAGACACACCCATACACACTTCTTGCCCACAGAAGAAGTTGATAAAAACTCAATCTGCATAGAGGTCCAATGAACATATTAAATACATTTAGAGAAACCTCTGACAATCTGATTTTCCACAAGTAGCACGAAGTAGATGTCTCAGTGTTGCATTTTAGATACAGCAAAATTTAACATAAACCATTTAATCATACTAACTGCTCTCAATTTTGGACACCTTGATAGAAAACATTCCATTGGTGTTCTTTCCACAATAACAGACATATAATTAACAAGCATGTGAAGTTATAAAGGCATCTTAAAAACTAAATAACCCAGATTGACCTGAGTCTGATCATTTGAACCTCTGGATCAAGCTGCCAATTTGCGGAAAATACAAAGGAATGTGGTAACATGCACTGGGAGCATGCAATTAGCAAAATTCTGACTGTGGAAAACTCAACAGGTCAAAAGAAGTCAGGTACTCCCCCAGATAAATTATAAGGAAAAGGAGGAGACGGAGGAGGAAGTGATCATTTAAAAGAGATTTAAGGACATTTCCAATTATTTTTAAAGATGCAAGATCAAAGTATAGTGCCTAAGGATAACCACTTGGGTGATAAAACTAAAAAGCATGAGGAAGCCATGAATCTAAAAGTCATAATAGTGATTACTTTGGTGGGAGGGATGAGGCACATGGAGGACTGGTCAAGTTTTACTACTTAGCCCTGGGCAGTGGTTACAGGAATGTTGACATATAATTCATTAAACTATGCATTTGTTTTGCATGGTTTTCTGTATGTGTTTTATTTTACAATGAAATTCAGGTTTAAAAAATATGATCCAATGTTACTCCCTAAGAATACTCCAAAGCTAGCCAGGTGCAGTGGCTCATGCCTATAATCCCACCACTTTGGGAGGCCGAGACAGGAGGATTGCTTCAGGTCAGGAGTTGGAGGCCAACCTGGACAACATAGCAAGACCCCATCTCTACAAAAAAAAAAAAAACAATTAAAAATTAGCTGGGCATAGTGAGAGCTGCCTGTGGTCCTAGCTACTTGGGTGGCTAAGGTGGGAGGATTACTTGAGACTAGGAGTTGGAGGCTGCAGTGAGCTAGGATTGTACCACTACACTCTAGCCTGGATGACAGAGGGAGACTCCATCTCTTTAAAAAATTTAAAGAATTTTAATTTTTTAAAAAATAGTTTAAATTTGAAACTTCCAATACAGTAGCCACTAGCCACATGTAGCCATTTAACTTTAAACTTTAATGAATTAAATTTTAAAAATTCAGTTCTACATTTTAAGTGCTTAATAGCCAGATGGTGCAAGTGGCTACCATACTAGACAGTGCAGATTAGGGAACACTCCAAGATCACACAAAATTCTACAGGACAGTGTTAGTCTACAGGAAGATGTTTTTCCAGATCTCTGAGGCTCCATGAATTCCTATTTCATCTCTCCTAAGAGACCAGGCAATGACATAAGATCTTTGGCCTTCCATTTCTATTAATCATGCTTGTAAATGAGATTACTGCCAATGCGAACCAATATAAATGCACTCAGCAACCACCCTGACAAGGCTGACCTCACCCACAGTGACATTACTCCAAAGCAACTAAAAGTTTAAAAAGTTTGGAGCAAAGAAACCTATTTCTTCTAAAGATTTCAGAAGGGTACTGATGAGAAAGAACTCCAGTTGTTAGAGCCAAGGATGGTTTGATCACTTCAGGATGTGGATGGCATGAGTCTGAGTTCATGGAACAAATACAAGTCCCCTCAGCCCTTCATTCTGGGAACTATCAAAGATTTTTTTACCACAAGTTAGCTAACACCCTGTAATCCCAGCACTTTGGGAGGCTGAGGCAGGTGGATCACCTGAGGTCGGGAGTTCAAGATCAGCCTGGCCAAGACGGCAAAACCCTGTCTCTACTAAAAATACAAAAATTAGCCAAGCGTGGCGGTGCATGCCTGTAATCCCAGCTACTTGCGAGGCTGATGCAGAAGAATCGCTTGAACCCAGGAGGCAGAGGTTGTAGCGAGCAGAGATCATGCCATTGCACTCCAGCATGGACGACAGAGCAAGACTGTGTTTAAAAAAAATTCTTTTAAAGCGAGCTAAATTATTTGAAAAGGGAGGCCATTATGCAAAGAAGACAATAACATCTGTATAGCAGGCACAAAGGAGCAATAAAGAAGGTGACACGGAAACTGTCCTTGGCACTTAAGTTCTATCAAAATTTTTCAAAATTATTCATACACATCAAATCAGCAGTGGTCATTTCTGTCCATCCTCAGAGTATCTTCAGAACAATTGTCTTCAGCTTCTCATTCTGAATATGGTTCAAAGACTCAGGGCAATAAAGAATGTCCAAGAGACACCCCCAGGGAAATTTACCAAGGAGAAAAAAAGGAACCATTGTTTCAGACTTATTTTTAAAGCAACTCAGAAATCTAGCATAGGAAGGAAGATTTTCCATGGAATATTTATAAGACTTTTAGGTTGTGCTTGGATTTAGCTAGAAAATAAACATTGAAAAAAGCATACATAAATGTCCATGTTTAATCTCTTATCACCAGATCTGTTATTTTGTATATTTTGTTGTTTATTTTCTGTATCTTTATTTCCAAGGTCAGAACCTCAAATCAACAACACTGAAACTATCAAAAATAAAGCTTTGACTTCTGTATTTGGCTTGTACCACTCAGAAATAATTTCGATTTTAAGGATGGAGTTACATAAACTACAGAATGCAAAACTACCAAATAATAAGCTCCATGACTACATTTAGTCAAGCTTTAAATCTCGTTTAGGGAGCTACTAAAAATATGTACATTTGTAGATTAACTAATGAGTAATTTATTTGTATGTGTGTATTTTAGGTAATATATAAAAAGGCAAAATCAGCTCTGGTATGAGAACAATGTAAGATTTTTGCAGACTAAGTAACACCAGAACTATATAGCCTGTGGCCAGAGAATCACAGTTAAAATTAGAGAGAAAAAATATACAATTTCACGAAGGGTCATCTCCCTTACCCATAAATTCTCATCCAATACAAATCAAAAGTCTGAAGCATTTTTAATATTCTTTAATACAAGTTCTTTACGTTGTTACTAGACTATTCACCTATAAATTATAAAAGCTAAATATACAATCCTTATTTACCTGGTAAAACTCCTAGACTTTAGACACATATTTGACTCTAAAAGGCACTGGCGTTTTTCAAAGAAAATAAAAGGAATCTCTTGTCTGCTTTGTTTGCAGATTCCCTCATGCTTTCTTTTAAAAAACAAAAAAAAAAATAGAGTATTGGATGGGCACTTGTACTCACTGGGAATGGCATTTGAGAGTCAAGACTACACAGTACAAGTACAAAGGTTCATAGCACAGGGTCATCCTACAGGAGGTAGGGGCTGGAGATTTAAGTGGCCACTCTCTGGGGGTTTGGTTTACAGAAAGTTACTTAACTCTTACAGCCAGTTCTACAGGTATAAATTCAAGAACCTGGGCTAGACAGCCTCTATGGTCCTTTCTTACTCTAAAATTCTAAGAACAGGGCTTTTCCTGACTCTATGACAACAGGATTCACCAAGAAGGTCAACAAAGGTCAATACTTAAATGTATATGAATTCGGAGGCAGACGGAGTGGCTCACACCTGTAATCCCAGCACTTTGGGAGGCCGAGGTGTGGCAGATCACTTGAGGTCAGGTGTTCAACATCAGCCTGGCCAACACGGCGAAACCCTGTCTCTACTAAAAATACAAAAAAATTAGTCAGGTGTGGTGGCAGGCACCTGTAATCCCAGCTACTTAGGAGGCTGAGGCAGGAGAATCCCTTGAACCCAGTAGGCGGAGGTTACAATGAGCCAAGACCACACCACTGTACCCCACCCTGAGCGACAGAGCAAGATTCTGTTTCAAATAAAAAATTTTAAAAAAAAAGAAGTACATGAATTCAGGGTATTGCATGACTACCACCTATGAATATATAATTTTAGTAATATTAAAACTCAATGTTCTGTAAGAGATACCCACTTACTTCTTAGTGACAAAAAGTTTTGCTCATCTGACATGAAATATATTCTACTTAAAAAAAATTTTTTTCATGCTAAGAAAAAGTCTCCATATAAGAAAAAGTCTCAGGCTATCAGGACAAAATACCTAGCATATAACATATAACCTGACAAAAAGGAACACACTGGAAATACAACAGAAGCCAAAGTTAATAACGTGCTTCATAATTTTGAGATAAAACTTCGACCTTTAATAATTCTTCACCAACGGGTAAGTCAGCCAAAAACAACTTGTGCACAAATGATATTGTCAAAATTAAAATCACAAATGCTATTTTCCAGAGTTTACTTTAAATAAAACGTATAACATCTAGAAAAGTATTAGCAATATACTTCAATTGTCATATTACTCAGAAAATTAAACAAAAAAGCCCAGAACCTCTAAATTATCCTTCCACAACATTTCATTAGATTCATGGCAGACCACCATTGCAAGCCTTTTTTTGGGTGGGGGTGGAGGGGACAGGGTCTCACTCTGTCACTCAGGCTAAAGTGCAGTGGCACAATCTCGGCTCACTGCAGCCTCAACTACCGGGCTCAAGCAATCTTCCCACTTCCAAAGTACCTGGGACTACAGGCTAATAAAAATCAGCCTTGCTAATTTTTATATTTTTTTGTAGAGACAGGTTTTTGCTGTGTTACCCAGGCTGGTCTAAAACTCATGAATTCAAGCAATCTGCCTACTTGGCTGCCTACACGGCCAGCTGCCTACATGGCCAGCCACCATGGCAAGTCTTTTTTTTTTTTGAGACCGAGTCTTGCTCTGTTACCCAGGCTGGAGTACAGTGGCGTGATCTTAGCTCACTGCAACCTCTGCCTCCCAGGTTCAAGCAATTCTGCCTCAGCTTCCCAAGTAACTGGGATTACAGGCACCCACCACCACGCCTGGCTAATTTTTGTATTTTTAGTGAAGACAAGGTTTCACCATCTTGGCCAGGCTAGTCTCAAACTACCGACCTCAAGCAATCTGCCCACCTCAGCCTCCCAAAGTGCTGGGATTATAGGCATGAGCCACCGCGCCCAACCCACCATGACAAGTCTTAGGCACACCAACTATTCCTGCTCCAGCTCAATAACTCAGCTTTATAAAATATGACTTGAAAGTTAATTTGCATCACATAGATATCAATCTCAAGCTCAATACCAGCATGTGCTATGGTGCCTAGCTGTGCAAAATAAGTAAAAAAGAAAAAAAAAAAAGATAATGGTGCCTATCAGCCATTATCCCTAAACTTGAATTAGCACCTAAAAATTAAATAAAATCATTCCTCCATGTTTCTAAACTGTTTATAATTAACAATCATTTCCATTTTAAAGTCACATATATGTGATATAGAGAAACAAAGCCTCTTTTTTAAATTAAAACAGAAGAATTCTAGAGAAGTTTTCCATATTAATGTGCTATTCAGATTGAAGAAACTAATGTGCAACTAAAGCAACAAAAGTCACTTTAGTATTAAACAAATTTGGCATATGATAAAATTAGGTTCACTAAAAAGAAAACTTCAGAAGTACTGTTAGGCAAATTATTCATAATATGATCATCTTATTTTGTAACCCACCTATTAAATTTTAAGTCATCCATGTATAACTTTTCACAACTACAACAGCATTAAGAAAAACACCTTCATATTTAGAACTCAACAGTCATGTTTTAAGCTATTTTCTACATTGTAAATACTTAAGAATCAAGTTAAAATATTTTAAATTTTTAAAAAATGAGTAATCTCTCATTTTAACATTTTAGGACAGTTCATTCACTGAGGATGTATAGTTGCATGCATGAATTCAACAAAAGGAGGAAAATGATTTAGATTTAAGCTAGTGTACAGCCACTTAACTTCAACACAAATCTGAATGGAAGCTAATGGAAGTCTTTACGACTATGAGCCAAGCTTTCTAAACCAGTGAGAGTTTTATTCCAATTATCAGAAACAGCACCACAAATCATTCTTTATTAGAAACCTAAGAGAAGGAAAAAAATGAAGAGATAAGTTGAGAAAAAGGGATTGGCTACTTATCTGTACAGCTTCAGCAACTAAAAAAACGACTGCAATGGAAACATAAGACATTCACTAAATCTGCCCAGTTTCAAATTACAGCTTCCCAATTCACCAGTCACACATGAGGGCAGCCTACTTAGCTTCTGTTCCAGCAGCCTTTCCACCCATGGGGCGGTAGTAAACTGTAAGTTCACAGTAGCATGGTAGCAGTATCATATAAACTTGTATTTCTCAAATCTCAATCCCAGATGAAAACTAACACTCCAAACTAGGATACAAGTATACTGCAGCATCCCTTTCCTTTCCTTACCAAGGTTTCTGACCACAGTGAAAACACATCAGCTCAAGGTTAGCCCATGGAGAAAGAAGGAATAAACTACGGATCATGAACCAGAAATTCTGACTGAATAAATCAGTAGACAGTTTCTAAAATAGAAAGTGTTGCTGTTTTTTTTTTTTTTTTTGAGACAGAGTCTCACTCTGTCACCCAGGCTGGAGTGCAGTGGCGCGATCTCCACTCACTACAATCTCCGCCTTCCGGGTTCACGCCATTCTCCTGCCTCAGCCTCCCGAGTAGCTGGGACTACAGGCACCCGCCACCGCGCCTGGCTAATTTTTTGTATTTTTACTAGAGACGGGGTTTCACCGTGTTAGCCAGGATGGTCTCGATCTCCTGACCTCGTGATCCGCCTGCCTTGGCCTCCCAAAGTGCTGGGATTACAGGCGTGAGCCACCACGCCTGGCTGCTGATTTTTAATATGTAAATGTTTTAGTTCTTTATTTTTCCCTTATTAATACATATATCTAGTATAACTGAGTATCTCATCTCCAGTCATAATTTCCATGCGGTAAGACCCTGGACTCCCAACATGATGCTATATATAATCAATAATCAATATTGCCAGCTTCCTTATAGTAGAGAGATCAGCAGAAAGAAGTGTCAAAGTAGCACACTTGTTAAACCAGGGGTGTCCAATCTTTTGGCTTCCCTGGGCCACACTGGAAGAATTGTCTTGGGCCACATGTAAAATACACTAACACTAATGACAGCTGATACGCTTTTAAAACAAATAAATAAAAATTTTAAAATTCATAATTTTTTAAGAAAGTTTTCAAGTCTGTGTTGGGCCACATTCTAAGCCATCCTGGGCTGCATGTGGCCCACTGGTTGAACAAGCTTGTTTTAAACTCATGAAGTTATTTTCCAAGCTTCAGTACAATGTATCTTCTACATGTAGACACAGTAATCTCTGTATTTGTAACTTTGTTCTGAAAATGATGACATGAAAACAAAAAGATACAAGAGGAAACCATGCATTTAATAAAGAATCAGTATGTAGCAAAGCATGAAGTAGCTCCCTACGTATTTTTCCTATCTGTTCTTCCATTTGGAGGTCAGTGGGGGCAACATCTCAAATAAGACGGGCTCTCTCAGTCTACTACTCCTGTAACGTGAGTCACTCCCATCCCTCTCTCATGCATGCCATTCCCTTACCTTAGAAGAGCTTCTTCCATTTTCCTAATCAAAGGAAATTCTAGCAACATACAAAGCCCAAAACAAGAGCCATCTCCTGATGAGCTCAAAAAATATCTCCTTCCTTCCCACATACTTCAAAAACTGTTATTTCATTCAGACTAAGATGTAATATAATGTACGTGATAGATGTACTGTTACAATGTGTTGTTTTCATATATGTCTTCTGTCCCACGCCCTGCAGAGTCTGGCATGACAGACTAAACAGAGGTCCATGTATTGGGCCATACGCTCCCACTACAGACAAGAAGCACATTAAGTGCTACTGAATTGAAAAAACACTTCCAGCTGGATGCGGTGGCTCATGCCTGTAATCCCCACTTTGGGAGGCCGAGGCAGGTGGATCACCTGAGGTCAGGAGTTCAACACCAGCCTGGCCAACACAGTGAAACCTCAACTCTACTAAGAATATAAAAATTAGCCGGGCATCATGGCACATGCCTGTAATCCCAGCTACTTGGGAGGCTGAGACAGGAGAATTGTTTGAACCCAGGAGACGGAGGTTGCGGTGAGTTGAGATCGCGCTACCTCACTCCAGCCTGGGCAACACAGCAAGACTCCGTCTCAAAAAAAAAAAAAAAAAGAAAAGAAAAGAAAGAACACTTCATTCTTTAATACCTTGACACTCGAATTAATGGTGTGATTTAAGTGTGACAAAACTTCGAGAAAAGGAGAATTGTGAGAGGCAGCAGAACACCTGGCTTAACAGCATGGCATCTGGACTCATACTGCCCAGGTCTGAATCCCAGCCCCACCATTTTCTAACTATGTGGCTGTGAACAAGTTACTAAACCTCCCTGTGCCTCAGTACCTGTTTCCTCATCTGTAAAACAGGAATCACAACACTGCCTATCTCTTCAGAATTGTTGTGAGGATCAAGTGAGTTAAAAGTGAGTGCTTAGACAATAGCAAAGACTTGGAACCAACCCAAATGTCCAACAATGATAGACTGGATTAAGAAAATGTGGCACATATACACCATGGAATACTATGCAGCCATAAAAAAGGATGAGTTCATGTCCTTTGTAGGGACATGGATGAAAGTGGAAATCATCATTCTCAGTAAACTATCGCAAGGACAAAAAACCAAACACCGCATGTTCTCACTCATAGATGGGAATTGAACAATGAGAACACATGGACACAGGAAGGGGAACATCACACTCTGGGGACTGTTGTGGGGTGAGAGGAGGGGGGAGGGATAGCATTAGGAGATATACCTAATGCTAAATGGTGAGTTAATGGGTGCAGCGCACCAGCATGGCACATGTATACATATGTAACTAACCTGCACATTGTGCACATGTACCCTAAAACTTAAAGCATAATTAAAAAAAAAAAAAAGTGAGTGCTTAGAATAGTGTATACAGTAAGTGCTATATGGGTGCTGGCTATCAACTGTAGTGTTTCAAGTATAAGAAAACCCCTACGTCATAAACTTTGTGCACAACCATACACGAGCTTGTGTGTGTGTGTGTGTGTGTATCACCAAGCTAGATGTATATATATATACACACACATATATATATACACACACATATATACACATACATACACACATACACACACATACACACACATACACACACATACACACACATATATACACATATATACACACACATATATACACACACACACACACACACATATATAGAGAGAGAGAGAGAGAAAGAAATTCTATCGTAGAGAGTAACTCAAAACTACCAGTTTTCCTGATGGTAAAACCATGAGTTAATCTCTACAGTAGAATTTTACTCTCAATTCAACTGTTAACTGGACCCTCATTGACCCATCCCCTCAAACTTGAGGAAGCTTGTCCAAGTGAGAGCTAAACTCATGTCTCATATTTACACCCTTATGGTTTATTTTCTAACTACCAACTGCAGTCACCCTGGACAGGACAGATGGATCTACTATTTCTCATAGATATTGGAGGGGGAACAGCAAGTGAAGGCATTAAAGATGAACTGCCCTTACGCTAATCTTACTTGATGGACTTGCTCTTAAATAATTCTTATCTTATGCTGGCAATTAATCAAATCATTCCCTTCCATTCCATTCTTGATAGAAATCTATTTCCAGAAACCATTTTCCCTTTTGTATAATTTAATAAAGAGTTTTTTTAATGCAGTTATAGCAATTTCTACTAGACACAGCCAACACTGAAGTGGCCACGCCTTAAGTTTAGCATGAGATTTCACAGTTTGGGTGGAAAACAAGACCTGAAATAAAGGGTCTGCCGTGGAAATTTTGACAGACTGATAAGGACAGTGAAACCTTAATTTTATGTCACCAAGAAATGTTTCACAATGGCATCATTCTTTCCTCTCCTAACATAAATCCGGGCTTCATTCATACCAAAAGTTTCCACTTGGCTCTGAAGAATGTTTTCTGCAGAACCATTAGAATCTGAACCCATGACACGCCCCACCAGCCTGGTTAAGTACTTTAGCTCTATTTCTAAGATGGGGATAACATCCTGTTATGGGGTGCTTTTGGAATGAAAGCATATAAAATATGAAAGCTAGATGTCTGACATAATGTAGCATTGAATACATATTCATTTTCTTTCCTTTCAATTGAATAAAATCTTGAAAGTGATTCTAATCACCATTATAATCTGTGATGATAAACATAATCACAACTGTTTCACTCCAAAGCTGCCGCTGCCATTCCTGTACATTTACTTGCATATTAAAGCACAAAAACCTTTATTATTTGTATTAAGGCACAAAAAATGTATTAAGGCACAAAAACCTTTCAGGTACAAAAACTTTAAAAATAACAGAATCAGTGAAGTTGAGCTACTACTCCCTCTGGAGCATGATGATTGAGCTCCAGTTATTACTAATCTCAAAGTAAAATAGAACATTTAAATAACTGTACCAAACAAGTACTAAAAGCTGGTTTTACTTTCTCACCCTATACCCAAGACATTTTCCCCCTCCTGCTATAGCCCATGATACACTCTCGTTTTATTTTTGCAATAAGATTTATTCTTGATGCTTGGATAATCTTCTAAAGATAGAAAGAAGACACATTAAGTGGTTTATTTCTACAGTGTTAATGTGTTAGGTTTAGCCATTACATATGTTAACTTATTATATACATAAAGGTAGAATTTTCTGCTCTCTCTTTTGAATAAGTATGCTTAGTTTCAAAAAGTACTTTTTCTTTAATGATCCTAACTAAGATCTTAGTTGGCACAACTTTGGATTATAAACTTGCTTTAAAAAAATATAGAAAAGGTAGCCAGGCAGAAGTCACTGTGATCTTTCTGGTTATGAATGTTTGTATCACATCTCTTAATATTTATATAATCACACACCCAACAAATATTCACATAGTATCTACTGAGTGTCAGGCACCACATTATACACTGGAGATACAAAAAGAAATAAGACTCAGTCCTTGCACTCAAAACTGGCAGAGAAAACAGAAGTAGAGAGGTGATACAGTGTGAAGGTCCTACGATAGGAAGGGTAGGGCATGGGGGCTTGTGCCTGTAATCCCAGCACTTTGGGATGCCGAGGCAGGCAGATCACTTGAGGTCAGGAGTTCGAGACTAGCCTGACCCACATGGCGACACCCCGTCTCTACTAAAAATACAAAAATTAGCTGGGTGTCGTGGTATGTGCCTGTAATCCCAGCTACTCAGGAGGCTGAGGCATGAGAATTTCTTGAGCCCAGGAGGCAAAGGTTGCAGTGAGCCGAGACTGCGCCACTGCACACTGCACGCTCCAGCCTGGGTGACAGAGTGACATTCTGTCTCAAAAAAAAAAGGTCCTATGATAGGAAGAACATGTAGAATAGGACAATTGGGAAAGACCAGAGCTAAACCTTAGACTAAGACTTAACAGGTGAAACAGGTATCATCTGGGCAAAGGGGGTTGAGGAAAGAATTGAAGCAAGCACTTTCTGGGAAACTGCAACTTATTCACAATGACCCAGGGATAGGAAGAAGGAAAGAATTGTAGGTAAGTCTGAAGAGGTCAGGCAGGAGACTTTAAGAGTCTTCCCATGTCTTGCTAAGGAGTTGGACTTATCCTGATAGGGCAGCTGTGAAACTAATGTTATTTGGAAACGGAATACTTCAACTTTGCATGAAGAAAAACAATTGAGCAAGTGAGGGGTTAATGTGTCTAAAAACTTAAATTTTGATAATATCATCCAGGAGATTGAAATACTCAGAGGGCAGGAAACCACCAAAAAATTTAAAGAAAAGGAAATTCTGGTTGGGTGCAGTGGCTCACGCCTGTAATCCCAGCACTTTGGGAGGCTGAAGCAGGAGGATCACCTAAGGTCAGGAGTTCAAGACCAGCCTGGCCAATATGGTGAAACTCCGTCTCTATCAAAAATACAAAAATTAGCTGGGCATGGTGGCATGCACCTGTAATCCCAGCTATTCAGGAGGCTGAGGAGAAGAATTGCTTGAACCCAGGAGGCAGAGGTTGCAGTGAGCCAAAGTTGCACCATTGCACCCCAGCCTGGGAGACAAGAGTGAGACTCCATCTCAAAAAAATAAAATAATATAAAGAAAAGGAAACTCAAACATCAGATTTATCTGTAAAAGTAAACATTTATTTGGCTTTCACGGCCCATGAGGATAAATAGCCTCTCCATATGCTACAGCCCCAGCTTCTGGTGGCGGGGGCAGGACTGATGTGTGAATAAATTAACGAAACAGTTTCACTTACTGTATAAAGTAAAAGAGTAGCAATTCAGAAAGTCATTAATCAGAAATCATTTTATAACAAGTATATAGCACCAAATGGGAACACTCAACACTAGTTTTATCTAAGCATCCCTACTTCTAAGTATTAATGCATTTTTACGGAGGAAAAACACTGTTGAAAAGAAAAATAGCATTTTTTGTTGTTGTTTGGTTTTGTTTTTTGAGACAGGCTCTCACTCTGTCGCCCAGGCTGGAGTGCAATGGCACGATCACACCTCATTGCATCCTCGACCTCCCAGGCTCAAGTGATCCTCCCACCTCAGCTTCCCAAGCAGCTGAGACCACGGGTGCTGCACCACCATGCCCAGCTGCTTTTTCTATTTTTTGTAGCGATGGGGTTTTGCCATGTTGCCCGGGCTGGTCTTAAAGTTCTGGGCTGAAGCAATTCAACTGCCTCAACCTTCCAAAGTGCTGGGATGACAGGCATGAGCCACTGCACCCAACCACAGAAAGGCAGTTCTAACTGTCCACCTCCACCACTTTTCTCTGTTATTTTGGCATTATTGACCATTTCATCTTTGAGACTGAGATAATGCTTTGACCTGGCATTACTACAAAAATTCTAGGTTTCAAATTACACTCAGTCTTCCATGGATTCTATCTTTTTGGAACTAAACCTCCAAGAGTTTATCTCTAATTAACATCACTTACAATTTGGGGATGGGTAACCAATCAAAACTGAGGGACCAAGGGCTGAACCCCTCTTGAAGACAGAAAAATGGAAAACCCTGGCACTAACTTTGAAAACCAGCGGTAGCCAGAGGCCACACAGTGTAAGCAGTGGTCAGTGCAGTACATAGGGAGGACAGATCCTCTGCTCAAGTTGGCCATAGGGAGGACAGATCCTCTGCTCAATCTGGTCAACCTCATGATTCCACCCAACTTGTACCTCAGTCTCCTATCTCCTGGTACTTGGTGTCCATACAACTCGGCTCTCAGAACACCGTGGCGGATGAGGACAACTGCGCAACCCTTTTCTGAAAGGCTGGTGACTCAATCGCTACTGCTCCCTTTCTGTTTAAAGGCCACCTTCCTTAAGTAGTCTTGTTTTCTGGAATCCCTCATCTCACACAGCCAAGAGGAGACTCATTCTTTTTTTTCTTCCCTTAAACATCAACTTTCATTCTTACAGAAGGAATAGAAACCACCACCCTGCTCAGATGAGCCAACGGAAATGCCTTCTCTGAAACAGGCCTTCAAAACAAAATATCAAAGGGGAAAGAATAGCTGATTTTTTAACCCTTAACACTGAAAAATGCAGAGCTTCAGTTGGAGTCACAGACGAAGTATAATATGTGTTGTGTTCTTCGCAGGGAAATGACTCGAGATTCAAAACAACTTCTTAGTGGCATCATTGAAAGCACAAAAATGTGAATTCTTTCCCAGAAGACCCCTCAAAATCCAGTGATGATCATTCAGGGACAACAGGCTCCTGTTGGTCATGGTTACTGGCGGAGCTTAATTCTCATGCTGTCTGTTGAGTATCTTCATCAAAGAGCCTAAGTTTTTGCACATTTTAATTTGTGATATTAAAAGACAAAGAAGAGCAAAAAAAAAAAAAAAATTACGGAAAACAAGTGGAGGTTAGGCAGATGTAACAAACTATGTAACTGTTTGGCATTTGAAATAGGCAGGTCACATTTTGAGAGGCTGTTTCTACCACTGTAATTAGAGAAGTGCACGGGTGTTGCTCCGCCTAAGGAGGGGGAAAAAAAATCGAGTTGGCTCTTTCCCTTTTCCAGTACTGAAAGCAGTAGATAACACTGTTTCAGCTCCACTGCCCCAGAGGAAGAATGCATTTGAGCAGTACAGTGGAATGCTCTGTTGTTCTCTGATGACTGACTTTGGAAGTAGCCAGTGCAAGACAGAAACTACCAACTGGAAACAGACCTTCCAGACTTGAAACTCAAGTTCATCAATTTCCATACCACACAAATCTACTTCCCTGTCTTTTTCTCCTTTCTCTGATGGGGGGAAAAAAAGTGGGCAAGGACTAGATCTCTGCTAGTCTTATGGAGATGAAATGAGTGCTAGGGGTACATCAAGCAAAAAACATTCAGCCAAAAATAAGAAGGCAACTCCAAGTCACGTAAAAAGGGTCACTTCAGAGCTGTGAAGGAACACGCTTGTCTTTATCTCTGAGGACCTTAAGAAAAGTATTTCCCACTTGGAAATCTACTACACACTCATCTTTCTCCTCCCCAGAAGAATGGTCCTTGGTTTCACCGTTTCAGGCAGCAAATTCTGACAATGGGATCCTGTGTTACTTGCCCTGGTAATATCAGTTTTCAGGGTTGTATACCTATATTGCAATATAAAGAAGAATGGCACAGAGTCCATGAAGGGAACATGGGAATAAGCCAATAAGTCTCTCCAGAGAAACGCCCTTCCCTTCCCCAAGATACAACATAAATGAAAGTAGAAATAACCTTAGTGCTTCACATGCTTGTAAGATGCCATTCTCTAAATGGCATAACTTACAAACCAGTTTTAAGGACTAAAACTCACTTATTTCTTTAGTCTTCAAATACCTACTCACCATTTACTAAGTAAAATGAAGATAAATATTTTGGATCTAAAGCCATATTACTTACTGCATGAATATGTGAGTCACTGGGAGCATACACACCTCTCTAGTTAAAAAAGAAAAACTATGCTTGCTGCAGATATTTTACCTACTAACCAAAGCAACATACTACATACTACTGGACAGAAAGCACTGCCTCATCGGGTAAAAATACTCTGATGTATGAGGAATACAAAAAGCAGTTTCAAACTCCAGCTGTCATTTCCAGAGGGTGTGTTGCCAAAGGTAGGAATGAGAATGAGTTATTCTCCTGCAGAAGAATGATGCTCTATCAAACAAAACCAAGGAAAAAAAAAAAAAACAAAATTAGAGAGCATTAAAAGAAAACTTAAACACTCTACGATGGTCAGATGTTAATAGAAAGATTAATTTTGCAGTAGGAGCCAAAACAGAAAATGCTGGGTAACTATATTTGTGGGATTAAAAGCATCATCCCAAGGTAACATATCCTTCTTAAGTTACAACAAACAATAATATAATGGACTAGCATATGCCTACTAGAAGTCAAATACAGATGAGACACAGTAAACAAAATATAACAAGCAGGCAGCACGTTACAAATAAATGTATACTATTGGAAAAGGTTTCTGTGAACTATAATTTGTAAACACACTAGGGTAATTCATTAAAGAGATCTGAGGATAAATTCTTCACCAAAGCAAAGAACTATATAGAAAGCACATAGTCACTTCTCTAATTTGTCTGGTTTGTAAATCCAGAGTTTCAAATATTAGGTAAAGTAAGGCAAATCACACAACACAAATGGCTAAAACACATTTGAAAAAAAAATGTTCAAGCTCACCCATAATGCAGGAGATGAAAATCTAAAAGAGGGGCCCCTTTTCACCTACCAGATTGGTAAAAAATGTAAAAGATGTATATTATCCAATATCTTCACTGGTAAAAATGAAGAGGAAGTCTCATTAATACAAAAAAAAAAAATGTGCACTGGAAGTCTTGAAGAGCAATTCAGCAGTACCCATTAAAATTTAAGATGCACACATACACACTTCTGGCCATCTATTGTAGAAATACCTATACTAATGCCCAATAATGCTCTTGACAAAGGTATTTGTACTAGTAAGAACTGAATTACAAAATACCCCTTGATAGAGGAATGGGTGAATAAATTGGATACATCCACACATGCAGCCACTAAGCAGAGTAAGGCAGAACTGATGCTTTGATGTGGAAGAATATCCACCATCTACTGCCGAGTGAAAAGAGCAAGTTGCAAAGTCGTATAAAATTTTGATCTCCTTTTAAAAACTAAGTATGTGTGAGTGAGTGAACGAATGGTTGTCTCAAACAGAAGTTATCCCTGGAGGAGGGAAAAGAGAAGGGTATGCAATTTCACTTTTTATTTTACACAGTTTAAAATTTTTATGGGTTTCACTTTTATAATGTAGGTAAAAGGGAGTTATGTTGCCATGAAACTATTAATCTGCTAATCCACTAAAAGTTCAAGAGATGCTCTGGGGGAAATCATGCAAAACCCCCTGGAGCCTAGTAATACGGCCACTGTGATTTCCACAAAATCTGCTCAGATGAGCGGGTCTAAGAGGAACCAACCTTACTCTAATCAACCTTATTTTTTATTTATGCAGAAAATGATAAAAGTTTTAGCACAAGATAACCACTTTCTCCCAGACAAGCAGTACGGAGAAGATTCAGTACAAAAATTTTCTTACAGATTTATGTGAGTCCCAACCCAAACCAAAAATATCACCAAAAATAACAGATGTCAATCACATTGGCCCAGAATCTTACATCTTTAAACTCCCTAAAGTCATGTTCAAGCCTAGGCTCAAATCTCACCTATAAAGTTCAGGCCCACAACTTTGAGAACTAGAAAGAGCTACATTTTCCTTTCATCTTTTGTAGAGACTGGTATAACACATCTTTCTCTTTCTTCTCTTTTTAAAAGGAATATCCCTTGATTTTCAAATGTAACTCTGAAAATGATACACTCAGTAGGGGTTTTAAGCACATCTTGGAGAAAGGAAGGTGGAATATTAAATGAATAATCATACCATAAAATACTCCCATCTAAAATATGTTTAGAAAATGTATATAAGAAACAAGTTCACAAATTTGAAGAAGTTTTTAAAAGGCAACCAATTTAAATTTACTAGCACAATCTCAAAGTTGTAAGAAAGTACACAATGCCTTTCTCTCTAATGCACTTAATATTAAACAGTGTTAGGATAATATTTTCCAGGCTAGAATGTACTTTCTGCTTGCCCTAATAATAAATCTACGCCCAGATGGGAAATGGAACCAGAACTAAATAAACACAATATAGACAACGAGCAGGAGAGCCAGAAAAGTTAGCTAATGGGCCTGTGATACCTTCACGAGCTCTGAAGTGGGTTTCTTCAAAAAGGAAGAGTCAAACGAATAGAATGGAGAGTACAAAAAGTTAGGTATTTGATGTGTGTGAAATGCAATTACAGATCAGAGGGGGAAGCAAATGGATTTCTTTCTGTATGTGATGGCTGGTATCACGTGCTGTCAGATATGTAAGCTGAAAGGAAAGCATGCTACATAGTCATACTATAGAAATCAGTCATCAAATCATCAACAAAACTTTAAAACATGCAAACTTTGTTCTCGATGACAACTGATATTCTAAACAAAACAAACCCTTACTAGAATGAAATATGGCCTAAAATTAGTTGCAGTGAGTCCAACTCAATACACAAGTAAAAGCGATGAAGAAAGAGGAAGAACAAGGAAGAAAAGCCACTTGAATACAAAGTGATTCCATTTTTTTCTCAACACCCACACAAAGACAGCAGTTTCTGACAAGAATGTTCTCGGCAAAAAATAAAATTACAGAAACGCTTTTTTTTTTTTTCCAATGAGAAAAAGGCAGCTCTATATGCAGATTAGTAGGCCCCAATTATTTTTTAAGGCCCAAATTTACAGCCCTCATACTTCAAAATTATCTAAATAACATTTTTTTATTGGAAAGAAAATATGACTGGAAATATTGTTCTTGTTTGGAATGCTTATTTCATGTTGTGCTTGAAAATAAAACCAAAAGTGGCAGCTTACCTTGGCACTGGAAGCCTTGTTTCCCAAACCCCCTGAAAAACAAAAACAAGAACAAAATATCTTAACATATTTTGTGTTGGATAGCATATTTTAAACAAGTGATGTGACCAAGTACTCCACTACCAAAGGCTTGTACGTGAAACCCAATGATTTAATAGAAAAAAACATACCTAAATATCTAGTCAGATTACTGTGTAAATTTAACCTTGGGGGGAAAAAAATCTTGCCTATAAAGGATCACTGAACTATTTCAATATATCAAGCTTCTTTCCAATTTTTTATACTATGTTATCGATACTAAAATTTCAAGACAAGAACATGACTGTATATTCAAACTTGTTGGCTACAATACAATATTCAAGTAACAAAAGAGTTTATGGTGAAAATTTTAAAAGGAAGTTGCTTATTTTGTTCCTGAAGACCAAATGAAAATTGTTTTTATCTCCCTAAAGACAACAAAGTGGCTTACTTATTATGCATTTGTTTAAAATATTACGTGTCTAGAAATTGGCAAATGGCATCACTTTTAACATTTAATTTTGGCTTAAGAAACCAGATCTTAGAAAATATCATCCCTATTGTTTGCATTTGAGAGTACCATGATCTAATTTCTACTGAGAACCAATAGCATTCAAAGCACATACGGAGGCTATTTTGTTCTTGTAAATGACTTTAGAGAATTTACTCTGTAAGCAGAGAACCCTGACATGGACGTTCAATCGCAGGTATTGTTCTTCTAGAATGAACTGCATTAAAATTTCTTCAGAAGGTTGAGAGTCACAATCTCTTGCTGCACATAGAATGTTTAATGTACAAAGTATTTCACATACTTTTAAAATTAACTTAGAGTCATCCCCCCACCAAAAACCATATCTAACTCTAAACAGTTCGCTTAAAAATATCAGTGATTTAATATTGAAATAAACTTGTAAATCAAGGACCCCGTAGAAGCAATAATGAAAGCAAACTGAAAAAGACAATCCCCGTGGATGGTTTCCTGGGACTTCCAATTGGTTGGTTTACAATTAAATGCAGAGTGCTGCAGGGATACTCAGGGGGGCCTTTATTTTCCACTTCACAATACTGGTGGTGACCTGAGTGCCTCTTAGCTCACCAGGGGCTGATCCTTCAAGGGCAACTGATAGTGGAAAGACAACAGCTAGCCTCGGCATGCTGCAAGTCCCTTTCTAACCCTCCTACTTCCTGCAAAAGTCACCAGCAGTCTGTTCCCTTTTAATGGACTCTCACAGCTGACCACCTCCTCTTAACCAAATGCAATATTCTCTTTGCCCTGATGCTCCGAAATTTTTATTTTAAATAGCCTTATCTACAATTACCTACTCCTTTGAACACAATCGCTTCATATGCTGACTAGACAGTGGAAATCACTCATAGAGGTGGCTGTGCTTTTCATAAAAGTGTACTTGGGAGCAGATGTCTAAAAAGGAAAGGAAAAATTAAACACCTTATTCGCACCACGATCATGGGACCTGCCTGCCCTTTGGGATGTTTTTCCCCAGGTGTGATGGATTCAGACAGAGCCATCCATACTATGTTCACCCTAGTGGCCCAAGACACCTGTGCCACACAGCTGGCTGGTGACAGGATTCACTCCGTGACTGCCACCCTGTGCAGCTCCCCCTGGCCTAGAAGGAGAGAGAGCTAAGAAGCCCCAGCCACAGCTCTGTCTTGCCGGGAACTTCCTACACCACAAAGAAGAGGTAGAAGAGTCAGGACGTCGGGCAACTTAAGAGAAAAACCAAACTACTGCTGCTCTAACTAGAGGACCTAGAGCTCCTTCAGTTCCAGCTTTCAAAACTTTTGTGTGGTGACGGGGATCTGGGAAGAAGGGTCACACACCTTTTGAGAACCAGATGAAAGCTGTAATTCTCTCACCAGGAAAAAGATTCACAAACACAATTTCACTCAGTTTTACAGGGTTCAAGAGACCCCTGAAGCCCTTCTATGTATCGATTCTCCATAAGCCCCCAGGGACCCTCCGAGTTAAGAATGCCTGAATTCTCTGGCGATTACCTGATCTCTGACCTCTGGCCCTTATATTATTTTTCTTAAATAAGGCCTCTGTCCTCATCAACAGGGTTACAGGTCTAATCTCGAGTTGACAGGGTCTATTTTATTTTTTTGAGACGGAATCTCGCTCTGTCTCACCCAGGCTGGAGTGCAGTGGCCCGATCTCGGCTCACTGCAGCCTCCGCCTCCCGGGTTCAAGCGAGTCTCCTGTCTCAGCCTCCCGAGTAGCTGGGATTACAGGCGTGTGCCACTACGCCCGGCTAATTTTGTATTTTTAGTAGACTGGGTTTCACCATATTTTCCAGGCTGGTCTCGAACTCCTGACCTTAGGTGATCCGCCTGCCTCGGCCTCCCAAAGTGCTGGGATTACAGGCGTGAGCCACCGCGCCTGGCCGACAGGGTCTATTTTAAATGAGTCCCTCTGCCCTCGTGCCATTTGCCTGCTCGAACTCCCCCTCCCCCACTGCAAGCTTTCAACAGTTTGCTCTCTCTCTCTCTGCTCACTCAGAAAAGTCAGTCTCTCCGTGCCCAGTAGATGCAGCCTACAGTAGGCAGGAGCCCAAGATTCCAGCGCAGTCCAGCCCGATGGGAAGCACAAACACAACCCCCGCCCCCCCACCCCGAACGCGCCCAGCCTGGCTCGCCAGCAACTTGGACCGCGCGCAGCGCAATCGCCGCCGCTCCCCCGTTACTCCGGGGCGCGTTTCTCCGGGAACCTTTGCCCCCGAGGGCCTCTCCTCCTCCCCTGTCCCCTGGGCTCACACCCCAGAAAGCGGCCGCTCCGCTGGGTGCGTGCCGGTGGGCGCGCCCGGGGAGGTGACGGGCCCGGCCCGGAGAGGGATCCCCTTCGCCACCGCACGGGGCCAGCCTCCCTCTCGCGCCAGCGGGTGTGTGTGGCGGGACGGCGACGTCCCGGGAGTCCTGCCCGCCGGTGTCAGGGCCGGGCGCGCGTGTCACTCCGGGCGAAGAGTTCGGACTCCCGCCGGTTCCAAGTTCTCGGAGTGAGCCAGCCCCGGGGCGGACGCGCCGGAGCGCCGGGTGCCGGGACCCGGAGGCGAGGAGGAGCGGGGCAGGAGTGCCCGGCCCGGCACCTACCAGATGAAGTCGGTGCAGTGGCTGCAGAAGGTGGGCTGCTTGAAGAAGCGCGCGATGAATTTGTGGTCCTTCACCTCGTGCACGTTCTTCTGCCTCAGCGCCCCTTTGCGGGCGAAGCGGTTGGCCACGTCCTGAGACGCCGTGGAGTCGTTGCCCGGGAAAACGTCAGCCATGGTCCCCCCCAACCACCTCTTGCCTCCGCCGGGGAGCTGCGGCCGCGGAGGGCCGGGTGGGCGGGGGCGGCGGGGGAGAAGTGCGGGCTCGGGGCGACCCCGGGCGCGGGGAGCGGGCCGGTGGCCGAGGTCGCGGCGAGGGGGCGCGGCGGGGACCGGGGAGAGTCGGGCCGGTGCTGCGCGGAGCGGGAGCGGGAGCCGGAGCCGCTGCCTCGCCCGCTGGCCCCAGGCTCACTGACAGCGCGGTGCCCGGCGCTCGCGCTTCCTACTCGCGGCGGCAGAGGCGTCCCGGAGCGGCACCGCCCACCGCGCATGCCCCGAGCGCGAGGCCGCGCGGACGAGCGGCGGGGGCGCGCGGGCCGGGCGCGCGCGCGGGGGTGCGGCGGCGGCGGCGGCGGCGCTGAGCGGGCCGGGCCGAGTGCGGAGGAGGTAGCGAGTGCCTCGCGGTGCTGGGAAGACTGGGCAAGGGGAGGCGGCGGCCGGGGGAGGGCGGGCCCGAGTGGGGATGCGGAGGAGGAGGCCGGGAGTGGCGGGTCCGTGCTCCTCCGCCGCCTTTTTCTTTCCTCCCCTTCCTGCGCCCGGCTCTCCTCCCTCTCGCCCTCCTCCGCCTCAGTTCTCCTCCTCTTCTTCCGCTCTTGCCGCCCGGCCTCCTCCTCTCCCGGTCTTCCTTCTCCCACTCCCGCTCTCTCTCTTGTCCACGGGCTCGGAGTCCTGCGCCACCCGTGCCGGGCCGAGAGGAGCCCGCGTCCGGGAGTGGGCTCCACGCGCAGCCCCTGCCCCGGAGCCTCCCGCCCCGGTGCTCACCTCCTAACCCCTGAGCACCCGCAGCAGGGAGCCCCTTCCCCATCCTCAGGACCCCCGGTGTCTCCAGGGCACGACGCCCGTGTTTTAGCAGCCTGTACCAGCTTGAGGTTTCACCTGGTCAAAAATGTCACTTTCATCACGTGTGCCCTAAAAGACCCAGCCCCTAGACCTTCCTACAGGAGGAAGAGAGCGATTTTTAAATAATTAAGCATTGACCCTTTCCCCTACCTTCTCTTCTTGCCCTATACCGTATTTCACCTGCGTGTGGTAGAGACTTTTAATTTGTCCGTCGGGCATTTATCACCACGTGGGATGGTTAAAGGACTTGTCTTAGGTATTTATCCCGTTATTCATTGGCCACCAGAGCGACGATGTTGATTATCAGGCTTTCTTGATTTTACAAGTCCAGGACCTTAATTTAGAAATCATTTTGCATCCCAAGCTAATTACTGCAATACTGTCAGGTGCAGAGTGCAGCCAGTACATTTGTAAATTACCAAGTAAAACTGCCTGTGAAAGAGTAACGGGCACGGCTATGCAAAGGATGCAGGTGGGGATGCACCAGCTAATCACTCGCTGAATATTTATCAGGTCTGCCTGGAGGCCGCTAAAATGCATAAGGGAAATAATCATTTCTCAGCGTTTCATTGGTGTTTTGTTTTATTTGCCAGATTCACGAAGTTCCCAAAACAACTTTACTAGCTAAAGAGACCAAGAAAGAGAACACGTTTGATCCTTCAATAACTTTTTGTTAAAAGAAAAAAAAAACCTTTTCTAAAATACTTTCTTAGAGCATATAATATAGGCCAAGTAGAGCTAATATTGTTTTCTTTGAGATTGCCTAATTGTGATGCTTGATGATAGGAATGTCCTTTATATTTTTAACAAATGGAAGCTCTCCTGACTGGCCATCAGTGGTGCATGCACTTGACTGATCCATTTACAATCTCTTGAGCCAGTCTTGGTGCTTCAAGAGCCTGCACCTGCCTGGTATTCTATCTGGTCAGAAATTTCGCCACTCATGGTCGCCCCTCGGGTCCAAGGAAGCAAAAAGGGAGGAAGCAAAGAGGAATGAAGAGCAGGGCATGTCGGGGAAATAGTCCCAATTCTCCATGAAACACTTGAAGCATCTCAAGCCATGGTTGTTTATTGCTTAAAAGCAGAAATCAAATGGAACATAGTGGAATGAAATAATTTCTTTTCTCATAGTCGTCTTTTATCTAAGACGGAGGTCCTGGCACATTTTACGAAGACAAGCTTATTTCTATGTCCCTGAGGCTTTGATAGGAGGATGGAGAGAGCTGGAGGGTGAAGTTGCTGATAATGGAATCCTGAGCAAAGTCATAGGGTAAACAAGAACTGAATGAGCCCTGGCAGCAGCCTGCGAATCTCCTGTGTACTCCATGGAGTGACTGTCTTAGCTGTCAGTAGATCAGATGGAACAATGTGTCTGTTTTCTTTTAGGTTGTGGCTTTGCATTCTTGCCTCAGTTGTTAGTGTTGTTCCTGGTGGGTACGAGGAGGAATGATTAACTGGAAGTCAACTGATTCATAGTTGGGCTGGGCATGAAAGCATCAATAGCCTACATCTTAGCTCATTTGGGGAGAGGGGACTGTGCACCCAGAGTGGGGATTTATCAATTACCAAGCAGTGTAACACTGTCCCTAGCAAGTACTGATGGAAATGTGGGCCAGCATCTACTCCTGCAGCCCACCTGAAGTCCCCATGGTATAACTAAAATGGAGGAGATTAAGGACGGGAGAACCCCCTGGGTTGGGGGTAGTCAGTCAGTCATGAGGGCATAAGTAAATTTTATTTCCGAGTCTGCTATTTCATGGGGAAGGTGCAGGAAAAGAACAGGGAATGTCAGACTGAACACAGAGTTTTTCAGAATCCGCCTCTGTCCTCTGCCTTTGAGGAGTGAGCTCAACACTGTTTGGAGAGGTGTCACCTAGACCAGGGGGACCCAGAGGCTGGAGGCTGGGATCAAAGTCAGACCACCAAACAGATGACTCAGAATCACAATGGTTTGAAGCCAGTGGTCTTTCAGATACAATTTACAACTTGCTGCTCTATGCAGCTAACTGGTCTGTTTTCAAATGGACCAGGACATTTTCAAATTGGGCAATAGGAATTGCGTAAGTATCGAAAAAGCATCATTCTGAGATTTATGGTAACCAAGATGACTTAAGGCTTATATTTTATTCTATGCACTATATTCAAGGTTTAGGAGAGGCAAGACAACTGCCGAAATGCATAAGCAGGCAGCAGTCAGATTCACTGTAACTGCCAGATCTCTAAATAGGTAGAGGTGAAGATCTAGCTGAGAAGCAGAACATTAGAGTCAGGGGCCATTTTGGGGTAAGTTAAAGGAGCAGGGTAATACTTTATAGGAGTGGATGAGTCAGATGCCCCAGTCAGAGTTTAGTTCCAAGGCTTCCAGGTCTGGTCCAGCAGGTTGCTCATAGCACAGGAGCACCCAGTCAAGAGACTAAGTAGGGGCTAAAACTCGACTCGTATACTCCTGGCCGAGTGTACCTTTGGGCCTCTATCTTCCCAGAAAAGCCACCATTTTTAAATTCACACCAAGGTACCACATGGGTTAATGGAGGCCCTGGTTGGCTGTGATTCCAGTTGATTGATTCCAGTTGGTTGTGTCTCCACTGAAAGAGCTGCTGTGGGCAGCCTCCCTGGAGTTTGAGGCTTGGGGACTTTGCTTCTAAGCAAGCCTTCTTCTAGGATCTCTTTCTGTCTCCTGTATCTCACAGCATCACTAGTCCCTCAATGGCTCAAGTTGAAAACCTAGGCATCATCCTTGTTCTTCCCTTGGTCTTACTCCCATATCCAATCCATGAGAAATTTAATTGGTGCGTCCTCCAGGACAGACCTCAAATCTATCCATCCCCAACCCTAGCCTAAGCTCTATCATCTCTTTCCTGGGCCACTGCAGGGCCACTTAATTGGTCTTCCTGCTTTCATTCTTGCCCTTCTCAATTTGGACTCCACAAGTAGCCATCTTTTAAAAATGTACCTGTTTAAACCCACTTTATGTCTTGAATAAATGGAAAGATATGCCCTGTTCTCATACAGGAAGAGACATTGAAATGTCAGTTTTTCTTAAATTAAACCATAAATGTAACTTAGCCCAGTGAAAGTAGAATTTTTTTAGAAGTAGACAAGCTAATTCAACAGTCCAAATGAAAACAAAAGTAGGAATAAATATCCCACCAGATATTAATCAAGAACAAAAAGAATAACAAGCCCAAGAAAAAAATAACGGCAAATGTCGTGAACAGATAGTTCTCAGAAAAGGAAATACAAATAGTTCCTATGATAAGATTCTCAACCTGTCTCATAAAAAGATAAATGTAAATTAAGACCATATTGAAACCCCACTGTGACCTAAGAGTTGGGCACACATAAAAAGTGTAAGGAACACACTGTTTCATTAAGGGTGTACAGAATCAAATGGTTTCATACATCATCAGCAGGATTGTAAATTGTCGCACACAAACATGATACAGAGCAATTTGGTAATAATTGTCAGATTTAAAAATGTATCAAACATTTTGGTGCATGTACTTTTAAAAGGTTGATACATTTTATAAATGTAATCCTAGCACTTCCACTCCTATAAATGTATCTTGCATATATAAATGCATGTGTACATGAAGGCATATGTATAAAGGCAGCACTGACTCCAGTAGCAAACAATTATTAAATGTCTATCCACAGGAGATTAGTTAGATCAATTATGCATTCATTTGCTAGAATTATTTGCAGCTGTTTAAAAAACGAGATTTTTTTTTTTTTAATTATATGTACTGATATAGAAATATCTTCCAGATGTATGAGTGAAAATGCAAAATGCAGAAATGTGCATAGAATGTTAGCATGTATGGGTTTTTTAAAAGATTATCTATAAATATACATTTAAAATATCTGGGCTGGATGCAGTGGCTCATGCCTATAATCCCAGCATTTTGGGAGGCCAAGGTGAGAGGATCATTTGGGCCCAGGAGTTTGAGACTAGGCTGGACAGTGTAATGAGATCCCGTGTCTACAAAAAAAATATAATAAATTAGCCAGGCATAGTAGCATGTGCCTGTTGTCTCAGCTACTCAAGAGGCTGAGGAAGGAGAATTCCTTGAGCCTAGGAGATTGAGGTTACAGGAGCCAAGATTGTACCTCTGCACTCCAGCCTGAGTGACAGAATGAGACCTCATATCTAAATAAATAATAAATGAATTGCTTTTTAGCCAAAGCCATAAAGCTTGAATTCTTTGAAAATTTCAGATCTGCCGGGCATGGTGGCTCAAGCCTATAATCCTAGCACTTTGGGAGGCTGAGGTGGGCGAATTGCCAGAGTTCAGTTCAAGACCAGCCTGGGCAACACGGTGAAACCCTATCTCTACCAAAATACAAAAAACTAGCTGGGCGTGGCAGCATGCGCCTGTAGTCCCAGCTACTTGGGGGGCTGAGGCAGGAGAATTGCTTGATTCCAGAAGGTGGAGGTTGCAGTGAGCCGAGATTGTGCCACTGCACTCCACCTCGGGCAACAGAGCGAGACTCCATCTCCCAAAAAAAAAAAAGAAAAAAGGAAAATTTCAGATCTAAAGGACCCACCCAAATAATCCCCATATCTTTTCATTCATGACTAGTTTAATTGACATGGGAGAGGGTATTAAGTTCGTTCATAATGCTTCCCCAAACCTTGCTGGGGAGAAGTATCCGGCCATGCACATTTCCTGAATTTTTTAAACAGGAGCCAGTGGCCTCTACCATCAATAAGAATTAACGTATTGAAGTTTTTTTTTTTTTTTTTTTTTGAGGCGGAATCTCACTGTGTCACCCAGGCTGGAGTGCAGTGGCGAAATCTCGGCTCACTGCAAGCTCTGCCTCCCGGGTTCACACCATTCTCCTGCCTCAGCCTCCCGAGTAGCTGGGACCACAGGCACCAGCCATCACGCCCAGCTAATTTTTTGTATTTTTAGTAGAGACGGGTTTTCACCATGTTAGTCAGGATGGTCTTGATCTCCTGACCTCATGATCCGCCTGCCTCGGCCTCACAAAGTGCTGGGATTACAGGCGTGAACCACTGCGCCTGGCCTGAAGTTTTTTCTAAAAAAAAAAAAAAAAGAAAAAAAGAAAAACTTTCGTAAATGAATTTTTTGAAACATATATAAAAAGTTTCAAACAATGAATCTCATTGAATCCTTGTCACCCAGCTTCAACAATTATCAACTTGTGAAGAATCCTATTTGACCTATCTCCTTCCTTGTCTCTTTGTATCTAGATAATAAAACCTTGAAATAAAACCACCATGAGGAGACTCCTGGAGGTGATGCTATGTTCCCTGTCTGTTCGTTTCACAATTACGCACATATAAAACTCATCAAATTGTACACTTTAAGTATGTGCGGTTTATTGCAAATCAATTATACCACAATAAAACCTTGAATTTGTTGAAGGTTATAAAGAGCTAAGTACAGCAAAATGAATAAACAAACCAGAAGAAGACTAGTAGAAGAACCAGTTGTGTGTCTACCACGGCCTTCAGCTGACTTTGCCTGGAGGGCCAAGATAAGCCCACTCTGTCCAGTAGATGTGAGGCTCAAGTTGAGTTCCTTTCCAAAAACTGAAACATGACCCTTCAGCTCTGTAGCAGACACTCTGCTAGTCCCAGGAATGCAAAATAAAGAAGATACGCTCCCTGTCACTGAGGAGCTCAGGTCTTTCTGCTATAGCCCAAAAGGAGAAAGGTTTAGCCTGGAGGGGAATCTCATTTGAAAAAGTACAATAGATTGGGAGGCCAAGGCGGGCGGATCACGAGTCAGTAGATTGAGACCCTCCTGGCTAACATGGTGAAACCCCGTCTCTACTAAAAATACAAAAAAGTTAGCTGGGTGTGGTGGCGGGCGCCTGTAGTCCCAGATACTTGTGAGGCTGAGGCAGGAGAATGTCATGAACCCGGGAGGCAGAGCTTGCAGTGAGCCAGGATTGTACCACTGCACTCCAGCCTGGGCAACAGAGCGAGACTCCGTCTCAAAAAAAGAAAAGAAAAGAAAAAGCACAATCGAATGGGCAAAAGCAAGTAAATTAAAATAAAAAGAATGCCATTTATTTCTATTATCCCTTGAAAGGCATTAAACAATTAGATGCCCAGTCCAATTTAGAACCCCCAGCCAGATGTTTTGATCCGCCTTTCGTCTTCTTTCTTCCTCCTAACATTCACTCTCATCTCCCACATTCTTAGCAGGCTTCCTGAAGTCCCCTTATGGCTGGGCTGTGGTGGCTCATGCGTGTAATCCCAGCACTTTGGGAGGCCAAGGAGGGTGGATTCCTTGAGGTCAGGAGTTCGAGACCAGCTTGGGCAATATGGGTAAGCCCCATCTCTACCAAAAATATAAAAAATAGTGAGTCTTTAAATAAATAAGTCCCTTTATCTACCCTCCCCAAAATAGATTCCTTCTTCTACTTATAGCAAGATCAGTGTTTACGCCCTCTCCTCTCTTTTATTATTTTTTATACTCTTTATTATATATGACTTTTGACAAAAAAATCCCTCCACTTCTCTCTTTAAGGTAAGCCTTCCGTCCTTGTTTTATGATTTTGCATCATAAAAAGTCTAGGAATTAGTTGTAAACAGGGTAGGTTAGAGTGGGATCAGCATCTGAGCAGAAAGAAAATGCTGGCATTACCAAGATTCTCATTCACTCATTCAACAATGAATGCTAAGTCCCAGAATATGAAGATATTGTTTGTATATTATATATTGACACAGTCATGAGCAAAACATAGTCCCTACCTTTGTATAATTTATGTTCCCTTTGGTGATTGGCATGGAAGAGGGATCCTAGCAAAATTTAACTTATCACATATGCTCACTTATATTTATTTATATAATAGCCATCTTTTTTTTTTTTTTTTTTGAGATGGAGTCTCGCTCTGTTGCCCAGGCTGGAGTGCAGTTGTGTGATCTCAGCTCACTGCAACCTCCGCCTCCCAGGTTCAAGTGATTCTCCTGCCTCAGCCTCCCGAGTAGCTGGGATTATAGGCACCCACCACCATGCCCGGCTAATTTGTGTATTTTTAGTAGAGATGAGGTTTCACCATGTTGGCCAGGCTGGTCTCGAACTCCTGACCTCAGGTGACCCGCCCGCCTTGACCTCCCAAAGTGCTGGGATTACAGGCATGAGCCACCATGCCTGGCCAATAGCCATCATTTAATACACGTGCGGCCGGGCACGGTGGCTCATTCCTGTAATCCTAGCACTTTAGGAGACCAAGGTGGGCAGATCATTTGAGGTCAGGAGTTTGGGACCACCCTGGCCAACATGGTGAAACCCCCATCTCTACTAAAAATACAAAAATTAGCTGGGCATGGTGGCATGTGCCTGTAGTCCCAGCTACTCGGGAGGCTGAGACAGGAGAATCGCTTAAGCTGGGGAGGCAGAGGTTGAAGTAAGCCAAGATTGTGCCACCACTCCAGCCTGGACAACGAAGCGGACCGTGTCTAAAAAACGAAACAAAACAAAACAAAAAACACATGTGTAACTCCCTTCAAAACATTGATCCTGTTTTAATTTGGATGGTTTGGTCAGGCGTGGTGGCTCACGCCTGTAATCTCAGCACTTTGGGAGGCCGAGACAGGTGGATCACGACGTCAGGAGTTCAAGACCAGCCTGGCCAAAATGGTGAAACCCCGTCTCTACTAAAAATACAAAAAAATTAGCCGGGTGTGGTGGCAGGCGCCTGTAATCCCAGCTACTCAGGAGGCTAAGGCAGAGAATCGCTTGAACCCGGGAGGCGGAGGTTGCAGTGAGCCAAGATTGCTTCACTGCACTCCACCCTGGGAGACAGAGCGAGACTCCATCTCAAAAATAATAATAATAATAATTTGGATGCTTTATGCTATACACAGTAATGGAGTAAATACTGTGGGACTGTGTACATGCATGAATACAAATTTATCTTGTCACCTGTTACCTGTCTTTTGTCAGTTTAAGTTGCAGGCCCCCCATATTGGTGGGAGTAAAAACTCCCATCAATGGGCATAGGGCAGAGATTTAAGCAAAACTTGCCTCAGGACGTGTGTCTAACAAGGTTCATGTAGATAAATCAGTAAGTGACAGAGGAATGACCACCTCCTCTTAGAGCTATTTCACAAGATTCAATGTGGTGATGACAGCCTGGGTCTTTGGAAGGCACACATAATATTATTTGGCAAACTGTATAATCTGCCATTGTATCTGTGGTTAACACAGCCTTAGTACTAGAATGGTGACACTTCCCAAAGCCTTGGAATCTATTCAAATGTCATTCAAATTTCTGTACAAAATGCAATTCTAACAAACAGGAAGAACATAAAAAAAAATTCAGAAACAGAACTTAATAAACATAAACTGAGCACTTATAACAGGCCCTGTTATAGATGCTAGAGATAAACAATAAACAAAACAGTGTCTTTTCATTTGTTTGTTTGTTTTGCTTTTGTTTTGACATGGGGGTCTCAACACACTGCTCAGGCTGGCCTCAAACTTCTGGGCTCAAGCAGTCCTTCCATCTCAGCCCCCTGAGTAACTGAGACTATAGGCATGTACTACTGTGCCCAGCCAGAACAGTGTCAGTGGGAGGGAGGTTGTCAAAGCTTGTTTAGAGGGAGTTTCAGAGAGAAGGGAAGGAGAGAAATTGAAGTCAGAGGCTACAGAATGCTGTTGCAAAGAAGAGTGAAAAAAGAGGGTGGCCAATGAGATCTAAGTAAATTTTTATGGGAAAATAACAGTATTTTTGTACAAAAAATAGGAATGGCCCTAGAGAGGAAAGGAAGCAGTAAACAAATATGTCAAATAGCTATGCTGGCTAAGTATGGTTGATAGATGTCAAGGAGAAAAAACTTTTCCTCCACTCACTTAGGTCCTGTGAATTAAACTCACAAAAGACAGATAACAAGCAAAGAGATAAATGTGTATATACACATATATACACATACGTATATATGTGTATACACACATACATATATACACATATATACGTATATATATACGTATATATATATATACATAAATGTGTAAATTTGTATTTACGTGTGTGTGTGTGTGTGTGTAGGAACACAGAAAAAAAATGTGACTCAGCTGGATGTGGTGGTGCATGCCTGTAATCTCAGCTACTCAGGAGGCTGAGGCAGGAGAATCGCTTGAACCTGGGAGGCGGAGGTTGCCGTGAGCCAAGATCGTGCCATTACACTCCAGCCTGGGCAACAAGAGCAAAACTCCGTCTCAAAAAAAAAAAAAAAAAATGTGACTCAAAATGTTGGTTAGAATTTGGGGCTTATGTACCATCTTCATGGAGAAAAGGGAGAGAAGACAACTTAGGGGAAAACCAATGACTTTTAGGAAAGATAAATGGGCTTTTAGAAGACCAGATGGAAGATATAATAGTTTTGTGTCAATGTCTCTTTAGGTGATCTCTTAATCCCAGTGTTGACTTGTCTCCAGTGATAAGAGCCAATCTTCCCTGGGTATGAAACTCTCAGGGCTAGAATTTATGACAGTTGAGTTCTTTTGGGAGTCTCCACTTTCAAGGGAATCCAGAAAAAAAAAGTTTCTTCCCACATCTGCTCATTCTCAAATGCCTTCAGCTCAAAATAATTGTTATGCCACCATGAGATAGCCTGTGTTTTGGAGACAATGGCAAAGCAAATATTAAAAAAAAAAAAAAAAAAAAAGAACCCGGCTGGGCGCGGCGGGTCACACCTGTAATCCCAGCACTTTAGGAGGCCGAGGTGGGTGGGTCACCTGAGGTCAGCAGTTCGAGACCAGCCTGGCCAACATGGTGAAACCTCATCTCTACTAAAAATACAAAAATTAGCCAGGCGTGGTGGTGGCGCCTGTAATCCCAGCTACTTGGGAGGCTGAGGCAGAGAATCACTTGAACCCGACAGGAGGGGGTTGGAGTGAGCCGAGATCACACCATTGCACTCCAGTCTGGGCAACAGGAGCAAAATTCCGTCTCAAAAAAAAAAGGACCCAACCTTGCAGGCAGATATAAGAAAGATATAAGAAAAGTCACCCTGGCATCACAGGCCCACATTGCATTCTCTTCTGAAATGTTTGTTTTTTTAAGTTTAGAAGCAAACTGTGTATACTTGTGTTCAAGAGAAGTTAGCATACTAGAGGTTTTAACAGACTAATTGTGTTTCACATTTAAAATGTATAAATGAGTAATGATTGTAGACTGAGATTTTAAGTTGAAATCATATGAATTTTATAAACATTTTTAAAACACTTAAGAGAATTTTAAGATATTCACCAGTTGTATAAGTTTAATTACTTAGGTTTATAAAAACTTACTTAAGTTTGTTTGTTTGTTTTGAGATGGAGTCTCTGTCTGTTGCCCAGGCTGGAGTGCAGTGGTGCAATCTCAGCTTACTGCAGCCTCTGCCTCCCAGGTTCAAGCAATTCTCCTACCTCAGTCTCCCAAGTAGCTGGGATTACAAGTGTGTGCCACCACATCCAGTTAATTTTTGTATTTTCGGTAGAGACAGGGTTTCGCCATGTTGGCCAGGCAGGTCACAAACTCCTGACCTCAAGTGATCTTATAACCCGGCCTCCCAAAGTTTCGGGATTACAGGCGTGAGCCACGGCACCCAGCCTTACTTAAATGTTAAGTCTTTTTTATAAAACAGTTTTTTTTTCTAGAGGCAGGGGCACACAATGTGCCAGTATGGTCTTGAACTCCTGAGCTCAAGTGATCCTCCCGCCTTGGCCTTCCAAAGTGCTGGGGTTACGAGCATGAGCCACTGTACCTGGCCAAGTGTTAAGTCTCAATGAGGAAATCTTTGTCAGGCAATTGATAGTTTATTATTGTTTTCCTTAAACACCCATAAAGTGATCTGTAAACAGAAGAGTCAGATTTGTAAGCTGCACTTTAAAACTTAAATATGTTTAAAAATCTGTAACTGTAGTAAATTAAATATGAAATTTAAAAATATATCCTCCTAAATGTTTTTATGGGCAAAAGGAAAGGATGACAAAGTAACCCCTGGGGACATAAAAACTCACATTGATGATTTTGTGTGTAATTTTGTCTTTTATGCACATTTAACAAGGATCTAGGTACCACTAGGAAGCTTAAGTTTCATGAATGTGGTACAATGTACACATAAATTCCCAAGAGTGCTTGAATTACTTTCCTAAAAGTATCAAACACATATTCAGAGTGAACTTGGACTAAAAGTTGTCAAATCCAGAGTCATTACCTCTGGCACTGGGTGCTTCTCTTATAGTTTGGGTGTCAGTGATCAAAATATGGTTTTTAAGCTCCGAAAAAGTGTGGAGAAATGAAAGTCAAACATTGAAAAAGAAATTTGGCTTCCCAAACTGCTCCATAGCCTTAGAAAAAATTTTAGTGGCATTTGAAAGGAGTAAATTAAGTGGATGCAGAAAGCATGCTTTTTGATCAAAGCTGTTCTCAAACAACAACAATATCCAGTGAAGTTTCTTGAAACAAAGTCCGCAATGACATTCCCTGGCTCATTTGGACCTATGAAATATTGTTTTTATATGTATAAATAGGCTGGGCGTGGTGGCTCACACCTCTAATCTCAGCATTTTGGAAGGCCCAGGCGGGCAGGTCACTTGAGGTCAGGAGTTCGACACCAGCCTGGCCAACATGGTGAAACCCCGTCTCTACTAAAACTATAAAAATTAGCTGGGCATGGTGGTGGGCACCTGTGATTCCAGCTACTCAGAAGGCTGAGGCAGGAGAATCACTTGAACCCGGTAGGTGGAGGTTGCAGTGAGCTGAGATCATGCCACTGCACTCCAGCCTGGGTGACAGAGCAAGACTCCATCTCAAAAAATAAATAAATTAATTAATTCATTAATGTATAAACATTGTCTCTAATAAATACCTTTACTTGACACTAGGTTATTTAGTTATCTATAGCTGACTAAACTGACTAAATTATTTATAAAGTGTAACAAAACAAAAACCTTAATATAAAAACACTTAACATTTACTGAACATTTAACGATGTCCCAGGAAATATTTTAAGCACTTTATAGGCAGATTTTAACTCATTCAATCCTTACATCATATGGGGTGGACGTTTATATTATCTCCATGTAACCTATAAGGAAACCGAGGAACAAAGAGGTTACATGACATAGCCAAGAGCACACACCAGGTAACTAGCAGAGCAGAGATCTGAACCCCTGCAGCCTTACCCACAGCCCAGCCCTAAGTCCATCCCCTCAATGGTTTCCCATACATGGCTAGCAGCAGCATCTTTTCTTGCAGAGCCCTTAGAGCTTGACAAGAGGAATTCTCCCAAGTTGGTCCTCTCAAGGGTGGAGTAGAATTTTGTTTTTCCAGTTTAGGAGATCTTTTGGTGAAGAACTAAAGCTGCTGCTGACACAATGTAAATATTGAAAGAATCAAGAGCAGCCAAGTCTTCCATCTAGTGGTGCGAGAATGACCTCTGGTGATTGAACGTGAAGCTTCCTTATGTCGCTCAAAGGAGGAACAAACAAACAAAACAAATATTTCACCATGTCTATCGGAGTCCCCACCTATTTGCTAGGTTTTTCTTTCTTTGATAGAGTGTATAATTGACCTGGAGCACTTGGACTAGGCAAAGATGATGTAAATGAACCCAAACTCCTATACTCGATGATTTCTTTCTTACTCCTTCCTTCCTTCCTTCCTTCCCTCCTTCCTTCCTTTCTTTCTTTCACGGAGTCTCGCTCTGTGGCCCAGGCTGGAGTGCAGTGGTACGATCTCAGCTCACTGCAACCTCTGCCTCCTGGGTTCAAGTGATTCTCCTGCCTCAGCCTCCTGAGTAGCTGGGATTACAGGCGCATGCCACCACACCCAGCTAATTTTTGTATTTTTAGTAGAGACGAGGTTTCACCATGTTGGCCAGGATGGTCTGGATCTCTTGACCTTGTGATCCGCCTGCCTTGGCCGCCCAAAGTGTTGGGATTACAGGCGTGAGCCACCACGCCGAGCCTACTCGATGATTTCTTATTCCACAGCTATCTGCCTTTTAACCTGGGAGGCTGTAAGCAGCAAGGAATCCTTAGTGAATCCTAATTTCTTCTGTGCAAGTTGAGAATGGGTGACAATTATGTGCCTTTGCGATTGTGAACTATCTGTGTTTGGTCGTATTCTGTGCTCTCCATTATATGCCCAGGAGAATTCTTCTCTTATGTGCAATATGTTCCGTCTTTTTTTTTTTTTTTTTTTTTTAGACAGGGTCTCAGTCTGTCACCCACGCTGGAGTGAGTCCTGTGGCGCATGACCTCGGCTCGTTGCAACTTCTGCCTCCCAGGCTTAAGCGATCCTCCCACCTCAATACCCCCTGTAACTAGGGCTACAGGTGCACACTACCATACCTGGCTAATTTTTGTATTTTTTGTAGAGACAGGGTTTGCCATGTTGCCAAGGCTGGTCTCAAACTTCGGGCCTCAACAAATCCACCCACCTCAGCCTCCCAAAGTGCTGGGATTACAAGCATGAGCCACTGCTCTGGCCACAATACTTTCGTTTATGGATGTGGTACAGACAATGATATTAAAGAATGTGGTACAGACAATGATATTACAGACACTGTCAAAGGCTAGGTAGCAGCAAATGACAAGTTTGCTTTATGGTTGTTATACATAGTTTTTTCTTACACAGTTCTTCAACACAGACTAGCAAACTCACTAAAATGGATAAAACGATCTTAAACTCATCAATTTGAATCTAAAGTACTACAAGTTGAGCACTCCAAACCCAAAAATCCAAAATGGTCCAAAACCTAAATCTTTTTGAGCTCTGACATGACAGTCAAAGGGAAATGCTTGTTGGAGCATTTTGGATATCAGATATTCAGATAAGGGATGTTCAACCAGTAAGTCTAATACAAATATTCCCAAACCCCACAAAATCTGGAAACCAAAACACTTCTGGTCCTAAGCATTTTGGATAAAGGATGTTCAACCTGATAAATAAGACTGTAGAAAGACTTGGGCTAGATACACCTAGTTTTATTCCATAGATGTGAATAAAGTGTTGCAAATGAAATCTGCTATTGCCCCATGTAAAGGAGCTAGACCATCAAGACAAAAATACCTTTGTCAGTAGTTTCTGTTGGGCTTTGTATGGACATAAAGATAACCAGGCAGGCATTGAGTATAACCGCAGGATGGCCATATTTGCTCAGCGTACTCCTTCCCAAATCAGTGGTAGTAGAACCTCCTATTCGCTGTTAAGCAGTTCCTGTCTTTCTGGGTTCTTTCTCTTTGCTTCCACAACACTCCATGCTTATCTCCAACACAGTCTGGAAATTATCTTTTTATGTTGTCTCACCAACTACAAGAGTTATAAAACACTTTCTCGATACCTCTCCCACTTTGTAGTACAACACCTAGCATATTCCAGGTCCATTCACTCCACACCCGATAAATATTACTTGAGTGCCCCCTATATACCAGACAGTGGGGACACAGCAGTTACTCAAATAAAGTCCCTCATCTATGGAGCTTCCATTCTAGTTTGCTGTGCTGAACAGAAGGAGAATCTGGTGCCAGACCTCCTTTTATTGACCAAATCATTCATATAATATTAACTCCTTCAGCTGATGTATTTGCATTAAAATTTTTTTTGGCCAGGTGCGGTGGCTCATGCCTGTAATCCTAGCACTTTGGGAGGCCAAGGCAGGCAGATTACCAGAAATAAGGAGTTTGAGACTAGCCTGGCCAACATGGTGAAACCCTGTCTCTACCAAAAATACAAAATTAGCCAGGCATGGTGGCTCACGCCTGTAGTCCCAGCTACTTGGGAGGCTGAGGCAGGAGAATCACTTGAATCTGGGAGGTGAAGATTGCAGGGAGCCGAGATAGCACCATTGCACTCCAGCCTGGGCGACAAGAGCAAAACTCCATCTAAAAAAACAATAATAAAATAAAACAAAAAAAATTTTGAGTGTGGGCGCATCTGTGGATTATCTTTCTAGTTTTCAGTGAAATCTCCTGCATCAGCAGGAAAGTAGGGGAATACCTGAGAGACAGGTGGCCTTCTTGCCCCTCCTCATTCCAGATTTAACGACAAGGAATTTGGAAATAAATTCCCCTTTTGGTGCCTGTGAAACGGGAGATTGTCAAAAGGGTGTTAATTAGTCTCTTCTCCCTCTCTTAGTCTGTTGGGACTGCTATAACAGAATACTACAGACTGGGTGACTTGTAAACAATGAGCATTTAGCCGGGCCAGGTGGCTCACGCCTGTAATCCCAGCACTTTGGGAGGGCGAGGCAGGCAGATCACAAGGTCAAGAGTTTGAGACCAGCCTGGCCAACATGATGAAACCCCGTCTCTACTAAGAAAACAAAAATTAGCTGGGCATGGTGGTGCGTGCCTGTAATCCCAGCTACTTGGGAGGCTGAGGCAGGAGAATTGCTTGAACCCAGGAGGCAGAGGTTGCAGTGAGCCAAGATCAAGCCATTGCACTCCAGCCTGGGCGACAGAGTAAGACTCAGTCTCTAAAGAAAGAAAAAAAAAGAGCATTTATTTCTCACAATTCTGGAGTCTGGGTAGTCCAAGATCAAGGTGCTGGCAGATTTGGCATCTGGTGAGGGCCACTTCCTGGCTTAGAGATGATACCTTCTTGCTGTGTCCTCACAGGTTGAGAAGGGCAAGACTCTCCCGAGTCTCTTTTGTAAGGGCACTAATCCCATTCATGAGGGCTTTGCCCTCATGACCTGATCACCTCCCAAAGGCCTCCCTGCCTGATGCCGGCAGGTTGGGAGTTAGGATCTTAGCATATGAATTTGGGAGGCAATATAAACATTGTCTGTAGCACCTCTGCTTCCTTGCTTCCCTGCCTCTGCCTGGAGGCTGATACTCAGATTGCCTGGGGCTTTTGTTTGTTTGTTTTGTTGTTGTTTTGTTTTTTTGTTTGTTTTGTTTTGCTTTGAGACGGAGTTTCTCTCTTGTTGCCCAGGCTGGAGTGCAGTGGTGTGATCTTGGCTCATTGCAACCTCCACCTCCCGGGTTCAAGTGATTCTCCTGCCTCAGCCTCCCGAGCAGCTGGGATTACAGGCACATGCCACCATGCCCAGCTAATTTTGTATTTTTGGTAGAGATGGGGTTTCACCATGTTGGCCAGGCTGGTCTCGAACTCCTGACCTCAGGTGATCTGCCCACCTCAGCCTCCCAAAGTGCTGGGATTACAGGTGTGAGCCACTGCACCCAGCCTGTTTTTGTTGTTTTTCTGAGATGGAGTCTTGCTCTGTCGCCCAGGCTGGAGTACAGTAGCAGGATCTCAGCTCACTGCAACCTCCACCTCCTGGGTTCAAGCGATTCTTCTGCCTCAGCCTCCTGAGTAGCTGGGATTACAGGCACCCACCACCATGCCTGGCTAATTTTTGTATTTTTAGTAGAGACTGGGTTTTGCCATGTTGATCAGGCTAGTCTTGAACTCCTGACCTCAAGTGACTCACCAGCCTTGGCTTCCCAAAGTGCTAGGATTGCAGGCATGAGCCACCATGCCGGGCCTCAGAGTGCCTGGTTTTTTAAGGATATCATCCAATCTTTCCCTCTTTGTGCCCAAGAATCCAGACTCTGAACCAGCCGTGCCTCTCATGAAAAAAACAGAACATCTTTGCTGCCCCCTTGCCCTGTCGCCGTCCTTTCTCTGAACCCTCGCTGCCTTCCTCTACTCTGCTGCCTCCAGTCTCCAGGTCACTGGCACCGCAAACACATCCAGCTGCCTCAGGGAAGGCATGCTTGTGCCATATCCTCTCAAGCATGGTGGGCAAAGTCCATAGCTCCTGGCTTGTGATCTTACTCACACATATTGCAGACTCCTTGGAATCAAAGGTGAAAGCCAAGGTTCCTGTCTTTAAAGAGCTCAGAGTCTACTTGTTTTTGTTTTTGGAGATAGGGTCTTGCTCTGTCACCCAGGCTGGAGTGCAGTGGCACAATCATAGCTCACTGCATCCTTCAACAGCTGGTCTCAAGCAATCCTTCTACCTCAACCTCCTGAATAGATAGGACTGTAGGCAGACACCACTGTGCCCAGGCGATTTTTTTTTTTTTTTTTTTTGACGGAATCTCGCTCTGTCGCCCAGGCTGAAGTGCTGTGGCGTGTTCTCAGCTCACTGCAACCTCTGCCTCCTGGGTTCAAGCAATTCTCCTGCCTCAGCCTCCCCAGTAGCCAGGATTATAGGCATGTGCCACCACACCCAGCTAATTTTTGTATTTTTAGTAGAGATGGGGTTTTGCCATGTTGGCCAGGCTGGCCTCAAACTCCTGACCTCAAGTGATCTGCCCTCATCAGCATCCCAAAGTGCTGGGATTACAGGTGTGAGCCACTGCACCCAGCCATGGGTGATTTTTATTTTTTTATTTTTATTTTTTTGTAGAGATAGTATCTCGCTATGTTGTCCAGGCTGGTCTCAAACTCCTAGCCTCAAGCAATCCCCCTGCCTTGGCTTCCCAAAGTGCATGAGCCACTGTGTCTGGCTTGGATCTATTTGTCTTGGTCCAGTGATCAATGATTTTGGGAGATGCTCTAACTTCATTTCATTGCTGAGTGATCATCCATCACAATGACCTTTCACACTTTAGTCTTAAGTTCTTCTGATTTTCCAACTTATTTCACCAAATACTCATCTTTCAACAGATACTAAGGTGAACAGGAAGAGCTCTCATCCAAAGAAATTATCTAGGGAAAAAAAAAAGATTCAGTGAAAACCATTCACAACTCTTAATTTATCTTTTTACGCAATTGAATTTTCAGATCTAGAGTGTCTTAATACACCTATAGCTATATCCATTCCTACCCGCTCGAATATCTAGAAAATGTTGAAATATTAGACTGAACTATCAATCACCAATTATTTTGATAATATAAAATAGTTTAACCACCACAGTTTGTCTCAAGTTGCTTCATAGGAGAAACAGATCCATAGAGAAATAGATACATGTATATTTTTAAGGAAGGATGTGAAGGATAGGGAGAGACCATCTCTTCATGCTGCAGTTGTATTCCCTGTAGGAATGTACCAAATAGATTTCTATTTACTGGAAAAGATTCTGGGTGGATTTCAGATGTGGTCATCTGAGATGCCGGAGCCCTTATTTATCTGTACAGAACAGGCTGGGGGCTCCGAATTAATGAATCCCAGAACCAGAAACATTTCCACTTTACAACTAAGCGTGCTGGGACCAGACTTTCTCAAACAAAACAAAGTAGAGAGCTAAAGTCGTTGTGATTTTGCCTGAAACATTCGGCCAATTACAGCCAAAAATGTGTTCCCTAGAATTTTAGGAACACCGCCTCGTAGTTCTCTTTCACCCTCGTGGGTGCTTGGGACAGAGAGAACCAAACAAACAACTCAAGATAGGGCCAAAACCTGGCACCCTCCTCTCCCCATTTCCCCTTCAGTGATCTTAGTGATAAAGGTGCTTTGCTCGTCAGCTTGAAAGAAATTCCATTGGCCGGGCGGGGTGGCTCATGCCTGTAATCCCAGCACTTTGGGAGGCCGAGGCGGGCGGATCACAAGGTCAAGAAATCGAGACCATCCTGGCCAACATAGTGAAACCCCTTCTCACAAAAAATACAAAAATTAGCTGGGCATGGTGGCACACACCTGTAGTCCCAGCTACTTGGGAGGCTGAGGTAGGAGAATCGCTTGAACCCGGGAGGCAGAGGTTGCAGTGAGCCGAGATTGTTCCAATGCGCTCCAGCCTGGTGACCGAGCAAGACTCCAACTCAAAAAAAAAAAAAAAAAAAAAATGATATATTTTCAGTGAATCTACACAGAAGGAGTGTGTTTCCTCAAAAACATCCTGTTCCTGTGTTCCCTTTCTGTGAGTGGCAGGGTTAGGGGGATATGCTCTTTTTGCATTTGAACTAGTTTTAAATTTTTAAAAGAAGACTCAAGGGCATGTTAAAAATAAAATAAAATACAAACACAAATATTAGAGAAATGTTTCTCTCCCTAGTGCTCCCACTTCTCCAATCCCACAGAGATAACTTCTTTTTTTTTTTTTTTTTTTTTTTTTGAGATGGAGTTTCGCTCTTGTCATCCAGGCTAGAGTGCAATGGCATGATCTTGGCTCACTGCAACCTCTGCCTCTTGGGTTCAAGCAATTCTCTTGCCTCAGCCTCCCAAGTAGCTGGGATTACAGGTGCCCACCACCATGCCCAGCTAATTTTTGTATTTTTAGTAGAGACAGGGTTTCACCATGTTGGCCAGGCTGGTCTCGAACTCCTGACCTCAGGTGATCCACCTGCCTCAGCCTCCTAAAGTGCTGGGATTACAGGCGTGAACCACCATGCCCAGCCCCCATAGAGATAACTTCTGTATAATACTTGCCTTTGAAAGAAAAATATTCATATTGCACATGATATCTTGATCCAGGTTTTTAAAAAATGAGAGACAAAATGTTTCAGATAGCCTCTTACTGCTCATCACTGATCTTTTTTAAAAATGACCAACAAATTGGCTCCTCCAGACATTTGGCATTAACTAGTTAACTGACACCCATAGCTTAGGGCATCTTTGTCTAACCACATCAAAGAATGTCTTTAAATGTTTACACAGCCTTGGAAGTGATCAGTACATGTCTGTGGATCAAATAGGTTGTATTTGGATCCCTAAAGTGCCATTTCATGGAAAAATAATAAGTAAGCATGCAGCCATCACTTTTGGCCTCCTCTGCCACATAAAATATGCTTTAACATAGATTTCCACCCAAAAAAAAAAAAAGCCTCAAGGAACAATCAGAAATTTAACCTGTCCTAGAGAGAGACAAAGAGAGAGAGAGAGAGACTAACAAAGAGAGACTGAGAGAGAGAGACAGAGAGAGAGAGAGAGAGAGAGAGAGACTGGTTATTGGAAAGGCTCTGAGTGGATTCATTCCAGATGTTTTTATTACTGCTGATTATCCAAGTGAGGACCAAAACCTTCTTTTACTTTTTATTTATTTACTTATTTTTGAGACAGGGTCTCATTCTGTCACCCAGGCTGGGATGTAGTGGTGTGATCACAGCTCACTACAGCCTCAACCACTGAGGGCTCAGACGATCCTCCCATCTCAGTCTCCCAAGTATCTGGGACTACAGGTGTGCACCACCACATCCACCTTATTTTTGTATTATTTTGTAGAGATAAGGTCTCACTATGTTGCCCAGGCTGGTCTCGAACTCCTGGGCTTGGGTGATCTTCCTGCCTCTGCCTCCCAAAATTGCAGGAGTGAGCCACTGTGCCCTACCCTCTTTTATTTTATTTTTTTCTTGTTTTGAGACAGAGTTTCACT